>NC_052532.1:7500-364652 GCF_016699485.2 Gallus gallus | reverse complement strand
CCCCCCCCCCCCCGCACGGCCCCCCCCGCCCCGCACGGCCCCCCCCCCGCACGGCCCCACACGGCCCCCCTACCCCCGCACGGCCCCGCACGGCCCCCCCCCGTCCCGAACGGCCCCCCCCGCCCCGCACCGCCCCGCACGGCCCCACACGGCCCCCCCGCCCCGCGCACATAAAGCCCCGCGGACGCCGCGCCGCTCCGTGCCGGGACGCGGAACGGCCGCCCGAACGGTGAGATCCGAACCGCAACGCCGGGGGGGGGCGGCGCCCATACAGCCCACAGCCACACACTGAGCCCCATAGCGCCCCATACAGCCCCATAGAACCCATAGAGCCCCATACAGCCCCATAGAGCCCCATAGGGCCCCATAGAGCCCCATAGAGACCCATTGAGCCCCATAGAGCCCCATAGAGCCCCATAGAGCCCTATAGAACCCCATAAAGCCCTATAGAACCCCATAGAGCCGCATAGAGTCCCATAGAGCCCCATAGACTTCCATAGAGCCCCATAGAGACCCATAGAGCCCCATAGACCCCATAGAGCCATAGAACCCCATAGAGCCCATAGAGCCATAGAGCCCCATAGAGCCCTATAGAGAACCATAGAGCCCCACTGAGCCCCATACAGCCCCATAGAGCCATAGAGCCCCATAGAGCCCCATGGAGCCCCATGGAGCCCCATAGAGCCCCATTGAGCCCCATAGCGCCCCATACAGCCCCATAGAACCCATAGAGCCCCATAGAGACCCATAGAGCCCCATAGAACCCATAGAGCCCCATAGAGCCCATAGAACCCCATAGACTCCCATAGAGACCGGGGGGGGCGGCGCCCATACAGCCCACAGAGACACACTGAGCCCCATAGCGCCCCATACAGCCCCATAGGGCCCTATAGAGACCCATAGAGCTCCATAGAGCCCTATAGAGCCCCATACAGCCCCATGGAGTCCCATAGAGCCCCTAGAGCCCCATAGAGCCATAGAGCCCCATACAGCCCCATAGAACCCATAGAACCCATAGAACCCATAGAGCCCCATAGAGCCCATAGAACCCCATAGACTCCCATAGAGACCGGGGGAGGCGGCGCCCATACAGCCCACAGAGACCCACTGAGCCCCATAGAGCCCCATAGAGACCCATTGAGCCTCATAGAGCCCCATAGAGCCCATAGACTCCCATAGAGACCGGGGGGGGCGGCACCCATACAGCCCACAGAGACACACTGAGCCCCATAGGGCCCCATACAGCCCCACTGAGCCCTATAGAGCCCCATAGAGCCCCATAGAGCCCCATAGAGCTCTATGGAGACCCATTGAGCCCTATAGAGCCCCATAGAGCCCCATAGAGCCCTATAGAGCCCAACTGAGCCCTATTGAGCCCCATAGAGCCCATAGAGCCCCATAGACTCCCATAGAGCCCATAGAGCTCCATAGAGACCCATAGAGCCCTATAGAGCCCACTGACCCCATAGAACCCATAGAGCCCCATAGACTCCCATAGAGCCCATAGAGCTCCATGGAGCCCTATAGAGCCCTATAGACTCCCAAAGAGCCCCATAGAGCCCATTGAGCCCCACAGAGCCCCATAGAGCCCTATAGAGCCCATTGAGCCCATAGAGCCCCATAGTGCCCCATAGAGCCCTATAGAGCCCCATAGAGACCCATAGAGCCCCATAAAGCCATAAAGCCCATAGAGCCCATAGAGCCCCATAGAGCCCCATAGATCCATAGAGCCCCATAGACCCATAGAGCCTCACAGAGCCCCATAGAGCCCCATAGAGCTCTATAGAGAACTATAGAGCCCCATAGAGCCCCATAGAGCCCATTCAGCCCCATACACCCCCATACAGCCCCATAGAGACATAAAGCCCATAGAGCCCATAGACTCCCATACAGCCCTATAGAGCCGTATAGAGCCCCATAGAGCCCCATAGAGCCCATTGAGCCCATAGAGCCCCATAGAGCCCCATAGAGCCCCATAGAGCCCATAGAGCCCATAGCCGCCCCATAGAGCCCTATAGAGCCCCACTGTGCCCATTGAGCCCCATTGAGCCATAGAGCCCCATAGAGCCCCATAGAGCCCCATAGCCTCCCATAGAGTCCCATAGAGACCCATAGAGCCCTATAGAGCCCCATAGAGCCCCATAGAGCCCCATAGAGCCATAGAGCCCCATAGACTCCCACAGAGCCGCATAGAGCCCAGAGAGTCCCACGGAGCCCCATAGAGCCCCATAGAGCCCTATAGAGCCCCATTGAGACCCCATAGAGCCCCATAGAGCCCATAGAGCCCCATAGACTCCCATAGAGCCCCATAGAGCCCCATAAAGCCCTATAGAGCTCATTGAGCCCATGGAGCCCCATAGACTCCCATAGAGCCCCACGGAGCCCCATAGAGCCCCATAGAGCCCCAAAGAGCCCATTGAGCCCCATAGACTTCCATAGAGTCCCATAGAGCCCATAGAGCCCCATAGAGCCCCATAGAGCCCATAGAGCCCCACTGAGACCCATAGAGCCCCATAGAGCCCTATAGAGCCCATAGAGCCCATAGAGCCCCACAGAGCCCCATACAGCCATAGAGCCTCACAGAGCCCCATAGAGCCCCATAGAGCCCTATAGAGCCCTATAGAGACCCATAGAGCCCCACAGACTCCCATACAGCCCTATAGAGCCCCATAGAGTCCCATAGAGTCCCATAGAACCCATAGAGCCCCATAGAGCCATAGATCCCCATAGAGCCCCATAGAGCCCATTGAGCCCCACAGAGCCCCATAGAGCCCTATAGAGCCCTATAGAGCCCCATAGCGCCCTATAGAGCCCTATTGAGCCCCTTGATCCCCAAAGAGCCATAGAGCCCCATAGAGCCCCACAGAGCCCCATAGAGCCCTATAGACTTCATTGAGCTCCATAGACTCCCATACAGCCCTATAGAGCCCTATAGAGCCCACAGAGCCCCATACAGCCCCATAGAGCTCTATAGAGCCCATTGAGTCCCATAGAGCCCTATAGAGCCCCATAGAGCCCCATAGAGCCCCAAAGAGCCCCATTGAGCCCCATAGAGCCCATAGAGCCCCATAGAGCCCCATAGAGCCCCATAGTGCCCCATAGAGTCCTATAGAGCCCCATAGAGCCCAATGGAGCCCATAGAACCCCATAGAGCCCCACTGATCCCCATAGAGCCCCATACAGCCCCATACAGCCCAATGGAGCCCCATACAGCCTATAGGGCCCTATAGAGCCCCATAGAGCCCCATAGAGCCCCATAGAGCCCCATAGAGGCCATGGAGCCCCACTGAGCTCCATAGAGCCCATTGAGCCCCACTGAGCCCCATAGAGCCCCATAGAGCCCATAGAGCCCCATAGAGCCCTATAGACATCCATAGAGCCCCATACAGCTCCATACAGCCCATACAGCCCATAGGGCCCTATAGAGCCCCATAGAGCCCAATGGAGCCCATAGAACCCCATAGAGCCCCACTGATCCCCATAGAGCCCCATACAGCCCCATACAGCCCAATGGAGCCCCATACAGCCCATAGGGCCCCATAGAGCCCCATAGAGCCCCATAGAGGCCATAGAGCCCCACTGAGCTCCATAGAGCCCCATAGAGCCCATAGAGCCCTATAGACATCCATAGAGCCCCATACAGCTCCATACAGCCCATACAGCCCATAGGGCCCTATAGAGACCCATAGAGCCCATAGAGCCCCATAGAGCCCCATAGAGCCCAATGGAGCCCATAGAGCCCCATAGAGCCCCACTGATCCCCATAGAGCCCCATACAGCCCCATACAGCCAATGGAGCCCCATACAGCCTATAGGGCCCCATAGAGCCCCATAGAGCCCCATAGAGGCCATGGAGCCCCACTGAGCTCCATAGAGCCCCATAGAGCCCATAGAGCCCTATAGACATCCATAGAGCCCCATACAGCTCCATACAGCCCATACAGCCCATAGGGCCCTATAGAGACCCATAGAGCCCATTGAGCCCCATAGAGCCCATTGAGCCCCATTGAGCCCCATAGAGCCCCATAGAGCTGAATGGAGCCCATAGAGCCCCATAGAGCCCCACTGATCCCCATAGAGCCCCATACAGCCCAATGGAGCCCCATACAGCCTATAGGGCCCTATAGAGACCCATAGAGCCCCACTGAGCCCCATAGAGCCCCATGGAGCCCTATGGAGCCCCACACCCCGCGCTGTGAACGCCCGCACTGCTCCCCACTGCCCCCCATTTCCCGCCCCTGCAGCGCTGTGACCCCACACCCCACTGTGCGCCCCATAGCCGACAGCCCACAGCCGCGCCCCACAGCTGCACCTCTCATCCATACCCCATTCCCTCACCCACACCCCATTCCCATCCCCGCACCCCACACCCCACCCCATCCCCCCCGTAACCCCGCACCCCACACCTGATCCCATATAGCTCTGCACCCCATACCCGCACCCCATACCTTCATCCCATACCTTCATGCCATCCCCTCACCCCTCATCCACACCCCATACCCGCACCCCACATCTGCACCCCCGCACCCCACAGCTGTTCCCCTGCAACCCCACACCCTCACCTGATCCCATATATCTCTGCACCCCATACCCGCACCCCATTCCTTCATCCCATTCCCACACCCCATCCCCACACCCCATACCTGCACCCCTCATCCACACCCCATTCCCGCACCCCATTCCCGCACCCCATACCCGCACCCCATTCCTTCATCCCATTACCGCACCCCGCACCCACACCCCATTCTCGCACCCCACATCTGCAGCCCCGCACCCCACAGCTGCTCCCCTGCAACCCCAAAACCCTCACTGGATCCTCTATAGCTCTGCACCCCACACCCGCACCCCATTCCTTCATCCCATTCCCGCACCCCACACCCCACCCCATCTCAGCTGTAACCCCATACCCCGCATCTGATCCTCTACAGCTCTGCACCCCACACCCGCACCCCATACCTTCATCCCATTCCCTCATCCCATTCCTGCACCCCATCCCCGCACCCCACAGCTGCTCCCCCGTAACCCCGCACCCCACACCTGATCCCATATAGCTCTGCACCCCATACCCGCACCCCATTCCTTCATCCCATTCCCGCACCCCATCCCCGCACCCCATATCTGCCCCCCTCATCCACACCCCATACCCGCACCCCACATCTGCACCCCCGCACCCCACAGCTGCTCCCCTGGAACCCCAAAACCCGCACCTGATCCCATATAGCTCTGCACCCCATACCTTCATCCCATCCCCTCACCCCTCATCCACACCCCATACCCGCACCCCATATCTGCCCCCCTCATCCACACCCCATACCCGCACCCCACAGCTGCTCCCCCGTAACCCCGCACCCCACACCTGATCCTCTATAGCTCTGCACCCCATACCCGCACCCCATACCTTCATCCCAGTCCCACACCCCATCCCCGCACCCCACTCCCACACCCCATATCTGCCCCCCTCATCCACACCCCATACCCGCACCCCACACCTGATCCCATATAGCTCTGCACCCCACACCCGCACCCCATACCTTCATCCCACTACTGCACCCCATTGTCGCACCCCATACCTGCCCCCCTCACCCACACCCCATACCCGCACCCCGCACCCCACACCCACACCCATACCCGTACCCCATACCTTCATCCCATTCCCGCACCCCACACCCGCACCCCACACCTGCCCCCCGCACCCCACACCCCACATCCACACCCCATTCCCGCACCCCCCCCACACCCCGCATCCCCTCCCGCCCCGCACACCCCACCCACCCCCCCGTAGCCCCACACCCCACATCTGATCCTCCGTAGCTCCGCACCCCACAGCCGCCCCCGCCCCGCCCCGCCCCCCACCCCGCACTGCCGGGGTTCCCATCCGCCCCTCCTCAGCCGCGCACAGTGGGGGCCGCGACCGCCTCCAACCGCGTGGGTGCGGTGGGGGGGTGCGGTGGGGGGGGGGGGTCGGGGGGTCCCGTTTTGGATGCGGGGCTCCGAGACCCCCCCGCCCCCCGCACGGCGTCCCCGCAGGGAACGCAATGGCACCGACGTGGGCGCTGCTGGGCTGCGTTCTGCTGCTCCCCTCCCTGCGAGGTGAGACCCCGCAGCCCCCCCTCCGTCCCCGCACCCCCCCCCCCCCCCCCGGCCGCCCCGCAGCCCCCCCTCATCCCGCACCTCCGCAGGGGATCCGGACGGCTGCGGCCCGGGTTGGGTGCCGACCCCCGGCGGCTGCCTCGGCTTCTTCAGCCGGGAGCTCAGCTGGAGCCGCGCCGAGGTGGGGGGGCGCCGTCGCCCCATCGCCCCATCGCCCCATATCCCTATGACCCCATATCCCTATGACCCCATAGCCCCATATCCCCATGGCCCCATGGCCCCATATCCCCATATCCCCACATTCCCATATTCCCATATCCCCATGGCCCCATATCCCCATATCCCCTATCCCTCATATCACCATAACCCCATATCCCTCATATCCCCATGCCCCCATATCCCCATATTCCCATATTCCCATATCCCCATATCCCTCATATCGCCATAACCCCATATCGCCATAACCCCATATCCCCATGACCCCATATCCCCATATCCCCATATCCCCATATCCCCATGGCCCCATATCCCCATATCCCTCATATCGCCATAACCCCATATCCCCATGACCCCATATCCCCATATCCCCATAACCCTATATCCCCATATCCCCATGGCCCCATATCCCCATATCCCCATGACCCCATATCCCCATATTCCCATATCCCCATATCCCTCATATCGCCATAACCCCATATCCCCATATCCCCACAACCCCATATCCCTATGGCCCCAAATCCCCATGACCCCATCATCCCCATGGCCCCATATCCCAATACCCCTATGACCCCATGTCCCCATATCCCCACGACCCCATATCCCCATATTCCCATGGCCCCATATCCCCATACCCCTATGACCCCATGTCCCCATATCCCCACGACCCCATATCCCCATGGCCCCATATCCCTCATATCCCCATGGCCCCATATCCCCATATTCCCATATCCCCGTATCCCTCATATCGCCATAACCCCATATCGCCATAACCCCATATCCCCATATCCCCATAACCCTATATCCCCATATCCCCATGGCCCCATATCCCCATATCCCTATGACCCCATGTCCCCATATCCCCACGACCCCATATCCCCATATCCCCATGACCCCATATCCCCATATCCCCATATTCCCATATCCCCATATCCCCATATCCCCATATCCCTCATATCTCCATAACCCTATATCCCCACGTCCCCATATCCCCACATCCCCATGGCCCCATATCCCCCATATCTCCATAACCCCATATCCCCATGGCCCCATATCCCCATATCCCCCATATCACCATAACCCCATATCCTCATGTCTCCTTGACCCCACGTCCCCATGTCCCCGTGTCCCCCGTGTCCCCATACCCCCATATCCCCATGACCCCATATCCCCATATCCCCATATCCCCATGTCCCCCTGACCCCATATCCCCAATGTCCCCATATCCCCATGTCCTGATGTCCCCCTGACCCCTGTGCCCATATCCCCATATCCCCATGGCCCCATATCCCCCATATCGCCATAACCCCATATCCCCATGGCCCTATATCCCCATGTCTCCCTGTCCCCATGTCCCCATGTTCCCCTGACCCCTTATCCCCCTGACCCCATATCCCCACGTCCCCATATCCCCCTGACCCCATATCCCCCATGTCCCCATATCCCCATATCCCCACGTCCCCAATGTCCCAATGTCCCCAATGTCCCCACGTCCTCCTATGTCCGCACATCCCCAAATCCCCATATCCCCACTGTCCCCACACCCCCAACCCGCCCACATCCCATATCCCATATCCCAATCACCCCCATACCCCCATAACCCCCATACCCCCATATCCCCCATATCCCCCCTATACCCTCATACACCCCATATCCCCCCATATCCCCCAAACACCCCCATATCCCCCATACGTCCCATATCCCCCCATAACCCCCATATAACCACATATCCCCCATACCCCCCATCCCCCCATACACCCCCATCTCCCCCCACGCCCCCCATACCCCCATATCCCCCATTCCCCCATACTCCCCATCCCCCCATACCCCCATCTCCCCCCATACAGTCCTATAACCCCGTATCGCCCCACACCCCCATACCCCCCCATACCCCCATCCCTCCCATAACCCCAAACCCCCCCACCCCCCACCCCCCCATCCCCCCATGCCCCCCATCTCCACCCATACCTCCCATACAGTCCCATACACCCCATACCCCCCATACCTCCACACCCCCCATCTCCCCCCATACCCCCAATCCCCCTATACCCCCCATAACTCCATAACCCCCCATCCCCCCATACCCCCCATCTCCCCCCATAACCCCCATACAGTCCCATAACCCCCCATACCCCCCCATCTCCCCCCATCCCCCCATCTCCCCCTTCATCCCCCCATACCCCCATACAGTCCCATACCCCCATACACCCCCATAACCCCCATCCCCCCATACCCCCATTACCCCATACACCCCCATCCCCCCACCCCCCCATCTCCCCCCTCATCCCCCCATACCCCCATCCCCCCATATCCCCCATCCCCCCACACCCCACATCTCCCCCCATACAGTCCCATATCCCCATACATCCCCATCTCCCCCCATCCCCCCATACCCCCCATACCACCCATACACCCCATACAGTCCCATAACCCCATACCCCCCATCTCCCCCCATACCCCCCATAACCCCACACACCCCCATACCCCCATACACCCCCCATCTCCCCCCATCCCCCCCATCCCCCCCCATACCCCCCACACCCCCATACCCCCCATACCCCCATACCCCCCATCCCCCCCCTCTACAGTCCCATAACCCCATACCCCCATCTCCCCCCATACTCCCATCTCCCCCCTCATCCCCCCATCTCCCCATACCCCCCATCTCCCCCCATGCAGTCCCATACCCCATACCCCCCATACACCCCTGTACCCCCCCATACCTCCACACCCCTCATCTCCCCCCATCCCCCCATCCCCCCCATCCCCCCATATCCCCATACCCTCCATACCCCCCATACCCCCCATACCCCCCCACCCCCATGCCCCCCATAACCCCAAACCCCCCATCTCCCCCCTCATCCCCCCATCTCCCCCCATACAGTCCCATCCCCCCATACCCCCCATACACCCCATAGCCCCCATCCCCCCATAGCCCTCATCCCCCCATACCCCCCATAACTCCATACCCCCCCATAACCCCCCATATCCGCCATCCCCCCATCTCCCCCCATACCCCCCATACCCCCATACAGTCCCATAACCCCATATCCCCCCATCCCCCCCCATCTCCCCCCATACCCCCATCCCCCCCCATACAGTCCCATAACCCCATACATCCCCATCTCCCCCACCCCCCCATCTCCCCCCTCATCCCCCCACACCCCCATACAGTCCCATACCCCCATACACCCCCATAACCCCCATCCCCCCATACCCCCCATCTCCCCCCATACAGTCCCATAACCCCATACCCCCCATCTCCCCCCATACCCCCCATAACCCCACACACCCCCATACCCCCATACCCCCATACACCCCCATAACCCCCATCCCCCCATACCCCCCATCTCCCCCCATACAGTCCCATAACCCCATACATCCCCATCTCCCCCCATACCCCCCATACCCCCATACCCCCCATCTCCCCCCATCTCCCCTCATCCCCCCCCATACCCCCCATCTCCCCATCCCCCCATCCCCCCCCATACCCCCCATACCCCCATACCCCCCCATACCCCCCATATCTCCCCATATCCCCCCACACCCCCATACCCCCCATACCCCCCCCTCTACAGTCCCATAACCCCATACCCCCATCTCCCCCCATACTCCCATCTCCCCCCTCATCCCCCCATCTCCCCATACACCCCCATCTCCCCCCATACCCCCATTTCCCCCCATACAGTCCCACAACCCCATACCCCCCCATCTCCCCCCATACCCCCATCTCCCCCCATACACCCCCATCTCCCCCCATACAGTCCCATAACCCCATCTCCCCCCATCCCCCCATCTCCCCCCTCATCCCCCCATACCCCCATACCCCCCATACAGTCCCATAACCCCATACATTCCCATCTCCCCCCATACCCCCTCACCCCCCATACACCCCCATCTCCCCCCATACAGTCCCATAACCCCCATACCCCCATTCCCCCCATCCCCCCCCATCTCCCCCCATCCCCCCCCATCCCCCCACCCCCCATCTCCCCCCCCATACCCCCCATACCCCCATACAGTCCCATAACCCCATCCCCCCCCCATCTCCCCCCTCACCCCCCATAACCCCATACAGTCCCATAACCCCATCCCCCATACATCCCCCCCCATCTTCCCCCATACCCCCATCTCCCCCCATACCCCCATCCCCCCATACCCCCCATACCCCCCATACACCCCATACAGTCCCATACCCCCATACCCCCATCTACCTCCATAACCCCATACCCCCCATACCCCCCATCCACCCATCCCCCCCCTTCTACAGTCCCATATCCCCATACCCCCCATCTCCCCCCACCCCCCCATCTCCCACCATACCCCCATTTCCCCCCATACAGTCCCATAACCCCCCATACCCCCATCCCCCCCCATCTCCCCCCGCATCCCCCCATAACCCCATACAGTCCCATAATCCCATATCCCCCCATCTCCCCCCATCCCCCCATCCCCCCATCCTCCCATCCCCACCCATACCCCCCCACCCCCCCCCCATCTCCCCCCATACAGTCCCATAACCCCATACCCCCCCATCTCCCCCCATACCCCCATCTCCCCCCATACCCCCCATCTCCCCCCATACCCCCCCATACACCCCCATCTCCCCCCATACAGTCCCATAACCCCATACATCCCCATCTCCCCCATCCCCCCCCATCTCCCCCCTCACCCCCCATACCCCCATCCAGTCCCATAACCCCATCCCTCCCATCCCCCATACATCCCCCCCCATCTCCCCCCTCACCCCCCATCCCCCCATACCCCCCATACACCCCATACAGTCCCATCCCCCCCATCTCCCCCCTCACCCCCCATACCCCCCATCCCCCCCATCCCCCATACATCCGTCCCCATCTCCCCCTCACCCCCCATCCCCCCCATCCCCCCCCATCTCCCCCCTCACCCCCCATACCCCCATCCAGTCCCATAACCCCATCCCCCATACATCCCCCCCCATCTCCCCCCTCACCCCCCATACACCCCATACAGTCCCATCCCCCCATCCCCCCCCATCCCCCCCATCTCCCCCCATCCAGTCCCATAACCCCATCCCCCCCATCCCCCATACATCCCCCCCATCTCCCCCCTCACCCCCCATCCCCCCCATATCCCCCATACACCCCATCCAGTCCCATCCCCCCATCTCCCCCATCCCCCCATCTCCCCCCTCACCCCCCATACACCCCATACCCCCCATACCCCCCATCCCCCCCATCCCCCCATCCCCCCCATCTCCCCCCTCACCCCCCACACACCCCATACAGTCCCATCCCCCCATCTCCCCCCTCAGCCCCATCCCCCCCATCCCCCCCATCCCCCCACCCCCCCCTCACCCCCGGCCGCCGCCCCGCAGTCGTTCTGCCGCCGTTGGGGTCCCGGTTCCCACCTGGCGGCGGTGCGCAGCGCGGCGGAGCTGCGGCTCCTCGCGGAGCTCCTCAACGCGTCGCGGGGCGGCGACGGCAGCGGGGAGGGGGCGGACGGCCGCGTCTGGATCGGCCTCCACCGCCCCGCCGGGGTCAGCCGGGGGGAAACCGGAGGGGATAGGGGGTGTGGGGGGTGGGGGGTGTGGGGGGTGTGGGGGGTATGGGGGGTATGGGGTTATGGGGGGATATGGGGGTGTGGGGGTGTGGGGGGATATGGGGGTTATGGGGGGGTATGGGGGGGTATGGGGGGTATGGGGGTGTGGGGGGTGTGGGGTTATGGGGGGATATGGGGGGTGTGGGGGGTATGGGGGTGTAGGGGGGTGTGGGGGGATATGGGGGGTATGGGGGGTATGGGGTTATGGGGGGATATGGGGGGGTGTGGGGGGGTGGGGGGCGTGGGGGGTATGGGGGGGATATGGGGGTTATGGGGGTGTGGGGGGTGTGGGGTTATGGGGGGATATGGGGGGTATGGGGGGTATGGGGTTATGGGGGGATATGGGGGGGTGGGGGGGGGTGGGGGATATGGGGGGGTGTGGGGGGGTGGGGGGTGTGGGGGTGTGGGGGGATATGGGGGGTTTGGGGGGATATGGAGGTTATGGGGTTATGGGGGGATATGGGGGGGTATGGGGGGTATTGGGGTGTGGGGGAATATGGGGAGATATGGGGGGTATGGGGGGGCGTGGGGGGTATGGGGGGGATATGGGGGTTATGGGGGGATATGGGGGGGTATGGGGGGTATGGGGGTGTGGGGGGTGTGGGGTTATGGGGGGATATGGGGGGTATGGGGGGGTATGGGGGTATGGGGGGTATTGGGGTGTGGGGGGATATGGGGAGATATGGGGGGTATGGGGGGGATATGGGGGTTATGGGGGGGATATGGGGGGTATGGGGGGTGTGGGGGTGTATGGGGGGATATGGGGGTGTATGAGGTTATGGGGGGGATATGGGGGTGTATGGGGGTGTGTGGGGTTATGGGGGGGTATGGGGGGTATGGGGAGATATGGGGGTGTGTGGAGGGGTATGGGGGTGTGTGGGGTTATGGGGGGATATGGGGGGTATGGGGGGTATGGGGGTGTATGGGGGGATGTGGGGGGTATGGGGGGGTATGGGGTTATGGGGGGTATGGGGGGATATGGGGGGGTATGGGGGGTATTGGGGTGTGGGGGAATATGGGGAGATATGGGGGGTATGGGGGGGCGTGGGGGGTATGGGGGGGATATGGGGGTTATGGGGGGATATGGGGGGGTATGGGGGGTATGGGGGTGTGGGGGGTCTGGGGTTATGGGGGATATGGGGGGTATGGGGGGGTATGGGGGTATGGGGGGTATTGGGGTGTGGGGGGATATGGGGAGATATGGGGGGTATGGGGGGGATATGGGGGTTATGGGGGGATATGGGGGGATATGGGGGGTGTGGGGGTGTATGGGGGGATATGGGGGTGTATGAGGTTCTGGGGGGGATATGGGGGTGTATGGGGGTGTGTGGGGTTATGGGGGGGTATGGGGAGTATGGGGAGATATGGGGGTGTGTGGAGGGGTATGGGGGTGTGTGGGGTTATGGGGGGATATGGGGGTGTATGGGGGGATATGGGGGTGATGGGGGTGTGGGGGGTGTGGGGGTTATGGGGGGATATGGGGGTTATGGGGGGGGATGGGGGTGTGGGGGTGTAGGGGGGTGTGGGGGGTGTGGGGGGTACGGGGGGGATATGGGGGTATGGGGGGGTATGGGGTGTGGGGGGGTATGGGGGGATATGTGGTTATATGGGGGTTATGGGGGGATATGGGAGGTATGGGGGGATAAGGGGTTATGGGGGGATATGGGGGTGTATGAGGTTATAGGGGGGATATGGGGGTGTATGGGGGTGTGTGGGGTTATGGGGGGGTATGGGGGGGTATGGGGGTATGGGGGATTATGGGGGGATATGGGGAGATATGGGGGTGTGCGGAGGGGTATAGGGGTGTGTGGGGTTATGGGGGGATATGGGGGTGTATGGGGGGGATATGGGGGTGATGGGGGTGTGGGGGTGTGGGGGGATGTGTGGGGTATGGGGGTATGGGGGGATATGGGGTTGTGTTGGGTATGGAGGGATATGGGGGGTATGGGGGGATATGGGGGTATAGGGAGATAATGGAGTATATGGAGGGATATGGGGGTGAATGGGGGGGAAAGGGGGGGTATAGGGGGGTGGGTTATGGGGGATATGGGGGTGAATGGGGGGGTGTGGGGTTATGGGGGATATGGGGGGATAAGGGGTTATGGGGGGATATGGGGGTTGTGGGGTTATGGGGGGATATGGGGGTGTGTGGGGTTATGGGGGGATATGGGGGTTATGGGGTTATGGGGGGATATGGGGGTGTGTGGGGTTATGGGGGGATATGGGGGTGTGTGGGGTTATGGGGGGATATGGGGGTTATGGGGGTGTGTGGGGGTGTGGGGTTATGGCTGTGTGCGTTCCGGGCTGTCCGGGGCTGTGGGGCCCTATGGGGCTGTGCGGGCGGTGCCGACGCCGCGCTGTCCCCGCAGAGCCGTTCGTGGCGGTGGTCGGACGGCACCGCGCCGCGCTTCGCTTCGTGGCACCGAACGGCCAAAGCGCGGCGGGGGGGGCGGTGCGCGGCGCTGCGGGACGAGGAGGGTGAGGGGGGGGGGGGGGGGGATGGCACTGCTCTGCAATGCATGGATGGCACTGCGTGGATGGCACTGCTCTGCACTGCATGGCATGGGTGGCACTGCATGGATGGCACTGCTCTGCACTGCACGGCATGGGTGGCACTGCGTGGATGGCACTGCGCTGCATGGATGGCACTGCATGGATGGCACTGCATGGCATGGATGGCACTGTACTGCACTGCATGGCATGGATGGCACTGCATGGATGGCATTGCATGGCATGGATGGCACTGCTGTGCATGGCATGGATGGCACTGCATTGATGGCACTGTACTGCACTGCATGGCATGGATGGCACTGCATGGATGGCACTGCTCTGCATGGATGGCACTGCACTGCACTGCACTGCATGGCATAGATGGCACTGCATGGATGACATGGATGGCACTGCTCTGCACTGCATGGGTGGCACTGCGTGGATGGCACTGCTCTGCATGGATGGCACTGCACCACATGGCATGGATGGCACTGCTCTGCACTGCATGGCATGGATGGCACTGCACTGCTCTTCACTGCATGGATGGCACTGCATGGCATGGTTGGCACTGCACGGCATGGCATGGATGGCACTGCATGGATGGCACTGCATGGATGGCACTGCACTGCACCACATCGCATGGATGGCACTGCATGGCATGGATGGCATGGATAGAATGGCACGGTGTGGGTAGAATGGCACAGCGTGGCATGGCCTGAATGGCGTGGTGGGGTCAGAATGGCACTGCATGGCACTGCATGGCACCGCATGGCACCGCATGGCACAGCATGGCCTGGATGGCACCGCATGGCACTGCATGGCATGGCACTGCATGGCACCAATTGGCACCAATTGGCACCAATTGGCACCAATTGGCACCACATGGCACCGCATGGCACTGAATGGCCTGAATGGCACTGCATGGCACCGCATGGCATGGCATGAATGGCACTGCGTGGCCTGGATGGCACTGCATGGCACTGCATGGCACCAATTGGCACCGCATGGCACCGCATGGCACCGCATGGCACCGCATGGCACTGCATGGCACTGAATGGCCTGAATGGCACCGCATGGCACCGCATGGCACCGCATGGCATGGCATGAACGGCACTGCGTGGCCTGGATGGCACTGCATGGCACTGCATGGCACTGCGCGGCATCGTGTGGCACTGCATGGCATGAATGGCACTGCATGGCACTGCATGGCACTGAATGGCACCACATGGCACTGCATGGTACTGAATGGCCTGAATGGCACTGCATGGCACTGCATGGCATGAATGGCACCACATGGCACCGCATGGCATGGCACTGCATGGCACTGCATGGCACTGCGCGGCATCGCGTGGCACTGCATGGCCTGAATGGCACTGCATGGCATGAATGGCACTGCATGGCACTGCATGGCACCACATGGCACTGCATGGCATGGCATGAATGGCACTGCATGGCCTGGATGGCACTGCATGGCACCGCATGGCACTGAATGGCACTGCATGGTTACAATGGCACTGCATGGCACTGCATGGCATGAATGGCACACTTACACACTGCACACTTCCATTGTACACTCACTCCCATTACACACTCCCGTCACACACTCCCATTGCACACTCACACACTCCCAATGCACACTCACACACTCACTCATTGCACACTCCCATTGCACACTCACACACTTCCGTCACACACTCACACACTCCCATCACACACTCACACACTCCCGTTGCACACTCCCATTGCACACTCAAACTCTCCTGTTGCACACTCCCATTGCACACTCACATACTCACTCGTTGCACACTCACACACTCCTGTCGCACACTCCCATTGCACACTCACACTCCCGTTGCACACTCACACACTCCTGCTGCACACTCCTGTTGCACACACACACTCCTATCACACACTCCCATTGCACACTCACACTCTCATTGCACACTCACACACTCCCGTTGCACACTCACACACTCCTGTTGCACACTCCCATTGCACACTCACACTCCCGTTGCACACTCACACACTCCCTTTGCACACTCGCACACTCACACACTCCTGTTGCACACTCCCTTTGCACACTCACACACTCCTGCTGCACACTCCTGTTGCACACACACACTCCTGTCACACACTCCCATTGCACACTCACACACTCGGGTTGCACACTGACACACTCCTGTCACACACTCCCATTGCACACTCACACACTCACATTGCACACACACAATCCCATTGCACACTCACACACTCCTGTTGCACACACACACTCCTGTCACACACTCCCATTGCACACTCACACACTCGGGTTGCATACTGACACACTCCCGATGCACACTCCCATTGCACACACACACTCCCATTGCACACTCACACACTCGGGTTGCACACTCACACCCTGGTGTTGCACACTCCCTGTCTCACGCCGCTGTGGCCCCGTTTCCCTGCCAGCCTTCACCTCGTGGGCCGCCCGGCCGTGCACAGAGCGCAATGCCTTCGTCTGCAAAGCCGCCGCCTGAATGGACAACAACACAACAACACAACAACACAACAACGCAACAACGCAACAACGCAACAACGCAACGACCCCCAACACTGCAATAAACGGACCCACAGCAGCAGCGCTCAGCGCCTGCCGATGGGGGGCAATGGGGGGGCAGTGTGTGAGGGGTGATGGGGTGGGGATGTGGGGGGCAATGGGGGGTAGTGGGGGGTATGAGGGGTGATGGGGGGGTGTGAGGGGTGATGGGGTGGGGATGCAGGGGGAGATGGGGTGGGAATGTGGGGGGCAATGGGGGGTATGAGGGGTGATTGGGGGGTGTGAGGGGTGCTGGGGTGGGGATGTGGGGGGCAATGGGGGGTAGTGGGGGGTATGAGGGGTGATGGAGGTGGTGTGAGGGGTGATGGGGTGATGGGGTGTGAGGGGTGATGGGGAGATGGGGTGGGGGGTGATGGGGGGTAATGGGGTGGGGAGGTGATGGGGAGGTCTGTGAGGGGTGATGGGGGTGTGAGGGGTGGTGGGGTGGGGGTGTAGGAGAGAATGGGGGGTGATGGGGTGGGGGGGTGATGGGGGGGTGTGAGGGGTGATGGGGTGGGAATGTGGGGGGCAATGGGGGGTAGTGGGGGGTATGAGGGGTGATGGAGGGGGTGTGAGGGGTGATGGGGTGATGGGATGGGGGGTGATGGGGGGGTCTGTGAGGGGTGACGGGGGTGTGAGGGGTGGTGGGGTGGGAATATGGGGGGCAATGGGGGGTGATGGGGTGGGGGTGTAGGAGGGAATGGGGGGTGATGGGGTGGGGGGGTGATGGGGGATGGGGTGGGGAATGATGGGGAGGTGGGGTGTGGGGGGTAATGGGGGGTGTGAGAGGTGACGGGGTGATGGAGTGGGGGGTGATGGGGGGTAATGGGGGGTATGAGGGGTGTTGGGGGATGTGGGGGGTGATGGAGTGGAGAGGTGATGGGGGGGATGTGAGGGGTGACGGGGGTGTGAGGGGTGGTGGGGATGTGGGGGGCAATGGGGGGTGATGAGGTGGGGGGGTGATGGGGGGGTGTGAGGGGTGATGAGGAGGGGATGCAGGGGGTGATGGGGTGGGAATGTGGGGGGCAATGGGGGGTATGAGGGGTGATGGAGGGGGTGTGAGGGGTGATGGGGAGATGGGGTGGGGGGTGATGGGGGGTAATGGGGTGGGGAGGTGATGGGGAGGTCTGTGAGGGGTGATGGGGGTGTGAGGGGTGGTGGGGTGGGGGTGTAGGAGAGAATGGGGGGTGATGGGGTGGGGGGGTGATGGGGGGGTGTGAGGGGTGATGGGGTGGGAATGTGGGGGGCAATGGGGGGTAGTGGGGGGTATGAGGGGTGATGGTGGGGGTGTGAGGGGCAATGGGGTGGGGATGTGGGGGGCAATGGGGAGTAAAGGGGGGTATGAGGGGTGATGGGGGGGGTGTGAGGGGTGATGGGGTGATGGGGTGGGGGGGTGATGGGAAGTAATGGGGTGGGGAGGTGATGGGGGGGTGTGTGAGGGGTGACGGGGTGTGAGGGGTGATGGGGTGGGAATATGGGGGGCAATGGGGGGTGATGGGGTGGGGGTGTAGGAGGGAATGGGGGGTGATGGGGTGGGGGGGTGATGGGGGATGGGGTGGGGAATGATGGGGAGGTGGGGTGTGGGGGGTGATGGGGGGTGTGAGAGGTGTTGGGGGGATGTGGGGGGTGATGGAGTGGAGGGGTGAGGGGGGGTGATGGGATGGGGGGTGATGGGGGGGTCTGTGAGGGGTGACGGGGGTGTGAGGGGTGGTGGGGTAGGAATATGGGGGGCAATGGGGGGTATGAGGGGTGATGGAGTGGGTGTGAGGGGTGATGGGGTGATGGAGGGGGGGGTGATGGGGGGTAATGGGGTGGGGAGGTGATGGGGGGGTCTGTGAGGGGTGATGGGGGGTGAGGGGTGATGGGGAGGGGGTGTAGGAGGGAATGGGGGGTGATGGGGTGGGGGGGTGACTGGGGGGTGTGAGGGGTGATGGGGTGGGGATGCGGGGGGCAATGGGGGGTAGTGGGGGGTATGAGGGGTGATGGGGGGGGGTGTGAGGGGTGATGGGGTGATGGGGTGGGGGGTGATGGGGGGTAATGGGGTGGGGAGGTGATGGGGGGGTCTGTGAGGGGTGACGGGGGTGTGAGGGGTGGTGGGGTGGGGATATGGGGGGCAATGGGGGGTGATGGGGTGGGGGGGTGATGGGGGGTGGGGGGGGGATGGGGGGGTGATGGGGGGAATGTGGGGAGTGATGGGGTGGGGGGATGTGGGGGGTGATGGAGTGTGAGTGGGGGTGGGGGGGTGATGGGGTGGGGAGGGAATGGGGTGATGGGGTTGGTGGAGTGGGAGGGGTGTGTGGGGTGATGGGGTGGGGAGGTGATGGCATGGGGGGAAGGAGGGGTTTATGGGGTGCGTGGGGTGGGGGGGTGATGGTGTGGGGGTGATGGTGTGTGAGGTGTGTGGGGTGATGGGATGATGGAGTGGGGGGGTGTGAGTGATGATGGGGTGGGGGGGTGATGGGGTGGGGGGTCTGTGAGCGGTGATGGGGTGGGGGGCTGATGGGGTGTGAAGGATGATGGGGTATGGGGTGTGTGGGGTGTGAGCAGTGATGGGGTGGAGGGGGGTGATGGGGTGGGGGGGGAATGGGGTGATGGGGTTGGGATGTGGGGAGTGAGGGGTGATGGGGTGATGAGGTGATGGGGTGATGGGGTGGGGATGTGGGGGGTGATGGGGTTGGGATGTGGGGGGGTGAGGGGTGATGGGGTTGGGGTGTGTGGGGTGTGAGCAGTGATGGGGTTGGGGGGTGATGGGGTTGGGATGTGTGGGGTGTGAGCAGTGATGGGGTGATGGGGTGGGGATGTGGGGGGTGATGGGGTGGTGGGGTGGGGGGGGTGATAGGTGACGGGGTTGGGATGTGTGGGGTGTGAGCAGTGATGGGGTTGGGGGGTGATGGGGTTGGGATGTGTGGGGTGAGGGCTGATGCTGACGGGCGGCAGAAGCTCCGTAAGCAGCAGTGGTTGCGGTGCAGACGCGCTGCGTTCGGCTGCGGGGCGATCAGTCCTTCCCAGCCTGCACTGACAGCAGCCAACATCCCCACTTACAGAGGGCAGTGCGTATTTATGGCACAGGGAGGGTTACTGCGATTAATTCTGGTTATTACGATTAATGCCACGCTGATTCTGCGCCCCCCCCAACGAACGGCCCCTTATGGCTCCCATCGGTGGTGCTCAACCACTGCGGACAGCAGAGCGGAGCGGCCTTTCGCTCAGCCCTTTTCTGTCTGTGCCCATTCCACTGCTGCGTTATTCTCCTCTGAGCCTCAGCGGTTCCCTCTGTTCAGCAGCCCAAAGGGGTTCTGTTGCCTTCGTGACCCGATGATGACGAACCCACACCGCCCGTTCCTCCTCCACCGCTGTGTGTGATGGTGACACTGCCAGAAATGGGCATAGAGTCGTAGAACCAAACAGTCATAGCACCATAGGATCAGAGGGTCAGGGAACCATAGGATCATAGGATTATAGGATCATAGGGTCATAGGCTCATAGCATCATAGGCTCATAGAACCATAGAACCATAGGATCATAGGATCATAGGGTCATACAACCATAGAACCATAGAACCATAGGATCATAGGGTCATAGAACCATAGAGCCATAGGATTATAGGGTCATAGGATCATAGAACCATAGAACCATAGGATCATAGGGTCATAGGATCATAGGACCATAGGATCATAGGGTCATAGAACCATAGGACCATAGGGTCATAGGATCATAGGATCATAGGGTCATAGAACCATAGGATCATAGAACCACAGAACCATAGGATCATAGGACCATAGAACCATAGCATCATAGGGTCATAGGATCATAGGGTCATAGGATCATAGAACCATAGAATCACAGCACCATGGAACCATAGGATCATAGGGTCATAGAACCATAGAGCCATAGGATTATAGGGTCATAGGATCATAGTTCCATAGAACCATAGGATCATAGGGTCATAGGATCATAGAACCATAGGATCATCGGATCGTAGGATCATAGGGTCATACAACCATAGAACCATAGAACCATAGGATCATAGGGTCATAGAACCATAGAGCCATAGGATTATAGGGTCATAGGATCATAGTTCCATAGAACCATAGGATCATAGGGTCATAGGATCATAGAACCATAGGATCATCGGATCGTAGGATCATAGGGTCATACAACCATAGAACCATAGAACCATAGGATCATAGGGTCATAGAACCATAGGGTCATAGGGTCATAGGATCATAGGATCATAGGGTCATAGAACCATAGGATCATAGGACCACAGAACCATAGGATCATAGGACCATAGAACCATAGGATCATAGGGTCATAGGATCATAGGATCATAGGGTCATAGGATCATAGGATCATAGGGTCATAGGGTCATAGAACCATAGAATCACAGCACCATGGAACCATAGGATCATAGGGTCATAGAACCATAGAGCCATAGGATTATAGGGTCATAGGATCATAGTACCATAGAACCATAGGATCATAGGGTCATAGGATCATAGAACCATAGGATCATAGGATCATAGGATCTTGGAACCACATAACCATAGGATCATAGGGTCATAGGATCATAGAACCATAGAACCATAGGATCATAGGGTCATAGGATTATAGAACCATAGAACCATAGGATCATAGGGTCATAGGATCATAGAACCATAGGGTCATAGGATCATAGGGTCATAGAACCATAGGATCATAGGGTCATAGGATCATGGGATCATAGGATCATAGAACCATAGAACCATAGATCCATAGGATCATAGGATCATAGAACCATAGGATCATAGGGTCAAAGGATCATAGAACCACATAACCATAGGATCATAGGGTCATAGGATCATAGAACCACAGTCATAGAACCATGGAATCATAGAACCATAAATCATAGAACCATAGGATCATGGAACCACAGAACCATCAGATCATAGGGTCATAGGGTCATAGAACCATAGGATCACGGAACCACAGAACCACAGAACCATCGGCTCATAGGGTCATAGGGTCATAGAACCACAGGATTATAGGATGCCATGGTTTGTAACTTCGCTATTGGCATTCCACATCGTAACGTCACGGACAGAAGAGAAGCACAGCGTATCGCAGAGGACCTCCCGCTCCGGGAAGGAAGACTCAGCACGGCACAGACGTCATGTGGCTGCATGCGGCCTTTTCCCTTTCGGTTGCTGCCGGGAGAGCAGTGGGTGTACTTTTGAGCCGTGTGCCTTCATCACGTAGCGCTTTGGGTTTCAGAACCCCCTCCCTCTCCCTCTCTCCCTCTATCGCTCTTTCGCTCTCTCTCATTTCTTCCCATTCATTACCCTTACTCCCAATGAGATCGCATGATATCGTGTCATCGTGCATCCCAACATCGGCGTTAGTAAAATAAGTCCTCCTTCTTACATCGTTGCCGCTGCTCCGTTTTTTTTTTCCTCGGGAAGCCGGGGGGGGGAGGATGAAGCAGAGAGGTTGAGAATGATCAGAGAGAGTGAGAGAGAGACTGACGGGTTGGACGCTGCAAACAGCAAACAGGTTGGGAACAGGAAGCGGGTTGAGGGCGCAGGGTAAATGGGAGGATCCCCTCCCCTGTTGTCGCCAGGCAGTAGGGGGGACCTCAGAGGCTGGGGGGAATGGAGACGGCTCCCTGCTCCAGGAAGGACGAGAATCCGCTCCCAACCTGCCCCACCTCCCCACTTACCCGTGCAGAACCGGTGTGGGGTCCTGCAGGAGGAACTGGCTGCTCAACTGGAGGAGAGGCAGCCTGCTCCAGAGGTCTTACCTCAGAGGATAGGCCCTCCAGCAATATGAGCACCTCTGCCATGATGAAGAGAAGGGTTCCGGTTGTTGGCGACTCAGTCCTGAAGGGAACAGAGGCCCAGTGTGCAGAGCTGACCCTCTTCTCAGGGCAGTCTGCAGTTTGCCCGGAGCCCGGATCAGGGACATCACCATGACACCCCCCACCCTGGTGCGCCCCACAGACTGCGGCCCGCTGCCGATCTTCCAGACAGGCGGGGGTGTTGGAAACATCCAAATACTTTATCAGGACGGTGTCTCTGATCAAAGCACACTGTATTCCCAATTGCACTGCCGGCCGTCCCGCAAGCAGCAGCGCCTGCAGAGACAGCGTTACCTCTTTGTGCCCCATTACCCCACGCTGATCTCTTCCTCTCCCGCTTCCTCATTGGCTGAATACGTCGGGTTCAGAACGCTCAGCTAAACAAACAGATACGGGCTAAACAGAAATTGCCGTCGGCTGTACATGTATTTGGCTAATTCTTTAACTTCTCCTCCTCACATTTCTTTATCAGTCCAGTCTCATCTCTCCAGCACCAAGAATTCCAACATAAGGAGCCTGTTGATATCCTTGCCAAGGGTTTTGATTTCCAAAGGCATTCTCACACTGTTCAGGAGGGGGGTGTCAAACTTGTCCTGAACCGATGGCTCAGAGCTATTCCACATGGCTGCACAGACCAGAGCTGCACTCTGGGTGAGGAGGGGGTGGTCCGGGAACGTCTGGGTGGGATCGAAGTGCACAAATCCGTGGGCCTCGATGGGATGCATCCACGTGTGCTGAGGGAGTGGGCAGAGGTGAGTGCCAGACCGCTCTCTGTCATCTCTGATAGCTCTTGGAGAACAGCAGAGTGCCTGAAGACTGGAGGAGAGCCAGTGTCACTGCAGCCTTCAAAAAGGGCAAGAAGGAGGATCCTGGAAACCCCAGGCCACGCAGCCTCACCTCTGCCAACGCACGGGACCCACGGGTGTAGCGGAACGGATCTCCATCCCCCACCGCCCTCCGCCGCTCTGCACGCAGCTAGAAAGAGTTGTTTACTGTCCGTCCGAGCAGCGCCCGCCCGCAGCTCGCTCCGGGCTGCTGCCTTTCCAACGCTCTCGCTGCCATCCCAGCCCCGTCCCCGCGCTGTCCCCGCGCTGCCCGTCCCTTCTCCCGCAGGAGGACACTCCTTCTCTCCCGCACTCTCAGCACAGCTCCCCGCTCACTCCCGCCGCTCTCTTCCCTCCGCCTCAGCTCGCGGCACAGCGGGACGGCACCGCCGCCCTCAGCACGGACTGCCCGGGGCCCCTCCCGTGGGCTCGGGCTCTTTTCCCCGCTCGGCCCTTTCCCGCTGCCTCCCGGCATTACCCCGTTGCGCTCGGACTTCTTCCTCTCCCGGCTGGACCGTCGCCTCTCGGGGCGGGGAAGGGCTCAGCCGCTCTCTTTGTTCCGTAGCAGCGCGGAGGTGCGGGACTCGCCCATCGTGTGCGGGGAGAGGGGCAGAGAAGGGTCGGGCTGAGGGCACAGCGGTGCCGGCGGAGCGCTCTTCTTAGCGAGGACCTCACGGAGGGATCGTGGCGGACCTGAAGAGCAGTTCCGAAAGCGCTCAGTCTCAGACAGGAGGCGTTGCGGTGCAGCTGCGTGTGCCGTCTCTGTGCGCGGAGCCGGGAGCGCCGTCAGCCGCAGAGCCCGTGTCGGTAAGAGCCCGCCGTGCGGGAGCGCCGCGGGCAGGGAGTGCTCGGCAGGGAGTCCTGGCTCCGGGGGGTTTGTCTCCTCATAGCATCCCTGAACTGACCAAGAAACTCAGTCGGGCTTTCTCTTGCTTCCCTGACTTTGTCTGGGCTGGTGCAACACTGCCCTGTGTTGCACGAGGAACAGCAGCGTTGCAGGTTACCATTTCCCCCACCCCTTTTCTCCTTTTCTAACGCTAAAACCATCGCATCCTGGGGCGGCCCCACCCCACAGTCCCGCTGCCATTCGGGCTGATTGCGGACGATGAAGAACCTTATCAGCGTAGGCGGCTTCCTCCCCTTGCCCTCCTTCCGCGAGAACAACGCTCACTGCAGAAGGGTATTGTGATTCCAAGTGCCATTCACTGGCCATTTTTCACCGCTTTCCAGCTTCTGTAACAACCACCACTGATTACAGTGCTCGATTCAAGTTTTTTCTCGCTCAGGCTCCCCGGCAATTTCTCGCCAATGAGCCAAGACGCATCCAAGTGGGGCTCTCCTGGGAACCTCCTTTCTCGGTGCTCCCCCCATATTAAATCCTACTGACTCCTTATCGTTCCCAAAGGTCCACGCCTTATAGCCAGCATAGCAGTTAAACCTGATACGCGTTCCCCTTTAAAGCCCGACTCACGACCCCAACGGAAATGCCGGTCTCCTGTGTTGCACCGTAATTCCCGGGCAGCATTACAGGCTAAGCTTCGAACAACAAATACGGGGTCGCACTTATTTTCAGGGTGTAACGAGCGTCCAGTTGCCCTCAGATCACGCATTAACACCACTGACGCCTTGGATCCAGTATTTAACGTTCACACCGTAGAGCAGCCGCTTCTCGAGTCTCCGTTGCCGGGTAATGGAATCTGCCTGCTTGCCCGGGGCACGGGAACACCGAATTCCCAGGACGAGAGCCAGAACCAATGTCCCCAGCAACAACAGCGCTTCCATTACAAATGGAATCCCACAAACAATATTTTTAAACACCCAACAATTGCAAAGACGACAGCAACGACAAACGCAGTTCCTATCAGGAAGAGAAAGAGAAAATCGGGTCGGGCATTTGTGCGTCCCCCCCCCCCGCCTCCCCCCCCTCCGCCCCCACTCGACCAGTCGCTTTAAACACTTCGGTGACGGTTTCCAGCCGTCTCCCTCGCAGGAGAACGAAACCACGGGTCCGACCCACTTTCGTAGCTACGATCTTTCCAAAGTATTACACGGCTCGCATGTGTCACTCTCGGGGTACCTCGCGTGCGGCACCCGTGGGCTTCTCGGCATTCTCGAGATACCCCCCTAAGTGGGACCCCCGTCCCGAGGGCTGTACTCCCACCCACACCGATCGCCGTCACCCAACCGTTACCTGCGGATCCACCCTCAGGGGGAGCACCCTCGCTCCTTCAACCCCGCGCAGGACGTCTCCTCACGTCTTACGGGTCCCCGCGACTCGCGGAATCGAACCCCATAACCACAACAGAGTTACAAAGCAGGTATGTTTTAATCAACGCTGCGCAGAGCCGGATACAAGGGGGAGAGCTCCTCCTCACTTGCATGCCATCAGGACGAAAACTCGGGATAGGTATAGGCAGGGCTAATACAGAACCAACGATTTTCCTGGAATTCCTATACATATTCGTTCCATTTCCGAGAACTCCTCAGCATACGGTCCCTCGCCCTCGCGCATGCGAGGCAGGAAAGGCATCCTTCACATCCAGAAGGCAAACTCCACCAACTCATTCCCTAACTTAGTTACTAAAGTGGATGGATTTGCCACCACGGAGCGTATACATTCAGCAAGTCTATGACTTGCCCTCAATTCCTGTACTAAACTATAGCACTTGCTATCCAATTTTTCATCGGCAAGACTGGAGTCTTGTATTTGGATTCACATTCAATTAGTCATCCAAAATCCAAAAGTTATCCGTTTTTCTTTTCTCCTTCTCCGGTTGCGTATCCTCAGAGGGCACCGCTTTACCCTGACTGGGCTAGCTCCAGCTCTTGCTTTGAACTTAGGGCTGCATTTTGGCTCTACCAGGCATCCCTGATACCCACACTGCTAAGCATACCTTAGTGAAGATTTCTGCAACTTCTGGGGGTACAACGTTGTTTTTCCCACTTAGTATTAAAGCCAGACTTACCATTTGCAATCAGTTCATCTTGTTTGACCCTTAGCTCCAGTGTTATTGAATTGAATCTCTGCATCCATTTGTTCTAATGAGCCTTGCCAGAGGAGCGGTTTTGGAGAACCCGGCATGTACAGGAATTGATGTATTCCGACTTATTTTCTCAGCCTATATTCACTTGATCCCCAAAGGGAAGCTCTTTCTTGTTGGGCAGTAGCTCCTACTACTGATGCAAAATCATCTGCGGGTGGTGAGAGGCACCCGTGCCCACCAGAAAATAAACCTCTTTCTCCTGCTCTCCTGGCTGCAATTTCACCGGTGGATTTGCCAGGAATAACTTCCCAGGTTCCCATCATTCCGCTTTTGCAATCAGAGACGGTTGGATTTCTCCACCGCTGTCTCATATCCCTGCAGATTGCACACTGCTTTCAGTCCAGCAGGGGTGGAACCCTCCATGGACTCTTCCAGCCCCCCCCATTACCGCTTTCTAAGGGGACCTCTGGGTCCTACGGCTCTACTCCAGCACCGCAACAGGAACAGCTGTTGCTATTCCCAATGTCCTTACTATCACTGTTCCTCAATCAGATTTTTCTTCATATTGCTCGCCTCTCTTTGGATCTACATCCCTGTTACACCTTGCTCATCTTTGCCTTCCTCAGCCTGCGTCCTCAAACTTTTCCCTTTCCAAACTCATCCTTACATAAAGGACTACCATTACATTTCAGTTTCACCTCCTCCTCTCCGGAGGCTTCCAGTGCTAACACTGGAATTTCGGGTTTCCGACATCTCTGCACATGAAGGCTATTCTCACCTCCAGTGCCCCATCCTCTCCACCTCCCCCCATTCACAAGTAACGCTGTTTACAGCAGCACTCTGTGACTCCGGCGCTCTCTCTCACTCCGAGAGTTCTGCTCACAGGGGAATGGTGCGGGGGGGCTGCTCTCATGCCAGCGCAGATAAACTCACTTTCTCTTTAACCCTTTTTCCTTTGTCCACTGTTCATACCCTCAGTTACACTTCCACATACCCGCAATCCAGCTTCTGTATACCATTAACAAGTACACCATCAAAACCGTTTGTCCCGTTCCCTTCAGAACCCACACATCAAACAGTACAGTTCTTCAGTGTCCACAAACACCCAGTACTGAGTCTCGTGATGAGAGCACTCAGTTATAAAAACTGTTCGTGTTACTTCATTTACCTTCCCTCCTTAAGAACAACAGTAGCTGTAAGAAGGTATTATAGTTTTGGGTTCCATTCCGATGCCACTTCTCACCATCTTCTAATTTGTATATTAACCGCCATTGATGGCAATACTTGACGAGAGTTTCCTTACCCAGGGTGCCTCCAGGTTCCCCTGCAGTATCCCACCAATGGGCCAATGCGCATCCCAAAGGGGTTTGTTTGGGGATTTCCTTCCCCTGGGAGCCTCCCGGGATGTTTACCAAATTCTTCTTGATTCCTAATTTCCTCCAAGTTTCCACAGACAGCCCTTATCACCGTATAGTGATCTTGTTCAGTTGCAAACACTTGGAAACAGATCTCACAAAGCCATCCTTTACCTTCCTTTAGCCCCGCCTTCCTTTACACTCTTCCCCACAATCAGAACACAGTACTACATAAACGGACTGACACTCACTCCCTGAACGGAACGCGTCTCACTCCCAGCACACTCACTCTGACATTTAGAACAAAAACCATGGTTTATACATCATGCACAGTGCTGACGATGTCCTTTAGCTGGAATCATAATAACACTAATACATTAGTCGATCAGCTGCAAGCTTTAAGATTTTTCCGACAGTCAGCTGGACGTGCAATGAGGAGATCCACGGTGCCGAACACTCAGCAGATGGTGATAACAAGAACACAACCTATAACTCCCACTGCTCTCTCCAGGAGAATCCACGCTCTCATTTGACAAAATCCGCGCTGTTACCAATCACCGAAGGGAGAGCTGTTGCTCTTTCCTCTCGTATGACTTACAGTTCCCCTTCGTAGGAACTCCCCAAGCAGTCTTCCTACCCCAGCCGGCCACCGAACCCGTGAGCTCACGTAGCTCAGCTGGGGGGGAGCAGGCACGCTCCTCCATACCCTGCGTAGGACGTCTCCTCACGCCTTACGGGTTCCCCCTTTCCCATACACAGACCTGGTCCGCCTACGGGCGGTCCTTGTCTGTCCCCGCAGTGATCGGGTGAGGAAGGGAGTCCTTCCCAGAAATCTCGGGGCGCGCCAAAGGTGTCCCCTCTCTCAGCCGCTCCTGCAGCCGAACAGAGTGGGTCCCACCTGGGGTGCCAAACTGACGTGCGGCAATCAGACCCCATAGCCGGTAAGGATATAGAGCAGGTATGTGTTTGTTGGTGACGTGCGTACAGCCCGGTGCAAGGGGGATCGCTCCACCTAACTTGCGCACCGTCAGCAGAAATGGGGCTATAGATACAGGTCCAACTAATACATCATCAGTAGTTGACAGGAATTCGGGTACATATTCACTACATTCCCGAGAGCCCATTAGCATGCAGTTCCTGCCCCCCTTGCGCGTGCAAAGCAGGTCGTGATGATGAAGGCTCGTAGTCTTCCTCACGAAGGCTCATAGTCTTCCTCGCTGCAAACGTCTGACCCCGAAGGGGGGGCATCCCCCAAACTGGTTTCAGCTCGCACTTCAGACATCCCATCACCTCCCTGCCAACCTTTGAGCTGTTCTCCGGTCCTTATCTTTATGGCCTTCATTCTCCTTGTTATTTCGCACCTAACGCCTGTGAAAGTGCCTGGAACCCCTTGTTTTCTAACACTCTCTACATAAACTATCCCTATTTGCCCCTTATGTCTACCTTGTGAAGCTGCTTTCTCTTTTCTTGCTATGAAGCCCTTCTTTCTATACTGCACGGACCTGGTTTTGCCCTTCACTCAGTTCAGCGAGGCTCATTTTGGCCCCCACCGCAGTCAGTCCTTGAGAGCCCCCACCCACCACAGGAATAGCAAAGACAAACAGCAAATAGAAAGAGGAATAGCAATGCTGCACCGCCCCCGCCCCGCCCCTCTGCCGACCGCGTCTTTATATCGAGCACGCTGTGGGCGGCGTTCCCGGACGGCTTCCCGACTGCGACTGAGTGCCTTCGGTACCGCTGTGCCCACTGCAGTATGCCGCTGTTTTTCAGCTTTCCGCCACGATCCCTCCGTGAGGTCCTCGCTAAGAAGAGCGCTCCGCCGGGACCGCTGTGCCCTCAGCCCGACCCTTCTCTGCTCCTCTCCCCGCACACGATGGACGCAGTCCCGCACCTCTACGATGCTAAGGAAGAAAAAGAGCGGCTGAGCCCTTCCCCGCCCCGAGAGGCGACGGTCCAGCCGGGAGATGAAGAAGTCCGAGCGCAACGGGGTAATGCCGGGAGGCAGCGGGAAAGGGCCGAGCGGGGAAAAGAGCCCGAGCCCACGGGAGGGGCCCCGGGCGGTCCGTGCTGAGGGCGGCGGTGCCGTCCCGCTGTGCCGCGAGCTGAGGCGGAGGGAAGAGAGCGGCGGGAGTGAGCGGGGAGCTGTGCTGAGAGTGCGGGAGAGAAGGAGTGTCCTCCTGCGGGAGAAGGGACGGGCAGCGCGGGGACAGCGCGGGGACGGGGCTGGGATGGCAGCGAGAGCGTTGGAAAGGCAGCAGCCCGGAGCGAGCTGCCGGCGGGCGCAGCACGGGCGGACAGTAAAGAACTCCTTCTAGCAGCGTGCAGAGCGGGGGAGGGCGGTGGTGGATGGAGATCCGCTACAGCCTGTAGTCAGGCTCGCAGCGCGGTGCTTCTGCTCTGCCCGGCTCGTAGCGGCAGCAGTGCGGGCAGCAGAGCAGGAGGTGCCCGTCCGTCTGTGTGGCGCTGCTGGGGCCGCAGCTCAGTGCTGCGCTCAGCGTTGGCCCCTCACTGCCAGAGAGACACTGTGGCCCTGCAGCGTGTCCAGAGAGGGGAGCGGAGCTGTGGGGGGGCGGAGTCTGCAGCACAGCGCCGTGGGGCTGCAGTACAAAGTGATCGGGTTTGGTGGGGAAATAGCGGCGCTACGTGGACGGTCGCGCCGGACGATGTTGGAGGTCTTTTCCAGCCGTGCTGACTGTGTGACTCATGAACTGCTCTCTGTCTGGCCAGGCTCCGGATGCAGTGAGCTGAGACAGAACAGGCGCCGCGTGCTCTGCGTGGCTTTGTGTGCAGTGCCGTGCATCCTTGTTTCGGCGCTGGTGGCCGTGATAGGTGAGTGCCCCCCGCATCCCCACGGAGACGCACAGCCCCCATCCCACCTCCTGGGCTGCCCACGTGGTGCCCCAAAGCACCTTCTGCTCCAACTCCCGGCCTCTGCAACCGCTCCGAGGGCATCGCCCCGTGGCCGTGCATCCCAACCCCACCTCAGCTGCAGGGGAACGTCCTTTGCCTCCCACTTGCCCAACTCTCTCCCTGTCAGTGCTCCAGCGTCCGTCGTGCTCACCTCGCCCACCCTTCTCCCACGTGTGCCCCAACGCCTGGGTCGGTTTCCAAGGGAAATGCTATTATTTCTCGGACACGGAGAGCGATTGGAACAGCAGCAGGGAGCACTGCCACCGCCTCGGAGCTTCCCTGGCTACCATAGAGACGGAGGAGGAGATGGTGAGAGCGGGGTGTGAGCCCCAGTGCCAACACGGGGGTGGGAAATGCACACTTTGTGGGGCCGCACAAACTCCTCTCGGTGCCCCATATTAGCCCCATGCCAAAGCCGTGAGGAGATGCCTTTGGCGAAAGCACCGGGCTGTGCTGGGACAGTGTCAAGTGCTCATCTCCCCCCCTCCCTGCACCCTCCCGTTGCTGTCTTTATCTGCGCACCTCCAGGGGAGGGCTTTGTCCACACCATTACCAACACAGCATTGCACCAATATGAGTGCAGCGCCTTGCAGCGAGGTGGGACCTGAGATGTGGGGAGGGGATGGGATGTGTTCCAACGGCTCCAATCACACCTGGTTTTGTTCATAGGAATTCATGCTGCAGTACCAGGGCCCGGAAGACCACTGGATTGGGCTGCACAGGGCAGAAGGGGCCGAGCACTGGACATGGGCCGATGGCAGCGCCTTCAGCAACTGGTCAGTGTGTGCGTCCGTCTGTCGGGGTGGGATCTCTTATGGGGTCTGTTTGGGATTGGGTTTCCCATTCTCCTCCCTCCTGTGCTCAGGTTTGAGCTGCGAGGCGGAGGCCGATGTGCGTACCTGAATGGGGACAGGATCAGCTCAGCCCTCTGCCACAATGAGAAGTTCTGGGTGTGCAGCACTGCTGACAGCTACGTCCGCTGGAGGAAAGGGACAAATCTGCAGTGACGAATCCCATCCCAGGCAGCTCGTGCCAACGCTGCTGGGCACTGCCATGCCATCCATGTGTGCTGGAATCTGCCTCTTTCCAGCACTCCTGCAGTTGCTCCTGTATGGCCTCAGCCAGCTGTGCTGCTCGCTGTCTCTCAGGAAACTCATCTGTTGCACTGTGCCTTAAAGGGAGGTCCTTGGAGGGTCCTTACAGATCACAGCCCCACGGGACGGTTGGGTGGGCAGCTGACGATTCTGCACGGTTCTCTCCACTTACACTATTACCGTCATCGTTATTGTTATTACGATTATTGTTATTGCAAGTCTGCATTTATTACCCTTCCTATCATTATGTTCGGCATTATTTCCTTTACCGTTTCTACTCCCGTTTATTAACAGTCCCTGCCACAATTCCCCTCCTCTACTGCCCAACTCCCCATTTCATCACTACTTTTCGTTCTTGTCCCATTATTAGCAATATGAACGTCATTACCGTTATCAGTGCCTCGATTCCCATTATCACCATTTGCGTTTCCTATTTTCGATTATTACCTCGTTATTAATAGCTGTAACATTTCTCTCATTTCCACCCCAATTTTACCACTACGTTTAATACTGTTTTTCCTCACACTAATACTACTCATGCCTTCCTGATGGACTTTATTAAGTGCCCTTCCCACACTACCACCGTTTTATTATTACTTTACGTAGTTCTGATCATTATCTGATTATTAATAATATTTCTCTTATGAGTATCCGCCCGGTTCACCCCATTTTATCACTGCATGTTGCCGTTATTCTTTACACTCTTACTAATACACTTCTTATTTTTATTGTTTAGTGCCCGCCCCCACTATCCCATTATCATTTCTCCATTTTTGATGATTATCCCATTATTAATGCTATCTGATGCCATTATCGTCCTAGTCCCTACAGCGTGGCATTACAAACACAGTCATTACAGCTCATCTTTATTATTTTTCTCATTAAGAGCCCAAATCCCCCATTGTTTCTCCCTTTTTTAGGGGTCTCCACTCGGGGTCTCCATGTGAGGTTTCCATTTTTGGGGTCTCCATGGGGGGGGTCCCCTTTTTGGTCGTCTCCATTTGGTGTCCTCCTTTTGGGAGTCCCCTTTTTGGCATCCCAATGTTTGGGTCCCCATTTGGGGGCCTCCAGCTGGGGTTCCCATTTTAAAAGTTCTATCTTGGGGTTCACCTTTTGGTGCCTCCATTTGCGGTCCCCCTATGGGAAGTTGTTGTAATAGGCGTGATCGGGGTCTCGGGATGTAACGTGTCAGGCTCCTCCCCATGTGTTAGGTATGTGCCACGTGTACCATCCAGTGGGCGTACACGAAGGGTTAAAAGATATATAAGTGCTTGTTAGAACTTAATAAATGCTATTTTACCGCTCATCATATTGGTGTCACCTCGGTATTTGGCCAAGCCGCAGGCTCCCCTAAGCAACGAACATCACGGTTGCCTGCGAAAGGCAACAAGTGGTGACCCCAACGTGATGCTTAGGGGAATGAGTCGGCTGTCTGCTTGACGGGGCAGGAGCCCACCGTGGGGCGTTAGCACTTGCTTGGCGGTGGAAGCCCAGGGGCCGAGCCCGGGGACAGAGGGAATCTGCAGTCACCCCTCTGTCGGCGGAGGTCGCGGACGAGCGACGGATATACCCTCCGGAATCACGCCGGAGAAGAGCCTGGGATCCTGGTCTCAATCGGGAGGAGGATCGGGGGCGTCATGGAAGCCGTCATAAAGGTGATCGTTCATGTGTGTAAGATTTATAACGGGAAGCATGCTCCTTCTCAGAAGGAGATAGCTGCGGTCCTCTCGTTGCTTGAGAGGGAGGGGCTGTTAACATCGCCCCACGAGATTTATGACCACAATAATTGGGATTCAATTACCGCTGCCTTATCCCAACGAGCAATGGTCACTCAAAAAGCAGCGGAATTTAAAACTTGGGGTTTGATTCTGGGAGGATTGAAGGCTGCGCGCAAGGAGAAACTTGCGGGCAAATGAGCCAGGGAGCTATTGGGGTTAGAGGTTGCGGGGCCAGGGGGGGGTCTCATTCCTCGTGCAGGTCCGGCTGGAGATAAGGTGGCGCCAGCCCCTACAACCCCTGCTGCTGCGATAGCCCCGGGAACAAAGAAGGACGAAGTTGCATCGGATTGCTCAAGCGTGGAGGCCACAACACCCCCACCTCCGTATCCCTCTCAAGGCTTATATCCTTCACTGAAGTCCGTCGGGGAGGCGGGGGGGAAGGTCCTTGGAGGAATGTGGTAACATCTCCTGCAGGGCTGATAAGCAGGCTTCGGGGGAGGGTACGGCATTCCAAGGAGGTACAGCGCAACCCGTGTGTTGTGATAACGAGTGCAGCTCAGTCTGTTGCTGTAGCAACTTCCCCAACCGGGCGGACTGCACCGTCCCGCCCCGCGGTGGATGCAGGGGCGGAGCCCCGTGGCCAACGTCCCAGGGGTCCACCCCTGAGGGGTGCAGTCCCACAGCACCCACCCCGTGGGCTCCGCCCACGCTCACTGATTGGGCCCGGGTGAGGGAGGACTTACGAGCAGCCGACCCAGCACGGCCGCCGCTAGCCCTTCCAGTCATAGTCAAGACAGAGGGCCCGGCGTGGGTCCCTCTAGATTCTAAAGCAATAACCCGCCTTTCTGAAATTCTTAAAAGGGGCTGCGTTCCCCAGTAACAATGGCGGCGGTAGAGGCCCTCATGGCCTCTAGCCTACTACCGTACGATGTGATCAGCCTCATGCATGTGATCCTTGAACCGGTTCAGTACACCCTGTGGTATGATGCTTGGAATACACAGTTGCAAGCAGTGGTGGCGGCAGCCACCCGAGATGCCCGACACCCAGCCAATGGTCGGGGCCGAGGGGATAGGACCACATTAGCGCGTCTCCAGGGTGTAGCGGACGGCATGGTGGGATCTCCGGAAGGCCAGCTTAGGCTGTTGAGACCGGGAGAGTTAGCTGCAGTCACAACTGCGGCCCTACAGGCCCTTCGGGAGCTGGCTCGAGTTACAGAGCCTACTCTCCCGTGGGCGGATATCAAACAAGGCCCTTCGGAGCCTTTTGCCGAATTTGCGAACCGCTTGATTCGTGCAGTTGAGGGGTCCGATCTTCCGGAGCCGGCCCAAGGTCCTGTTATCATTGATTGCCTTAAGCAAAAATCGCTCCCGGACATACAGCAAATTATTAGGGCGGCCCCAGGCAACTTAACAACCCCTGGGGAACTTATCAAATATGTGCTTGACCATCAGCACGCTGCTCCGTTAACAAATGAGGGCTTAGCCGCAGCCCTCCAGCTCGCAGTACAGGCAGCTACACGCCCCAAGGACGGGGGAGGGAAAGGTGTCTGTTATAAGTGCGGACAACCCGGACACTTTAGGACCAACTGTCCAAATAAAGGTGGCTCAAAAACAGACACAGACAAAAAATGCCAGTGGTGTGGTGGGGAGGGCCACACGGCGCGTAACTGCCGGAAGATCAAGGAAGCGATGCAGGGAAACGGCCAAGGGAGGGCGCCTCGGGCCCAGGGCACCTTCCCAAATCAGAGCAATGGGCCAAGGAGAACATGCCCACCGTGCCATTAGCCATGGGATTGGGGACCGTCCACTAGTTAAGGTGATAATGTCATATGCGGGTCCGCGGCCCCAAAAAGAGGGACCTCGAACCATGCTTTTTACGGCTTTGCTAGATTCTGGTGCGGACGTTACAGTGATTGCGGAGGCCGATTGGCCGCCGAACTGGCCACTCACCTCGCATTGGCAGCATATTGGGGGAGTGGGAGGCACAGTCCCAACAAAAGGGGCTGCAGAGGAAGTGGAGATCGCTATCATTGATAGGAGTGGGATGATGGAGACACCGGTGTTGATGCAACCCCTCGTGGCACCGGTGGAAGGATCAATCTTAGGGCGTGATTTTCTCACGTCCATGGGAGTTCGACTCACAAATTTATACTAAGGGCCACTGTGTACCACCTTGCGCTGCATTTTGCCATCCCATTACGCTGGAAACGGGAAGCGTCTCCCGTTTGGGTGGATCAGTGGCCCCTTCCTACTGATAAATTAGCAGCGCTGACGCAGCTGGTCTTCAGGGAACTGGAGGCGGGACACATTGAACCGTCACTTAGTAGGTGGAACACGCCCATCTTTGTTATCCGGAAACCATCGGGGTCCTTCCGTTTATTGCATGATCTTCGGGCTGTTAATGCACAGCTCGTCCAGTTCGGTCCCGTTCAGCAAGGCGGTCCATCACTTGCAGCCGTTCCCAGGGGATGGCCCCTTGTGGTCACTGACCTTAAGGATTGTTTTTTCTCCATCCCGTTGGCAGAACAGGACCGGGAGGCTTTTGCATTCACGGTCCCTGTACGGAATAACCAGGGCCCAGCTCAAAGGTTTCAGTGGAAGGTTCTCCCTCAGGGAATGGCCTGTTCACCTACTATTTGTCAGCTTGTGGTGAATACAATTATCGCGCCAGTGAGACGCGACATGCCAGACTGCCAGATTGTCCATTACATGGATGATCTTCTGCTTGCAGCTCCGACAGGTTCCCAACTACAAGCCCTAGAAGCACGGGTGTCAGGCGCGCTCACGGGTGCAGGTTTCACGATCTCCCAAGAAAAGGTACAACGAGGGCAGGGGATAGAATTCCTGGGATATAAGTTTGGATCATCCACGGTTATCCCCGAGGGCCTGGAGATTAAGCCTCACGTAACCAACCTGTGGGATGTTCAGAAACTGGTAGGGGCTATCCAGTGGGTCCGGGGAGCGCTGGGTATTCCACCCCGATTAATGAAGCCCTCTTACGACCAGCTGAAGGGCTCAGACCCACGGGAAAGGAGAGAGTGGACCCCAGAGATGGACGCTGCCTGGCGAGAAATACTATCACTGTGCTCAACAGCAAGTTCGTCCAGGTGGACACCGGGTATCCCCCTAGAGGGCGCTGTTACTCGCTGCCAGGATGGGGCCGTAGCTGTCATTGGTCATGCACTGGGCTCCTGTCCACAACCTCTGCGCTGGCTGTTCTCAGCACAGCCGGTGCGGGCATTTACCCCGTGGGTGGAGCTTCTTTCCCTGCTACTTAGTAAGGCAAGGACAGCTGCATTTAGGGATTTTGGAAAGGATTTGGATATAGTCCACCTGCCCAGGTTCTTCCGAGATTCGCAGATCTTGCCTGACGAAATCCTCCTGGCCCTGCATGGGTTCGGAGGCAAGCTTAGGCATGCGGGTTCCCTTCCGATTTTCGAGCTGGCACGCCCGCTCCGGGTGTCACTCCGTCTTCGGGTTGTTGCTTCTCCCCTTGATGGTCCGGCAGTATTTACGGATGCCTCTTCATCGACAGGTCAGGGGGCGGTTGTCTGGAAGAACCAGACGGGTGACTGGGAAATTAGAACATTTCAAGATCACGGTGTCAGTGTTCAGACACTTGAGGCGCAGGCGGTCGCGATGGCACTGCTCCTCTGGCCAGACACCCCTTGCAATGTAGTCACTGACTCTGCTTTCATTGCAAAAATGTTACTACGAATGGGGCAGGAAGGGCAACCCAGTACTTCGATTGCCTTCCTCTTGGAGGAAGCATTGACGGCAAGGACAGCGCCCGCTGCTGTTCTTCATGTGCGAAGTCATTCAGACGTTCCGGGATTCTTTACAACTGGCAATGCCCTCGCTGACCAACACGCGGGGCACAAGGTTCTTACGGTGAGGGAGGCTAGAGACCTACATTCTACGCTACACCTAGGGGCTCGAGCACTGTCAAGGACATGTTCTATTCCTATGGCGGTGGCCCGGGAGGTGGTGCAGGCATGCCCTCACTGTAATTCGGCCCCTGCGCTTAGTGCGGGAGTGAACCCTAGGGGAATTGCGCCTCTCGACGTCTGGCAGACGGACTTCACGCTGGAGCCTCGTCTGGCGCCGAGGTCTTGGCTTGCGGTTACTGTTGATACCGCGTCCACTGTCATTGTTGCTACCCAACATGGCCGCGCAAATTCTTCTGCAGCACAACATCACTGGTCGGTGTGCGTCGCGACATTAGGCCTACCGAGTCACATTGAGACAGACAATGGCTCTTGCTTCATCTCGCGCTCCACCAAGGAGTGGCAAGCGCGTTGGGGCATCACGCATAGTACTGGTATCCCTGGCAACTCGCAGGGCCAGGCTATTGTCGAAAGAGCGAATCGGCTCCTCAAGGAAAAGTTGCGTGTCCTTGGGGAGGGGGAAAATTACAGGGGAAAGATTCCAGTGAGCCAACAGGGAGAGTTGTTGGCTCGTGCGTTGTATGCATTAAACCATTTCGAACGGGGGGAGAATCACCGCACCCTATGCAAAAGCACTGGCAACCGAGGATTATTGAAGAAGGACCACCGGTGAAGATTAAGATCGACAATGGGTTATGGGAATCAGGGTGGTCTATTTTAGTTTGGGGCAGAGGCTACGCGGCGGTCAAAAACAAAGAGTCGGGAAACATTATATGGGTTCCATCGAGGAAAGTTAAGCCAGAGTTTGGCCTCAAGTAACGAGAACTGAGCGTTTCTGTTGCAGGCGTGGCTACTGGGGAAGCCGAAGGCCCCGACACCGGAGAAGCGGAAAAAAACACTTATATGGGTGCGTGGACCACCAAAGACAAGCCAGGACACGGACCCGGCAACACAACCGTTACTGCCCACACCGAGAAATTTGGTTCTATCTCTGCTAATGTGTCTGTATCTATGTTCTTTGCCAGGGGGTGGCACGGCTATTGACTTCTTGCTTTTAGCTCAAAGCCACGGATGTGAGGATGTCGAAGGGTTCTGTTGCTTCAACTTAAGTGATCACAGCGCATCGATCCATAAACAACTACAGTGGATGCAAGGCCACACACAGAAGATCAAGGTGCAGGCCGATCCCTTCGGTGAATGGTTGGAGGGTCTGTTTGGGGTACTAGAGCCGTGGCTAAAACAAATGCTTAAAACGCTTATCGTAGGTTTAGCAGTATTCTTGGCTATTATGCTCTGTCTTCCATGCTTTGTTCAGCTTCTTAAGGCATGCTTAAGAAACTTCATAGAGGAAATCTCACGTCAGCAGTACGTGTATCAGCGCATTCAGGAGCAATTATAGACACACTTAGGAATAGAAATAGAGTTAGGATTTGCGTTCGCGTTGTTACGGGTCAGCTTTCTATGGCATGGGGAGGGGGAGATGTTGTAATAGGCGTGATCGGGGTCTCGGGATGTAACGTGTCAGGCTCCTCCCCATGTGTTAGGTACGTGCCACGTGTACCATCCAGTGGGCGTACACGAAGGGTTAAAAGATATATAAGTGCTTGTTAGAACTTAATAAACGCCATTTTGCCGCTCATCATATTGGTGTCACCTCGGTATTTGGCCAAGCCGCAGGCTCCCCTAAGCAACGAACATCACGGTTGCCTGCGAAAGGCAACAGAAGTCTGCTATTTGGAGGTCTGAATCTGGGGGACCCCTTTTGGGGTTCCTATTTTGGGTGTCCCCTTTTGGGGTCTCCAGTTGGGGTCCTCTTTTTTACGGGTTCCATTTGAGTTCCCCATTTTGGGGGCTCCCATTATTGACGGGACAATTATCTAGTTGTGATGGTTATTTCAATATCAATGCTGTTTGATACCATTATTGCCCCAGTTCCTGCTACGCGGCGTTACAAACACCATCGTTACTGATCATCGTGGCCACGATCATACACCATCATCATCCTTTTCTCATGAAGAGCCCCAAAGCCCCCATGATTCCCCCCATGTCTGGGAGTCTGCGCTCTGGGGGTCCCTTTTGGCATCTGCATTTGAGGTCCCAATGTGGGGTCCTTTTTCGGGGGTCTCATTTAGGGGTTCAGTTTCGGGCTCTCCATTTGAGGTCCCCACCTGGAGATCCCTTTCGGAGGACTCTATTGTGGGGGGGCACATTTTAGGGTCTCCATTCGGCGTCCCCCATCGTGAGGGGTCACACAATCACAGAGCTGTAGGGGTCGGGAGGGACCTCCGCAGCTCACGGAGTGCAGCCCCCGCCCCAGCAGCTCCTCCAGCAGCTGCACAGGAGGGCGTCCGATGGGAGCGCGGTGCCTGCAGAGGAGGAGACCCCCCAGCCCCGGGCAGCCCATCCCAGCGCTCCGCCGCCCACACCGTGCAGACGTTCCTTCGCACGTTGGTGCGGAGCTTCCTGTGCTCCACTGTGCGCCCATGGCCCTGTGTGCTGTCCCCGCGGAGCGCTGAGAAGAGCTTGGCCGCGTCCCTTTGTCTCCCACGCCTCATAGAACAGAATCATAGGATCCGTCAATCACAAGGCTGGAAAGGACCTGCAAGGTCATCCGCTCCGACCGTCCTCCCGTCCCCATTGCTACAAGCACTAAGCCGCAGCTCGTAGCTCCTCAGCCAGACGCCTCTTCAACACTGCCAGGGACAGCGACTCCACCACCTCCCTGGGCAGCCATTCCAGCGCCTGACCGCTCTCTGAGAGAAAACGTTTTTCCTTACGTCCCACCTAAACCCGCTCTGCTGCAACTCGTGGCCATTTCCTCGGGTCCCGTTTGCTGCCCGGGAGAAGAGGCCGAACCCCTCCTCACCACAACGTCCCTTCAGGAAGTTGGAGAGTGCAATGAGGTCTCCCCTGAGCCTCCTCTTCTCCAGACTGGACAATCCCAGCTCCCTCAGCCGCTCCTCCTAAGGCCCGCGCTCCAGACCCCTCACCAGCTGTGTTGCCCTCCCCTGGACACGCTCCCGGGCCTCCATGTCTTTCTTGCCCAAAAAGTGAGGGGCCCAAAACTGGACACGGTACTCGAGGTGCGGCCTCATCAGTGCTGAGTACAGGGGGACGATTGCCTGCCTGCTACTCCTGGCCACACTCTTTCTAACGCAGGCCAGGATGCCCTTGGCCCTCGTGGCCACCCGGGCACACTGTCGGCTCGTGTTCAGCCGAGCATCAAGCAGCACCCCCAGGTCCCTTTCCTTTCACAGTCTTCCAGCCACTCGGCCCCAAGCCAATAGCGCCGCGTGGGGCTCTTGTCAGCTTCCCCTGGGGTTGGGGAAGTTCCCCTGGAGCTGCCAGGACCTGGAGCAGCGCAGCCAGCAGTGTGAGCACAGCACAGAGCAGCGCTGCGTCCCGCGGGGCTCAGCTGCCATTTTGTGCTCCAGGTTCCCATTGGGTCTGTCTGGGATGGGCTGGGATGGGGTTTCCCATTCTCCTCCCTCCTGTGCTCAGGTTCCCGCTGCGAGGCGGAGGCCGATGTGCGTACCTGATGTTGCCTTTCGCAGGCAACCGTGATGTTCGTTGCTTAGGGGAGCCTGCGGCTTGGCCAAATACCGAGGTGACACCAATATGATGAGCGGCAAAATGGCGTTTATTAAGTTCTAACAAGCACTTATATATCTTTTAACCCTTCGTGTACGCCCACTGGATGGTACACGTGGCACGTACCTAACACATGGGGAGGAGCCTGACACGTTACATCCCGAGACCCCGATCACGCCTATTACAACATCTCCCCCTCCCCATGCCATAGAAAGCTGACCCGTAACAACGCGAACGCAAATCCTAACTCTATTTCTATTCCTAAGTGCGTCTATAATTGCTCCTGAAAGCGCTGATACGCGTACTGCTGACGTGAGATTTCCTCTATGAAGTTTCTTAAGCATGCCTTAAGAAGCTGAACAAAGCATGGAAGACAGAGCATAATAGCCAAGAATACTGCTAAACCTACGATAAGCGTTTTAAGCATTTGTTTTAGCCATGGCTCTAATTCCCCAAACAGACCCTCCAACCATTCACTGAAGGGATCGGCCTGCACCTTGATCTTCTGTGTGTGGCCTTGCATCCACTGTAGTTGTTTATGGATCGATGCGCTGTGATCACTTAAGTTGAAGCAACAGAACCCTTCGACATCCTCACATCCGTGGCTTTGAGCTAAAAGCAAGAAGTCAATAGCCGTGCCACCCCCTGGCAAAGAACATAGATACAGACACATTAGCAGAGATAGAACCAAATTTCTCGGTGTGGGCAGTAACGGTTGTGTTGCCGGGTCCGTGTCCTGGCTTGTCTTTGGTGGTCCACGCACCCATATAAGTGTTTTTTTCCGCTTCTCCGGTGTCGGGGTCTTCGGCTTCCCCAGTAGCCACGCCTGCAACAGAAACGCTCAGTTCTCGTTACTTGAGGCCAAACTCTGGCTTAACTTTCCTCGATGGAACCCATATAATGTTTCCCGACTCTTTGTTTTTGACCGCTGCGTAGCCTCTGCCCCAAACTAAAATAGACCACCCTGATTCCCATAACCCATTGTCGATCTTAATCTTCACCGGTGGTCCTTCTTCAATAATCCTCGGTTGCCAGTGCTTTTGCATAGGGGTGCGGTGATTCTCCCCCCGTTCAAAATGGTTTAATGCATACAACGCACGAGCCAGCAACTCTCCCTGTTGGCTCACTGGAATCTTTCCCCTGTAATTTTCCCCCTCCCCAAGGACACGCAACTTTTCCTTGAGGAGCCGATTCGCTCTTTCGACAATAGCCTGGCCCTGCGAGTTGCCAGGGATACCTGTACTATGCGTGATGCCCCAACGCGCTTGCCACTCCTTGGTGGAGCGCGAGATGAAGCAGGAGCCATTGTCTGTCTTAATGTGACTCGGTAGGCCTAATGTCGCGACGCACACCGACCAGTGATGTTGTGCTGCAGAAGAATTCGCGCGGCCATGTTGGGTAGCAACAATGACAGTGGACGCGGTATCAACAGTAACCGCAAGCCAAGACCTCGGCGCCAGACGAGGCTCCAGCGTGAAGTCCGTCTGCCAGATGTCGAGAGGTGCAATTCCCCTAGGGTTCACTCCCGCACTAAGCGCAGGGGCCGAATTACAGTGAGGGCATGCCTGCACCACCTCCCGGGCCACCGCCATAGGAATAGAACATGTCCTTGACAGTGCTCGAGCCCCTAGGTGTAGCGTAGAATGTAGGTCTCTAGCCTCCCTCACCGTAAGAACCTTGTGCCCCGCGTGTTGGTCAGCGAGGGCATTGCCAGTTGTAAAGAATCCCGGAACGTCTGAATGACTTCGCACATGAAGAACAGCAGCGGGCGCTGTCCTTGCCGTCAATGCTTCCTCCAAGAGGAAGGCAATCGAAGTACTGGGTTGCCCTTCCTGCCCCATTCGTAGTAACATTTTTGCAATGAAAGCAGAGTCAGTGACTACATTGCAAGGGGTGTCTGGCCAGAGGAGCAGTGCCATCGCGACCGCCTGCGCCTCAAGTGTCTGAACACTGACACCGTGATCTTGAAATGTTCTAATTTCCCAGTCACCCGTCTGGTTCTTCCAGACAAACGCCCCCTGACCTGTCGATGAAGAGGCATCTGTAAATACTGTTGGACCATCAAGGGGAGAAGCAACAACTCGAAGACGGAGTGACACCTGGAGCGGGCGTGCCAGCTCGAAAATCGGAAGGGAACCCGCATACCTAAGCTTGCCTCCGAACCCATGCAGGGCCAGGAGGATTTCGTCAGGCAAGATCTGCGAATCTCGGAAGAACCTGGGCAGGTGGACTATATCCAAATCTTTTCCAAAATCCCTAAATGCAGATGTCCTTGCCTTACTAAGTAGCAGGGAGAGAAGCTCCACCCATGGGGTAAATGCCCGCACCGGCTGTGCTGAGAACAGCCAGCGCAGAGGTTGTGGACAGGAGCCCAGTGCATGACCAATGACAGCTACGGCCCCATCCTGGCAGCGAGTAACAGCGCCCTCTAGGGGGATACCCGGTGTCCACCTGGACAAACTTGCTGTTGAGCACAGTGATAGTATTTCTCGCCAGGCAGCGTCCATCTCTGGGGTCCACTCTCTCCTTTCCCGTGGGTCTGAGCCCTTCAGCTGGTCATAAAAGGGCTTCATTAATCGTGGTGGAATACCCAGTGCTCCCCGGACCCACTGGATAGCTCCTACCAATTTCTGAACATCCCACAGGTTGGTTACGTGAGGCTTAATCTCCAGGCCCTCGGGGATAACCGTGGATGATCCAAACTTATATCCTAGGAATTCTATCCCCGGCCCTCGTTGTACCTTTTCTTGGGAGATCGTGAAACCTGCACCCGTGAGCGCGCCTGACACCCGTGCTTCTAGGGCTTGTAGTTGGGAACCTGTCGGAGCTGCAAGCAGAAGATCATCCATGTAATGGACAATCTGGCAGTCTGGCATGTCGCGTCTCACTGGCGCGATAATTGTATTCACCACAAGCTGACAAATAGTAGGTGAACAGGCCATTCCCTGAGGGAGAACCTTCCATTGAAACCTTTGAGCTGGGCCCTGGTTATTCCGTACAGGGACTGTGAATGCAAAAGCCTCCCGGTCCTGTTCTGCCAAAGGGATGGAGAAAAAGCAATCCTTAAGGTCAATGACCACAAGGGGCCATCCCCTGGGAACAGCTGCAAGTGATGGACCGCCTTGCTGAACGGGACCGAACTGGACGAGCTGTGCATTAACAGCCCGAAGATCATGCAATAAACGGAAGGACCCCGATGGTTTCCGGATAACAAAGATGGGCGTGTTCCACCTACTAAGTGACGGTTCAATGTGTCCCGCCTCCAGTTCCCTGAAGACCAGCTGTGTCAGCGCTGCTAATTTATCAGTAGGAAGGGGCCACTGATCCACCCAAACGGGAGACGCTTCCCGTTTCCAGCGTAATGGGATGGCAAAATGCAGCGCAAGGTGGTACACAGTGGCCCTTAGTATAAATTTGTGAGTCGAACTCCCAAGGACGTGAGAAAATCACGCCCTAAGATTGATCCTTCCACCGGTGCCACGAGGGGTTGCACCAACACCGGTGCCTCCATCATCCCACTCCTATCAATGATAGCGATCTCCACTTTCTCTGCAGCCCCTTTTGTTGGGACTGTGCCTCCCACTCCCCCAATATGCTGCCAATGCGAGGTGAGTGGCCAGTTCGGCGGCCAATCGGCCTCCGCAATCACTGTAACGTCCGCACCAGAATCTAGCAAAGCCGTAAAAAGCATGGTTCGAGGTCCCTCTTTTAGGGGCCGCGGACCCGCATATGACATTATCACCTTAACTAGTGGACGGTCCCCCAGTCCCATGGCTAATGGCACGGTGGGCATGTTCTCCTTGGCCCATTGCTCTGATTTGGGAAGGTGCCCTGGGCCCGAGGCGCCCTCCCTTGGCCGTTTCCCTGCATCGCCTCCTTGATCTTCCGGCAGTTACGCGCCGTGTGGCCCTCCCCACCACACCACTGGCATTTTTTGTCTGTGTCTGTTTTTGAGCCACCTTTATTCGGACAGTTGGTCCTAAAGTGTCCGGGTTGTCCGCACTTATAACAGACACCTTTCCCTCCCCTGTCCTTGGGGCGTGTAGCTGCCTGTACTGCGAGCTGGAGGGCTGCGGCTAAGCCCTCATTTGTTAACGGAGCAGCGCGCTGATGGTCAAGCACATATTTGATAAGTTCCCCTGGGGTTGTTAAGTTGCCTGGGGCCGCCCTAATAATTTGCTGTATGTCCGGGAGCGATTTTTGCTTAAGGCAATCAATGATAACAGGACCTTGGGCCGGCTCTGGAAGATCGGACCCCTCAACTGCACGAATCAAGCGGTTCGCAAATTCGGCAAAAGGCTCCGAAGGGCCTTGTTTGATATCCGCCCACGGGAGAGTAGGCTCTGTAACTCGAGCCAGCTCCCGAAGGGCCTGTAGGGCCGCAGTTGTGACTGCAGCTAACTCTCCCGGTCTCAACAGCCTAAGCTGGCCTTCCGGAGATCCCACCATGCCGTCCGCTACACCCTGGAGACGCGCTAATGTGGTCCTATCCCCTCGGCCCCGACCATTGGCTGGGTGTCGGGCATCTCGGGTGGCTGCCGCCACCACTGCTTGCAACTGTGTATTCCAAGCATCATACCACAGGGTGTACTGAACCGGTTCAAGGATCACATGCATGAGGCTGATCACATCGTACGGTAGTAGGCTAGTAGGCCATGAGGGCCTCTACCGCCGCCATTGTTACTGGGGAACGCAGCCCCTTTGTTTTAAGAATTTCAGAAAGGCGGGTTATTGCTTTAGAATCTAGAGGGACCCACGCCGGGCCCTCTGTCTTGACTATGACTGGAAGGGCTAGCGGCGGCCGTGCTGGGTCGGCTGCTCGTAAGTCCTCCCTCACCCGGGCCCAATCAGTGAGCGTGGGCGGAGCCCACGGGGTGGGTGCTGTGGGACTGCACCCCTCAGGGGTGGACCCCTGGGACGTTGGCCACGGGGCTCCGCCCCTGCATTCACCGCAGGGCGGGATGGTGCAGTCCGCCCCGTTGGGGAAGTTGCTACAGCAACAGACTGAGCTGCACTCGTTATCACAACACACGGGTTGCGCTGTACCTCCTTGGAATGCCGTACCCTCCCCCGAAGCCTGCTTATCAGCCCTGCAGGAGATGTTACCACATTCCTCCAAGGACCTTCCCCCCCCCTCCCCGACTGACTTCAGTGAAGGATATAAGCCTTGAGAGGGATACGGAGGTGGGGGTGTTGTGGCCTCCACGCTTGAGCAATTCGATGCAACTTCGTCCTTCTTTGCTCCCGGAGCTATCGTGGTAGGATGGGTTGTAGGGACTGGCGCCACCTTATCTCCAGCCGGACCTGCACGAGGAATGAGACCCACTCCCGGCCCCGCCACCTCTAACCCCAATAGCTCCCTGGCTCGTTCGCCCGCAAGTTTCTCCTCGCGCGCAGCCTTCAATCCTCCCAGAATCAAACCCCAAGTTTTAAATTCTGCTGCTTTTTGAGTGACCGTTGCTCGTTGGGATAAGGCAGCGGTAATTGAATCCCAATTACTGTGGTCATAAATCTCGTGGGGCGATGTTAACAGCCCCTCCCTCTCAAGCAACGAGAGGACCGCAGCTATCTCCTTCTGAGAAGGAGCATGCTTCCCGTTATAAATCTTACACACATGAACGATCACCTTTATGACGGCTTCCATGACGCCCCCGATCCTCCTCCCGATTGAGACCAGGATCCCAGGCTCTTCTCCGGCGTGATTCCGGAGGGTATATCTGTCGCTCGTCCGCGACCTCCACCGACAGAGGGGTGACTGCAGATTCCCTCTGTCCCCGGGCTTGTCCCCCGGCTTCCACCGCCCAGCAAGTGCTAACGCCCCACGGTGGGCTCCTGCCCCGTCAAGCAGACAGCCGACTCCTTCCCCTAAGCATCACGTCGGGGTCACCACTTGTTGCCTTTCGCAGGCAACCGTGATGTTCGTTGCTTAGGGGAGCCTGCGGCTTGGCCAAATACCGAGGTGACACCAATATGATGAGCGGCAAAATGGCGTTTATTAAGTTCTAACAAGCACTTATATATCTTTTAACCCTTCGTGTACGCCCACTGGATGGTACACGTGGCACGTACCTAACACATGGGGAGGAGCCTGACACGTTACATCCCGAGACCCCGATCACGCCTATTACAACACCTGAATGGGGACGGGATCAGCTCAGCCCTCTGCCACCTACCAAAATATTGGGTCTGCAGCAGAAGCAACCACAACTTCCTCTGTTAGAATGGGACATATCCACAGTGACAGATCCCATCGCAGGCAGCTCATGCCAACGCTGCTGGGCACTGCCATGCCATCCGTGTGTGCTGGAATCCACCTCTTTCCAGCGCTCCTGCAGTTGCTCCTGTATGGACTCAGCCAGCTGTGCTGCTCGTCAGCTCTCGGGGAACGTGTCAGACTGCACCGTGCCTTAAAGGTCAAAGGGTAATGGGAGGATCCCATGGTGATGCCCCACTGCGGCCAGACCCGAGGGTGGGGGTATTTCTGCCCTCCTTTCGGGCTCTGTGTCACATCGTGGTGCCACCACCGTGTCACATCACGGTGCCGTCGCTCCCAGCCGCCGTCTGACTTTGGCTGTGGGCGATGTCGCTCCCGGTGCTGTTGCGCGGCCGTAGCCCTGCACGAGGGTTTCTGCACTCACGGTTCTTGCTGAGCCGCGGTCTTTTGTAACCGCGCTGAGCTCTCATTCAAGGTGCCATGGATTGTGTCCTCTGCAGTCACTGCTGCTCTGTCCCTGTGATGGCGGCAGCAAAGGGAGGGCGCGCTCGGTGCCGCTGTGTGTGTCGCGGAGAGGGCTGGGAGAGCAGCTCTGCCAGAAGGAGCCCCGCGGCACAGCGCCGTCACCGCCCGCAGCGGAACACAGACCGCTGAACACCATCCTCTGCCTGCAGCCTTCGACACAGCTCCTACAGATTTAGCCGCTGCTGTCCAACTAATACGTTCAATTCTGTCCCCGGGGACATATTTTTGGACCCAGGCAGTCTTCTGTTGTCTGCTGTTCTGCCGGTTTCAGTCTCACTCACACGGGTTTCGCTACTGAAGCAGAATCCTTCAGTTCCAAAGACGTAAACTCACTGAAGTTCTCCCTTCGCATACGTATAATGAAGCTGAGCACCACCTGATGCCATGACTCAAATGGAATGCAGCGGCTGCAGATGGTCCCAATGGCAGTGAGCAGTGGCTGCCATTGCTGTCGCTCCGTGCTCTCCGCGCTCTGGCAGATCAGGTGGCCCCGCGCTCCCGGTCCCCAGAAGCCCCGCACTGCACAGAGGGATGGCATTGCTCGCCCGGCCATCAACCGCTCAGCACTCCTCCCCATGCAGAACTGACACCGATGTCACACAGCTCCGTGTGCATGTGTGCTCCTTGCACACCCGGCCAGAGAAGCCACACTTTGAGACTACAACAGCAGCAGCAGTGCTGGAGAGTGGGACGGCAGCACTGGCATTGGTTGTACTGCGGGGTACTGCAAAGGGGGCAGAGGGCGGCCTGGGGGGAACTGTGAATGGGTCAGCCCATGAAAGGGAAGGGAACGTTCAGTGGGCCTTCATCTTATCTTTAGCACTGCTACTGTTGAGGTAATGGAACGGAGGAGAGAGCAGAAAGGGAAGGAAAAGGTAGAAAAGGGGAAAGGGGAGGGATAAAGGGAAGGCAGGAGCAGGAAGGGAAGGCAGGAGCAGGAAGGGAAGGCAGGCGAGAGCAGAAAGGGAAGGCAGGAGCAGGAAGGGAAGGCAGGAGCAGAAAGGGAAGGCAGGAGCAGAAAGGGAAGGCAAGAGCAGAAAGGGAAGGCAGGCGAGAGCAGGAAAAGAAAGAAGGTGAGAGCGGCAGAAAGGGAATCAGACAGATGCCCCACGCAAACCTGTGGGTGGCCAGGCTGCTGGCTGCAGAGTGCCGGAGCCCGGCTCTTGCAATGGAGGGCAGCAGAGACAGCACCTGTGTCAGATGTCAACAGGGGAATGGTCTGATTGGGGCGGCTGAGGTGGAGGATGAAGCAGAGAGGTTGAGAATGATCAGAGAGAGTGAGAGAGAGACTGACGGGTTGGACGCTGCAAACAGCAAACAGGTTGGGAACAGGAAGCGGGTTGAGGGCGCAGGGTAAATGGGAGGATCCCCTCCCCTGTTGTCGCCAGGCAGTAGGGGGGACCTCAGAGGCTGGGGGGAATGGAGACGGCTCCCTGCTCCAGGAAGGACGAGAATCCGCTCCCAACCTGCCCCACCTCCCCACTTACCCGTGCAGAACCGGTGTGGGGTCCTGCAGGAGGAACTGGCTGCTCAACTGGAGCAGAGGCAGCCTGCTCCAGAGGTCTTACCTCAGAGGATAGGCCCTCCAGCAATATGAGCACCTCTGCCATGATGAAGAGAAGGGTTCCGGTTGTTGGCGACTCAGTCCTGAAGGGAACAGAGGCCCAGTGTGCAGAGCTGACCCTCTTCTCAGGGCAGTCTGCAGTTTGCCCGGAGCCCGGATCAGGGACATCACCACGACACCCCCCACCCTGGTGCGCCCCACAGACTGCGGCCCGCTGCCGATCTTCCAGACAGGCGGGGGTGTTGGAAACATCCAAATACTTTATCAGGACGGTGTCTCTGATCAAAGCACACTGTATTCCCAATTGCACTGCCGGCCGTCCCGCAAGCAGCAGCGCCTGCAGAGACAGCGTTACCTCTTTGTGCCCCATTACCCCACGCTGATCTCTTCCTCTCCCGCTTCCTCATTGGCTGAATACGTCGGGTTCAGAATCTTCCCAGCGCTCAGCTAAACAAACAGATACGGGCTAAACAGAAATTGCCGTCGGCTGTACATGTATTTGGCTAATTCTTTAACTTCTCCTCCTCACATTTCTTTATCAGTCCAGTCTCATCTCTCCAGCACCAAGAATTCCAACATAATGAGCCTGTTGATATCCTTGCCAAGGGTTTTGATTTCCAAAGGCATTCTCACACTGTTCAGGAGGGGGGTGTCAAACTTGTCCTGAACCGATGGCTCAGAGCTATTCCACATGGCTGCACAGACCAGAGCTGCACTCTGGGTGAGGAGGGGGTGGTCCGGGAACGTCTGGGTGGGATCGAAGTGCACAAATCCGTGGGCCTCGATGGGGTGCATCCACGTGTGCTGAGGGAGTGGGCAGAGGTGAGTGCCAGACCGCTCTCTGTCATCTCTGATAGCTCTTGGAGAACAGCAGAGTGCCTGAAGACTGGAGGAGAGCCAGTGTCACTGCAGCCTTCAAAAAGGGCAAGAAGGAGGATCCTGGAAACCCCAGGCCACGCAGCCTCACCTCTGCCAACGCACGGGACCCACGGCTGTAGCGGAACGGATCTCCATCCCCCACCACCCTCCCCGGCTCTGCATGCAGCAGGAAATTTCTTTGCTCTCCGCCCGTGCAGCGCCCGCCCGCAGCTCGCTCCGGGCTGCTGCCTTTCCAACGCTCTCGCTGCCATCCCAGCCCCGTCCCCGCGCTGTCCCCGCGCTGCCCGTCCCTTCTCCCGCAGGAGGACACTCCTTCTCTCCCGCACTCTCAGCACAGCTCCCCGCTCACTCCCGCCGCTCTCTTCCCTCCGCCTCAGCTCGCGGCACAGCGGGACGGCACCGCCGCCCTCAGCACGGACTGCCCGGGGCCCCTCCCGTGGGCTCGGGCTCTTTTCCCCGCTCGGCCCTTTCCCGCTGCCTCCCGGCATTACCCCGTTGCGCTCGGACTTCTTCCTCTCCCGGCTGGACCGTCGCCTCTCGGGGCGGGGAAGGGCTCAGCCGCTCTCTTTCTTAGCACCGTGGAGGTGCGGGACTGCGCCCGTCGTGTGCGGGGAGAGGGGCAGAGAAGGGTCGGGCTGAGGGCACAGCGGTGCCGGCGGAGCGCTCTTCTTAGCGAGGACCTCACGGAGGGATCGTGGCGGACCTGAAGAGCAGTTCCGAAAGCGCTCAGTCTCAGACAGGAGGCGTTGCGGTGCAGCTGCGTGTGCCGTCGCTGTGCGCGGAGCCGGGAGCGCCGTCAGCCGCAGAGCCCGTGTCGGTAAGAGCCCGCCGTGCGGGAGCGCCGCGGGCAGGGAGTGCTCGGCAGGGAGTCCTGGCTCCGGGGGGTTTGTCTCCTCATAGCGCCCCTTAACTGACCAAGAAACTCAGTCGGGCTTTCCCTTGCTCCGTGTCTTACGGTACACGAGACCGACCCGTTCATGGGTTGGGGAATAGCTCTTTCCATTCCCTTCACTACCCACCCTCTGTATGTCTCCAGACGCTCCCTGTCTGCAGCGCGGTTTGGATTCCAATGAGATTCTCGCAGGGTGAACTAGTCCTCTACACCTCAACCCTTAGCTGCTACTACATCTGTTGCCAAATCCAGCGCTGCTTGTAGCACTAACTGCTTTTTCGTTTCTTTGAAATGCTCGAGCAGAAGCTGAATGTCACTCCAGTCGGGGCTATGCTGCTTAACCACAAGTTGAAAATGCTTGCTTACTCCTGTGGGGTCGCTCCGATGTTCCTTAGCACCCCCTCTTCACACGTCTCAATCGGGAGAGGAAAAGGGCACCTCGATAAGAACCGGCCCTCCCTCTGCCCCTACGGCTTCCCGTAGGGCCGCCTGCGGTTATCCCCCGCTGTTTCCTCGCCCTCGATGCTATAGGACTGTGCGGGGCTGGAGGCGGCGGCGGGAGAGTTTCTTCCCTCCTCTGACCTATTTTGTTCCCACGGAGCTTTTGGAGCCTGAACGCGTTCCGCGGGGTCCCTGAGTCCGTCTGGGCTGGTGCAACCCTGCCCTGTGTTGCACGAGGAACAGCAGCGTTGCGGGTTACCATTTCCCCCACCCCTTTTCTCCTTTTCTAACGCTAAAACCATCGCATCCTGGGGCGGCCCCACCCCACAGTCCCGCTGCCATTCGGGCTGATTGCGGACGATGAAGAACCTTATCAGCGTAGGCGGCTTCCTCCCCTTGCCCTCCTTCCGCGAGAACAACGCTCACTGCAGAAGGGTATTGTGATTCCAAGTGCCATTCACTGGCCATTTTTCACCGCTTTCCAGCTTCTGTAACAACCACCACTGATTACAGTGCTCGATTCAAGTTTTTTCTCGCTCAGGCTCCCCGGCAATTTCTCGCCAATGAGCCAAGACGCATCCAAGTGGGGCTCTCCTGGGAACCTCCTTTCTCGGTGCTCCCCCCATATTAAATCCTACTGACTCCTTATCGTTCCCAAAGGTCCACGCCTTATAGCCAGCATAGCAGTTAAACCTGATACGCGTTCCTCTTTAAAGCCCGACTCACGACCCCAACGGAAATGCCGGTCTCCTGTGTTGCACCGTAATTCCCGGGCAGCATTACGGGCTAAGCTTCGAACAACAAATACGGGGTCGCACTTATTTTCAGGGTGTAACGAGCGTCCAGTTGCCCTCAGATCACGCATTAACACCACTGACGCCTTGGATCCAGTATTTAACGTTCACACCGTAGAGCAGCCGCTTCTCGAGTCTCCGTTGCCGGGTAATGGAATCTGCCTGCTTGCCCGGGGCACGGGAACACCGAATTCCCAGGACGAGAGCCAGAACCAATGTCCCCAGCAACAACAGCGCTTCCATTACAAATGGAATCCCACAAACAATATTTTTAAACACCCAACAATTGCAAAGACGACAGCAACGACAAACGCAGTTCCTATCAGGAAGAGAAAGAGAAAATCGGGTCGGGCATTTGTGCCCCCCCCCCCCTCCCCCCCTCCGCCCCCACTCGACCAGTCGCTTTAAACACTTCGGTGACGGTTTCCAGCCGTCTCCCTCGCAGGAGAACGAAACCACGGGTCCGACCCACTTTCGTAGCTACGATCTTTCCAAAGTATTACACGGCTCGCATGTGTCACTCTCGGGGTACCTCGCGTGCGGCACCCGTGGGCTTCTCGGCATTCTCGAGATACCCCCCTAAGTGGGACCCCCGTCCCGAGGGCTGTACTCCCACCCACACCGATCGCCGTCACCCAACCGTTACCTGCGGATCCACCCTCAGGGGGAGCACCCTCGCTCCTTCAACCCCGCGCAGGACGTCTCCTCACGTCTTACGGGTCCCCGCGACTCGCGGAATCGAACCCCATAACCACAACAGAGTTACAAAGCAGGTATGTTTTAATCAACGCTGCGCAGAGCCGGATACAAGGGGGAGAGCTCCTCCTCACTTGCATGCCATCAGGACGAAAACTCGGGATAGGTATAGGCAGGGCTAATACAGAACCAACGATTTTCCTGGAATTCCTATACATATTCGTTCCATTTCCGAGAACTCCTCAGCATACGGTCCCTCGCCCTCGCGCATGCGTCGTGAGCAGTGGGGGTCTCCTCCTGGTGGTCGCCGGATGAAGGCTCCCAGTCTTCCTCGCTGTAAACTTCTGACCCTGAGGGAGGGGTCGCCCCGACCCAGTTCTAACTTACGCTGGGGACACCTTATCACCTCCTCGCCTGGTGGCCTTGAGCTGTTTTAACGCCCTCATCTTTATCTATTCTACCCCCCCTTCTGTAAGCCATTTCTAATCCTTTTACCCTTAGTTTCTGCAGACCCCCCTTTTTACGGGGGTCTGAACCCTTTCTTACTCTTCAGTTCCCCCCTTTTCTTTAATCCGGCAGGACCTCTACCTGCTAGATTATGTCATTCCTCTTTAACGCGTCCCAAAATAAGCCCCACTCTCCACCTCTGCAGTTAACAAATCCAGCGCCATTCTGTTCTGTAATAGGATTTTGAATAGAGACGATACCTCCTCTCAGACTGCCCGTAGGGCGTCTGCCGTTGCATTCTCAACTATTTCTGCAGTAGCAGAGATACTTACTGTAGCTCTTTCCAGCTGAGCTACTCCTAAGGTTGGGATAAGGGCTCTCACGAAGCTGTGTTATCCTGCACTGTATCCCACTCATGAGAGTGTTATCGCTTTCCTTAACAGCGGCCACTGTTAAATGTGGAAACAGAAGGTTGATCCGAATAGAAGGGAGAAAAGGGACAATCGTACATCTAAACAAACCGAGGTACAGCATTACCACCCACAGCACCACAAAGCACAGTACTGTTACAACCACAATACAAAACGGCACACAGCACCAACTCGCCACACACACCACCCCACGTACGTTCAGATCATCCTTTCCTTAGGAGTTTATCTTTCCACGGTGCACTTTCCTTGGCAGTCCAAGCAGTTCCTCAACGTGTCGGCATAACGTCCCGTGACAATACTTTAATTACCCCACGTGCCTCATCAGTTCTACAAGGGAATGCCTCTGGCCACTCTAGAAGGTATCAGTACGAACACACAGCGATACCCCCCTTTTCTTGGCAGGTCCAAGAACTCAATTTGCCACTGTTGCGCTGGAAGGTTCCCTTTCCCAATAGGCCCACTTTACTCTGTTCCTGGTCCTGGGATCGTACTTTGTAATACCTGTTTGACCTATACATTTTCTTATCTTCCCTTAGAACCAATTTCCATGAAATACTAAAGGACACAACAGTGTGTCCACCCGGGCACGTACCCATCTGTCAGCTTGCTCTCTTCCCTTCTCAATCATTAATTCCGACCTTCTTCAGAATATTTTACAGGTTCTGACTCAGGTTCAGAAACTTTAAGTTTACCATCTGGAATTAAAGCCCCCTTCAACTGCCTGTTCTGCCCCCGATCCACCATCTTACCTCCAGTTTCCTGTACAGTGTTCCCTTCCTGCATGCTGTTTTTCCTGGTGCGTGAGCCATCCTTGCTCTTTTCAGATGGTGCTATGAGCGTGTAGCATCCCCAATACATCATTAGTATCTGTCTGTATATTTGAGTCTCTCGTCAAGGCAGCCATTCCAGCCTTCTGAGGGAAAGTCCCCACAGGTAACGGTTGTGCTTCGATGACCTTGTCAGTAGCAGTTACTGCATATCCTGCCTTACGGCTTCCTTGTCTCACCAAACTGCTTCTGTCAGTAACCCAGGTGTCCTCTGCATCTTCTAAGGGTTCGTCTTTCAGCTCCGACTGGCAACAGTCCGTAGCCGCAGTAGTTTCAAAGCAGTCATGAAATATTGGTTCTCCAGGAGTTCTGCTAAGGAGAGATGCTGGGTTGACAATATTAGTTCCAGTTATTTCTGCATCATCCTGCTGCACCAGGATGGCCTGGCATTTCAGGAACCTCTGGGAGTGAGAGCCAATGCCCGCCTTTTACCTCCATTACAGTAGACACTGTATGAGATATTCAAACTGTTCTTCTTTGGCCTAGATTTACTGGCTTCTTGAATATTGAGCACTGGTGCAGCCACGGCCCTCAAGCACTCTGGCCATCTCTTACCCACTTCATAAAGGGACTTTACCACCAGTCCGTAGCCGTGTATCCACGGTTGGCACCCTGCTGTCATTCCTGAGAATGTACGGAGTTCCTCGGCACTTTGTGGCTCAGTGGTTTGGCAGATGGCTTCTTTGCTGGCAGTCCTTAAGGTTCCAAGTCCAGCCGTAATCTCCTATCCGAGATCCGTCACTTGCCGTTGATTTATTTGTGCCTTCTGTTGAGAAACTTGATCATCCTTCACATCCAGAAGGCAAACTCCACCAACTCACTCCCTAACTTAGTTACTAAAGTGAATGGATTTGCCACCACGGAGTGTATACATTCAGCAAGTCTATGACTTGCCCTGCAATCTTGTACTAAACTATAGCACTTGCTATCCAATTTTTCATCGGCAAGATTGGAGTCTTGTATTTGGATTCACATTCAATTAGTCATCCAAAATCTAAGAGCTAGCTCCAGCTCTTGCTTTGAACTTAGGGCTGCATTTTGGCTCTACCAGGCATCCCTGATACCCACACTGCTAAGCATACTTTATTTAAGATTTCTGTAACTTCTGGGGGTACAACGTTGTTTTTCCCACTTAGTATTAAAGCCAGACTTACCATTTGCAATCAGTTCATCTTGTTTGACCCTTAGCTCCAGTGTTATTGAATTGAATCTCTGCATCCATTTGTTCTAATGAGCCTTGCCAGAGGAGCGGTTTTGGAGAACCCGGCATGTACAGGAATTGATGTATTCCGACTTATTTTCTCAGCCTATATACACTTGATCCCCAAAGGGAAGCTCTTTCTTGTTGGGCAGTAGCTCCTACTACTGATGCAAAATCATCTGCGGGTGGTGAGAGGCACCCGTGCCCACCAGAAAATAAACCTCTTTCTCCTGCTCTCCTGGCTGCAATTTCACCGGTGGATTTGCCAGGAAAAACTTCCCAGGTTCCCATCATTCCGCTTTTGCAATCAGAGACGGTTGGATTTCTCCACCGCTGTCTCATATCCCTGCAGATTGCACACTGCTTTCAGTCCAGCAGGGGTGGAACCCTCCATGGACTCTTCCAGCCCCCCCCATTACCGCTTTCTAAGGGGACCTCTGGGTCCTACGGCTCTACTCCAGCACCGCAACAGGAACAGCTGTTGCTATTCCCAATGTCCTTACTATCACTGTTCCTCAATCAGATTTTTCTTCATATTGCTCGCCTCTCTTTGGATCTACATCCCTGTTACACCTTGCTCATCTTTGCCTTCCTCAGCCTGCGTCCTCAAACTTTTCCCTTTCCAAACTCATCCTTACATAAAGGACTACCATTACATTTCAGTTTCACCTCCTCCTCTCCGGAGGCTTCCAGTGCTAACACTGGAATTTCGGGTTTCCGACATCTCTGCACATGAAGGCTATTCTCACCTCCAGTGCCCCATCCTCTCCACCTCCCCCCATTCACAAGTAACGCTGTTTACAGCAGCACTCTGTGACTCCGGCGCTCTCTCTCACTCCGAGAGTTCTGCTCGCAGGGGAATGGTGCGGGGGGGCTGCTCTCATGCCAGCGCAGATAAACTCACTTTCTCTTTAACCCTTTTTCCTTTGTCCACTGTTCATACCCTCAGTTACACTTCCACATACCCGCAATCATGCTTCTGTATACCATTAACAATTACACCATCAAAACCGTTTGTCCCGTTCCCTTCAGAACCCACACATCAAACAGTACAGTTCTTCAGTGTCCACAAACGCCCAGTACTGAGTCTCGTGATGAGAGCACTCAGTTATAAAAACTGTTCGTGTTACTTCATTTACCTTCCTTCCTTAAGAACAACAGTAGCTGTAAGAAGGTATTATAGTTTTGGGTTCCATTCCGATGCCACTTCTCACCATCTTCTAATTTGTATATTAACCGCCATTGATGGCAATACTTGACGAGAGTTTCCTTACCCAGGGTGCCTCCAGGTTCCCCTGCAGTATCCCACCAATGGGCCAATGCGCATCCCAAAGGGGTTTGTTTGGGGATTTCCTTCCCCTGGGAGCCTCCCGGGATGTTTACCAAATTCTTCTTGATTCCTAATTTCCTCCAAGTTTCCACAGACAGCCCTTATCACCGTATAGTGATCTTGTTCAGTTGCAAACACTTGGAAACAGAGCTCACAAAGCCTTCCTTTACCTTCCTTTAGCCCCACCTTCCTTTACACTCTTCCCCACAATCAGAACACAGTACTACATAAACGGACTGACACTCACTCCCTGAACGGAACGCGTCTCACTCCCAGCACACTCACTCTGACATTTAGAACAAAAACCATGGTTTATACATCATGCACAGTGCTGACGATGTCCTTCAGCTGGAATCTTAGTAACACTAGTACATTAGTCGATCAGCTGCAAGCTTTAAGATTTTTCCGACAGTCAGCTGGACGTGCAATGAGGAGATCCACGGTGCCGAACACTCAGCAGATGGTGATAACAAGAACACAACCTATAACTCCCACTGCTCTCTCCAGGAGAATCCACGCTCTCATTTGACAAAATCCGCGCTGTTACCAATCACCGAAGGGAGAGCTGTTGCTCTTTCCCCTCATACGACTTACAGGTCCCCTTTGTAGGAACTCCCCAAGCAGTCTTCCTACCCCAGCCGGCAACCGAACCCGTGAGCTCACGTAGCTCGGTTGGGGAGCAGGCACGCTCCTCCATGCCCTGCGTAGGACGTCTCCTCACGCCTTACGGGTTCCCCCTTTCCCATACACAGACCTGGTCCGCCTACGGGCGGTCCTTGTCTGTCCCCGCAGTGATCGGGTGAGGAAGGGAGTCCTTCCCAGAAATCTCGGGGCGCGCCAAAGGTGTCCCCTCTCTCAGCCGCTCCTGCAGCCGAACAGAGTGGGTCCCACCTGGGGTGCCAAACTGACGTGCGCCAATCAGACCCTATAGGCGGTAAGGATATAGAGCAGGCATGTGTTTGTTGGTGACGCGCGTACAGCCCGGTGCAAGGGGGATCGCTCCACCTAACTTGCGCACCGTCAGCAGAAATGGGGCTATAGATACAGGTCCAACTAATACATCATCAGTAGTTGACAGGAATTCGGATGCATATTCACTACATTCCCGAGAGTCCATTAGCATGCAGTCCCTCCCCCCTTGCGCGTGCGAAGCAGGTCGTGATGATGAAGGCTCGTAGTCTTCCTCGCGAAGGCTCGTAGTCTTCCTCGCTGCAAACTTCTGACCCCGAAGGGGGGCATCCCCCAAACTGGTTTCAGCTTGCACTTCAGACATCCAATCACCTCCCTGCCAACCTTTGAGCTGTTCTCCGGTCCTTATCTTGATGGCCTTCATTCTCCTTGTTATTTCGCACCTAACGCCTGTGAAAGTGCCTGGGACCCCTTGTTTTCTAACACTCTCTACATAAACTATCTCTATTTGCCCCTTGTCTACCTTGTGAAGCTGCTTTCTCTTTTCTTGCTATGAAGCCCTTCTTTCTATACGGCACGGACCTGATTTTACCCTTCACTCAGTTCAGCGAGGCTCATTTTGGCCCCCAGCGCAGTCAGTCCTTGACAGCCCCCACCCACCACAGGAATAGCAAAGACAAACAGCAAATAGAAAGAGGAATAGCAATGCTGCACCGCCCCCGCCCCGCCCCTCTGCCGACCGCGTCTTTATTTCGAGCACGCTGTTGGCGACGTTCCCGGACGGCTTCCCGACTGCGACTGAGCGCTTTCGGTACCGCTGTGCCCACTGCAGTATGCCGCTGTTTTTCAGCTTTCCGCCACGATCCCTCCGTGAGGTCCTCGCTAAGAAGAGCGCTCCGCCGGCACCGCTGTGCCCTCAGCCCGACCCTTCTCTGCCCCTCTCCCCGCACACGATGGACGCAGTCCCGCACCTCCACGGTGCTAAGAAAGAAAAAGAGCGGCTGAGCCCTTCCCCGCCCCGAGAGGCGACGGCGCGCGAAGGAGACGAAGAACGGCAGTCTCAGAGAGGTAATGCCGGGAGGCAGCGGGAAAGGGCCGAGCGGGGAAAAGAGCCCGAGCCCACGGGAGGGGCCCCGGGCAGTCCGTGCTGAGGGCGGCGGTGCCGTCCCGCTGTGCCGCGAGCTGAGGCGGAGGGAAGAGAGCGGCGGGAGTGAGCGGGGAGCTGTGCTGAGAGTGCGGGAGAGAAGGAGTGTCCTCCTGCGGGAGAAGGGACGGGCAGCGCGGGGACAGCGCGGGGACGGGGCTGGGATGGCAGCGAGAGCGTTGGAAAGGCAGCAGCCCGGAGCGAGCTGCGGGCGGGCGCTGCACGGGCGGAGAGCACGGAACTATTTTTAGCTGCGTGCAGAGCGGGGGAGGGCCGTGGTGGATCGAGTTCCGTTCCGCTACAGCCCGTCGGTCCCGTGCATTGCTTCTGCTCTGCCCCGGCTCGTAGCAGCAGCAGTGCGGGCAGCAGAGCAGGAGGTGCCCGTCCGTCTGTGTGGCGCTGCTGGGGCCGCAGCTCAGTGCTGCGCTCAGCGTTGGCCCCTCACTGCCAGAGAGACACTGTGGCCCTGCAGCGTGTCCAGAGGGGGGGGCGGAGCTGTGGGGGTGCGGAGTCTGCAGCACAGCGCTGTGGGGCTGCAGTACAAAGTGATCGGGTTTGGTGGGGAAATAGCGGCGCTACGTGGACGGTCGCGCCGGACGATGTTGGAGGTCTTTTCCAGCCGTGCTGACTGTGTGACTCATGAACTGCTCTCTGTCTGGCCAGGCTCCGGATGCAGTGAGCTGAGACAGAACAGGCGCCGCGTGCTCTGCGTGGCTTTGTGTGCAGTGCCGTGCATCCTTGTTTCGGCGCTGGTGGCCGTGATAGGTGAGTGCCCCCCGCATCCCCACGGAGACGCACAGCCCCCATCCCACCTCCTGGGCTGCCCACGTGGTGCCCCAAAGCACCTTCTGCTCCAACTCCCGGCCTCTGCAACCGCTCCGAGGGCATCGCCCCGTGGCCGTGCATCCCAACCCCACCTCAGCTGCAGGGGAACGTCCTTTGCCTCCCACTTGCCCAACTCTCTCCCTGTCAGTGCTCCAGCGTCCGTCGTGCTCACCTCGCCCACCCTTCTCCCACGTGTGCCCCAACGCCTGGGTCGGTTTCCAAGGGAAATGCTATTATTTCTCGGACACGGAGAGCGATTGGAACAGCAGCAGGGAGCACTGCCACCGCCTCGGAGCTTCCCTGGCTACCATAGAGACGGAGGAGGAGATGGTGAGAGCGGGGCGTGAGCCCCAGTGCCAACACGGGGGTGGGAAATGCACACTTTGTGGGGCCGCACCAACTGCTCCCAGTGCCCCCATTTGACCCCATGACAAGGCCATGAGGACATGTCTTGCAGCGACGTGGGATCTGAGATGGGGGGGGAAGTCCTCCAGCGGCTCCAATCACACCTGGGTTTGTTCATAGGAAGTCATGCTGCGGTACCAGGGCCTGGAAGACCACTGGATTGGGCTGCACAGGGCAGAAGGGGCCGAGCACTGGACATGGGCCGATGGCAGCGCCTTCAGCAACTGGTCAGTGTGTGCGTCCGTCTGTCGGGGTGGGCTCTCTTATGGGGTCTGTTTGGGATGGGCTGGGATTGGGTTTCCCATTCTCCTCCCTCCTGTGCTCAGGTTTGAGCTGCGAGGTGGAGGCCAATGTGCGTACCTGAATGGGGACAGGATCAGCTCAGCCCTCTGCCACAATGAGAAGTTCTGGGTGTGCAGCAGAGCCGACAGCTACGTCCGCTGGAGGAAGGAGAAATACCCAGAATGACAAATCCCATCCGCAGCAAGCTCGTGCCAACACTACTGGTCTCTGTGATGCCATTGGTGTATACTGGAATCTGCCTCTTTCCAGCACTGCTGCAGTGGTTCCTGCATGGATCCACACAAGTCTGCTGGTCGTTATCTCTCCGGCACTTCATCTGTTCCTCTGTGCCTTAAAAGGAGGGTCTTCTGAGGGTCCCTAGAGGTTGCAGCAGCATGGAAGGATCCCACGGTGCTGCCCCACTGCGGCCGGACCCGAGGGCGGGGTATTCTTGCTCTCCTTTCGGGCTCTGTGTGACACTGCGGTGCCACCACCGTGTCACATCGCGCTTCCATCGCTGCCAGCCACTGTCTGACTTTGGCTCTGGGCAGTGATGTATGGAATCAAACTCTTTAACCTGTGTAAGTTTATGTAGGTTATAAGGCTGTACCTCATTGTGAACTGCCGAGCTTTTAAGGGGGGTGTTGCCCAAACCAGCTTGTATTGCTGTGTTGAGCTGAGGCATATCTTTACTGTCCTGTCTCAACAACGGGGAATCTCTTCTCTGTTCTTGTTGTTTGGCATCGAGTTTCTGCGGACTTGAGCTGATGTGTACACAAGGACCTTGTCCTTCTGCTTGTATCCACTCAAGTTATGTGAAAAAGGCCGTTCTCAAAATATGGAAAAGCTGTCGTCATGATTCAGTCCACCCTTTTCTATATCCCAGGCAAATCCTTCTGTCTGCAACGCACTGTTGTCCATTACCACCTTCCTGAATTACTCTCCTGGTTCCCTCCGGTGCCTCATCCGATGTCTCTTCCAGGTGTTGCAGTCACCTTGATTTTTTCAACAACACCAGAAAGAACCCTGCACACCTATGCAGGGTGTTGCTGTGCGGATAATCAGTACAATTACTGCTACAAATAGTTGCTTTAGCCAGGCCCAGGCCGACTTGAGAGGAGAGGAGGAATGGCAGCAGGTCCCAGGTCGGCAACGCAGGCAACCCCCATCCCGACCTAGCGCGGTTCCCCAGGTGCCTCCGTGTAATAGGTTTGAAGCCCTGAAAGCAGAGGGAGAGGTGAGTGAGGATGAGGTGGCAGGACTGCCTCCAAGCGTGCCTACGGTGAGGCGGTCAGCTCCACGCTTGAAGACTGCCTCCTCCAGAAAAGAAAGGAGGGTGACAGTCGTAGGTGACTCCCTCCTGAGAGGAACAGAGGGCCCAAAATGTCGGCCTGACCCTACCCGTACGGAGGTGTGCTGCCTCCCTGGGGCCCGGGTCACGGGTATTTCTAGAAAGCTTCCCGGTCCGATCCGCCCCTCTGATTATTATCCTTCATTGATAGTTCAGGCCGGCAGCGATGCGGTCACTGACAGAAGCCTGAGGACTATCGAACATGGTTTTGGGGGACTGGGGAGGTTAGTTCACGGAGCAGGCGTACCAGTAGTGTTTGCCTGTATTCCTACAGTGGCGGGGAAGGACACTGAGACGACCAGGAAAACCCATCTCATAAACACATGGCTGAGAGGCTGGTGCAAACGCACGACTTTTGGGATCTTTGATCATGGGGCGGTCTACTCGGCACCAGGCCTGAGCTCTGCCGATGGGTATCACCTGTCTCAAAGGGAAACGGACCCTTGCCTAGGGGCTGGCAGGACTTGTCGAGTGGGCTGCAAACTAGATATGAAGGGGGAAGGGGATAAAACCAGGCCCGCCAGAGATGAGCCTGGAGGAGCAGTAATGGGATTAGGGTTGAGGCGAGGGGCTCAGCTAAGTGCGCCTACACCAATGCACACTGCATGGGCAACAAACAAGAAGAGCTGGAAGCCTTTGTGCGGCAGGCAAGCTCTGACCTAGTTGCCGTTACGGAAACGTGGTGGGACCGCTCCCGTGACTGGAGTGCTGCAATGGATGGCTACAAACTCTTCAGGAAGGATAGCAAGGAAGGAGGGGTGGCAGCGTGGATCTCTATGTCAGCGAGCGCTTTGAGGTTACTGAGCTCATGGCTGGGGATGGTAAGGTTGAATCCCTGTGGGTAAAGGTCAGGGGAAGAGCCGACAAGGCAGACATCCTGGTGGGCGTCTGTTATAGACCGCCGAGCCAGGATGAAGAGACAGATGAGGTGTTCTGTGAGCAGCTGGCGGAAGCTGCGCGATCGCCGGCCCTTGTCCTCGTGGGGGACTTCAACTTCCCCGACATATGCTGGGAATACAACAGAGCGCAGAAGAAGCAGTCTAGGAGGTTTCTGGAGTGTGTGGAGGATAACTTCCTGATGCAGCTGGTGAGAGAGCCTACAGGAGGAGCTGCCCCGTTAGACCTGCTGTTCACCAACAGAGAAGGTCTGGTGGGAGATGTGGAGGTCGGGGGCTGTCTCGGGCAGAGTGACCACGACATGGTAGAGTTCTCGATTCTTGGTGGAGCCAGGAGCGGGAACAGCAAAACTGCTACCTTGGACTTCTGGACGGCAGACTTTGAATGGTTGAGAAGACTAGGAGGGGGAGTCCCCTGGGGTTCAGTCGTAGAAAGTAAAGGGGTCCAAGACGGCTGGTTGCTCTTCAAGAAGGAAGTCTGAAAGGCGCAGGAGCAGGCTGTCCCCCCGAGCCGCAAAATGAGCCGGTGCAGAAGGAGACCGGCGTGGATGAATAGGGAACTATTCTTGAGGCTCCAGGAGAAAAAGAGAATCTACCGCCTGGGGAAGAAGGGACGGGCAACCCGGAAAGGATACAAAGAAGTTGTTAAGATGCGCAGGGAGAAAATCAGAGAGGCAAAAGCCCAGCTTGAACTTAACCTGGCCGCTGGGGTAGGTAAAAAGGAACGAGAAACTCTTTTACAAATACATCAACAGAAAGAGGAGGACCAGGGAGAATCTCCATTCTTGACTGGATGAGGCTGGGAATGTCACCACTGAGGATAAGGAAAAGGCAGAGGTTCTGAATGCCTTCTTTACGTCTGTCTTTAAAAGTCAGACCAGTTATCCTCAGGGTACTCCGCTCTCTGACCTGGCAGCCTTGGCTGGGCAGCAGTCAAAACCCCCCACGATTCAGGAGGACACGGTCAGAGACGCACAGCTCCAACTGGACCGCCCCAAGTCCATGGGGCCGGCTGAGATTCACCCGAGAGTGCTGAGGGAACTGGCGGAGGCGATAGCCGAGCCGCTTTCCGTCCCCTCCTCCCGTCGCAGCGCGGCTTCCGCGGAGGGATCGCCGCCGCTCCCGGGGCACAGCGGGGACGGAGGCGGGGGGGCGCCGCACCGCACCGCGCCGCACCGCACCGCACCGCGCGGTAGCGCCGTGCAGCGCCGGGCGTCCGCACAGCGCCCCCTATGGGCGGATCTCCGCAGAGCGCTGAGCCGCGTTCCGCTGCCGCTCGGCGCCGTGCGGCGGCGCAGTGCTGTGGGTGCACCGCTGCGTCGGGGACCGCGCACGGCAGTCCGGAGAGGGGAGGGGGAACAGCGGCCGTAGGGCCGTTTGCGGCACTCTGTGCGCTGCGGAAGGAACGATGGCTCTGGGATCTTTTCTTCTCCTTGGGGGGCGGCTTTCTGTCATTTCGGGACCGCTGGGAGGACGGGGCGCTATGAGCGCGCTTCTGCACCCCGTGGGGGTGTGACTTCGAGCGGCGGAAGGAACTGGGGCTGTTCGGTCTGGTCTGGGGAAGAGGAGGCTGAGGGGAGACCTCATTGCTCTCTTCCAATACCTGAAAGGTGATTGCGGTGAGAGCGGGCTGGTCTCTTCTCACTGCTGACAGCTGACAGGACGAGGGGAAACGGCCTCCGGTTGAACCGGGGGAGGGTGAGGTTGGATATCAGGAACTTTTATCCAACCTCAACTTATAACCTTTTCTGCTGTAGAGAAAGGGCCGTTAAGCACTGGGAGGGGCTGCCCAGGGGGGCGGTTGGGTCACCGTCCCTGGATGTGTTTGACAACCCTTTGGATGTGGTGCTCACGGACAGGACTGAGCGGAGTCGGGCAGGATGGTTGGGTTGGGGTCGGACTTCACTTTCCCGAGGGTCTTTTCCAAGCGGAGCAGTGCTAGGATTCATTCAGGCCACGGCAGCCTGCCATCAGCCTCCATTCTCCACTGGCTTTACGCACCGGCCGTGTGGAGCTGAGTGGGTTCTGCTGATCCCCCCCTGACTGTAGCTGACGAATCAATGTATGAATGGGGAGCACGGAATCCCTGTTGCTGCGGTGCTGCCGTCTGTGCACCGTTCTTGTAGCAGTCGGCACCTGCTGCTCTTTTACCTGTAGCAACCCCACAGCAGACGGATCTTCTGACAGGCCAGGCAGAACAGACGGCTGCTTCATGTCGTCTGTGTCTACAGCAGCTATTGCAAAGGCCCATCCATACCCCCTGGGATCCTTGAAGTGCCCCTTCGGACCGTAATCCGTACCGAGTATGCACGGAGCCCCTGGGCCCGTCACGACGGGATGCTTCTGCCGCTCAGTTCAGCGAGGCTCATTTTGGCCCCCAGCGCAGTCTGTCCTGGAGATCCCCCATGCACACCACGAACAGGAAGAGCAAAGACAAACCGAAACTGTACTGCTGCACATCCCCCGCCCCGCCCCTCTGCCGACCGCGTCTTTATATCGAGCAGGCTGTTGCCGGCGTTCCCAGACGGCTTCCCGACTGCGACTGAGCGCTTTCGGTACCGCTGTGCCCACTGCAGCATGCCGCTGTTTCTCAGCTTTCCGCCACGATCCCTCCGTGAGGTCTTCGCTAAGAAGAGCGCTCCGCCGGCACCGCTGTGCCCTCAGCCCGACCCTTCTCTGCCCCTCTCCCCGCACACGGCGGGCGCAGCCCCGCACCTCCACGGCGCTATGGAAGAAAGGGAGCGACAGAGCCCTTCCCCGCCCCGAGAGGCGACGACGCGCGAAGGAGACGAAGAACGGCAGTCTCAGAGAGGTAATGCCGGGAGGCAGCGGGAAAGGGCCGAGCGGGGAAAAGAGCCCGAGCCCACGGGAGGGGCCCCGGGCAGTCCGTGCTGAGGGCGGCGGTGCCGTCCCGCTGTGCCGCGAGCTGAGGCGGAGGGAAGAGAGCGGCGGGAGTGAGCGGGGAGCTGTGCTGAGAGTGCGGGAGAGAAGGAGTGTCCTCCTGCGGGAGAAGGGACGGGCAGCGCGGGGACAGCGCGGGGACGGGGCTGGGATGGCAGCGAGAGCGTTGGAAAGGCAGCAGCCCGGAGCGAGCTGCGGGCGGGCGCTGCACGGGCGGAGAGCAAAGAAATTTCCTGCTGCGTGCAGAGCGGGGCAGGCCGGTGGGGGGTTGACGTGCGGCAATCAGACCCTATAGGCGGTAAGGATATAGAGCAGGCATGTGTTTATTGGTGACGCGCGTACAGCCCGGTGCAAGGGGGATCGCTCCACCTAACTTGCGCACCGTCAGCAGAAATGGTGCTATAGATACAGGTCCAACTAATACATCATCAGTAGTTGACAGGAATTCGGATGCATATTCACTACATTCCCGAGAGCCCATCAGCATGCAGTCCTCCCCCTCCTTGTGCGTGCGTAGCAGGTCGTGATGATGAAGGCTCGTAGTCTTCCTCGCTGCAAACTTCTGACCCCGAAGGGGGGGGCATCCCCCGAACCGGTTTCAGCTTGCCCTGTAGACATGCAATCACCTCCCTGCCAAATGTGTTGGAGCTGCTCTGCAGTCCTTATCTTGATGGCCTTCATCCTCCTTGCTATTCCAGACCTGGTGTCTGTGAAAGTGCTTGGAACCCCTTGTTTTCTAACACTCTCTACTTAAACTCTCTCTATTTGCCTCTTATTTCTACCTTGTGAAGCTACTTTCCCTTTTCTTGCTGTGAGGCCCTTCTCTCTATAACTGCAGGGTCCTGTTCTCACTCTTCATTGGGATGCTTTGGGTGTCATTTCCACCATTTGAGGACCTTGAAGTGCCACGTAGGGCTGTGTTGGGGTCATTTGGGGGTTGTGTTGGGGTCATTTGGGGGTTGTGTTGGGGTCATTTGGGGGTTACTTCGAAGCCAACTGTGTCCATTTTGAGGCAAACCGGGGCCGTTTCAGTTCATTTTGAGCTGTTGTGGGGCCGTTTGTGTCACTCACTGATATTTTGGGTCAATTGCAGTGCCTTGTGGATCCATTCCGAGTGGTTTTGGGGCCATTCTCATGTCTCTGGAGCCATTCCAGGGCCTTTTGTGTCCATTTGGGCCCATCTCACATCTGCCTGGGTCACTTTGAGGTGCTTTTGGTCTATTCGGTCTGATGTGGGGGCACTGTGGGGATGTTTCTCTGTGTTGTGAGTCTCTTTGGCGCCATTTCTGCGCATTTTGGGCAGTGCGTCCCTATTTCTGGGCCAGCTGTGTCCGTTCGGGTCCATTTGTGGCTCACTTGGTGCAGTTCAGGTCTCCCTCGCAGTGCTCCAGCATCGCGAGTCGCGCTCACCCTGCCCAGGAATTTCCGATGCGTGCAAAGAAAAAACGCCTGGGTCGCTTTCCCGTCGCTCCCGGCCGCCGTCTGACTTTGGCTGTGGGCGACGTCGCTCCCGGCGCCGTTCCACGGCCGTAGCCCCGCGAACGCGCCGCACAACCGAGCCGAGAGAGCGCCGCTGTGCTCCGCGGAGGGGATCCCCGGCACAGCCCGGCGGACGGAGCACCGCAGCCCCGGCCCCGCCATCTCCCCTCCCCCGGCACAGCCCTACGGCGGCCGCCGCCGATCCCAGTGCGCACGCGCAGCAGAACGGCCGCCCTCCGCGGCGACGGGGGACGGAGACGGGAGGGGCGGGACGGGGCCAGGGCGCGGGGAGGGGCCTTCGGGGCCACGGCCAATGGGAGGGAGGCGTGGCTGAGGGGCGGGGCCATGTGAATGTGCGGGGGGGGCCGCCCGTAGGGCCGTTTGCGGCACTCTGTGCGCTGCGGAAGGAACGATGGCTTTGGGATCTTTTCTTCTCCTCGGGGGGCGGTTTTCTGTCATTTCGGGACCGCTGGGAGGACGGGGCGCTATGAGCGCGCTTCTGCACCCCGTGGGGGTGTGACTTCGAGCGACGGAAGGAACTGGGGCTGTTCGGTCTGGTCTGGGGAAGAGGAGGCTGAGGGGAGACCTCATTGCTCTCTTCCAATACCTGAAAGGTGATTGCGGTGAGAGCGGCTTGGTCTCTTCTCACTGCTGACAGCTGACAGGACGAGGGGAAACGGCCTCGGGTTGAACCGGGGGAGGGTGAGGTTGGATATCAGGAAACCGCGCTGTACAGAAAGGGCCGTTAAGCACTGGGAGGGGCTGCCCAGGGGGGCGGTTGAGTCACCGTTCTTGTAGCAGTCGGCACCTGCTGCACTTTTTCCTGTAGCAACCCCACGGCAGACGGATCTTCTGACAGGCCAGGCAGAACAGACGGCTGCTTCATGTCGTCTGTGTCTACAGCAGCTATTCCAAAGGCCCATCCATACCCCCTGGGATCCTTGAAGTGCCCCTTCGGACGTAATCCGTACCGAGTATGCACGGAGCCCCTGGGCCCGTCACGACGGGATGCTTCTGCCGCTCAGTTCAGCGAGGCTCATTTTGGCCTCCAGCGCAGTCAGTCCTTGAGAGCCCCCATGAACGCCACGAACAGGAAGAGCAAAGACAAACATAGCAAAGACAAACAGGAACAGCAACAGTACTGCGGCACCGCCCCCGCCCCGCCCCTCTGCCGACCGCGTTTTATTGCGAGCACTCTGTTGGCGACGTTCCCAGACGGCTTCCCGACTGCGACTGAGCGCTTTCGGTACCGCTGTGCCCACTGCAGTATGCCGCTGTTTCTCAGCTTTCCGCCACGATCCCTCCGTGAGGTCCTCGCTAAGAAGAGCGCTCCGCCGGCACCGCTGTGCCCTCAGCCCGACCCTTCTCTGCCCCTCTCCCCGCACACGACGGGCGCAGTCCCGCACCTCCGCGCTGCTACGGAAGAAAGAGAGCGGCTGAGCCCTTCCCCGCCCCGAGAGGCGACGGTCCAGCCGGGAGATGAAGAAGTCCGAGCGCAACGGGGTAATGCCGGGAGGCAGCGGGAAAGGGCCGAGCGGGGAAAAGAGCCCGAGCCCACGGGAGGGGCCCCGGGCAGTCCGTGCTGAGGGCGGCGGTGCCGTCCCGCTGTGCCGCGAGCTGAGGCGGAGGGAAGAGAGCGGCGGGAGTGAGCGGGGAGCTGTGCTGAGAGTGCGGGAGAGAAGGAGTGTCCTCCTGCGGGAGAAGGGACGGGCAGCGCGGGGACAGCGCGGGGACGGGGCTGGGATGGCAGCGAGAGCGTTGGAAAGGCAGCAGCCCGGAGCGAGCTGCGGGCGGGCGCTGCACGGGCGGAGAGCAAAGAAACTCTTTCTAGCTGCGTGCAGAGCGGGGGAGGGTGGTGGGGGATGGAGATCCGTTCCGCTACACCCGTGGGTCCCGTGCGTTGGCAGAGGTGAGGCTGCGTGGCCTGGGGTTTCCAGGATCCTCCTTCTTGCCCTTTTTGAAGGCTGCAGTGACACTGGCTCTCCTCCAGTCTTCAGGCACTCTGCTGTTCTCCAAGAGCTATCAGAGATGACAGAGAGCGGTCTGGCACTCACCTCTGCCCACTCCCTCAGCACACGTGGATGCATCCCATCGAGGCCCACGGATTTGTGCACTTCGATCCCACCCAGACGTTCCCGGACCACCCCCTCCTCACCCAGAGTGCAGCTCTGGTCTGTGCAGCCATGTGGAATAGCTCTGAGCCATCGGTTCAGGACAAGTTTGACACCCCCCTCCTGAACAGTGTGAGAATGCCTTTAGAAATCAAAAACCCTTGGCAAGGATATCAACAGGCTCCTTATGTTGGAATTCTTGGTGCTGGAGAGATGAGACTGGACTGATAAAGAAATGTGAGGAGGAGAAGTTAAAGAATTAGCCAAATACATGTACAGCCGACGGCAATTTCTGTTTAGCCCGTATCTGTTTGTTTAGCTGAGCGTTGGGAAGATTCTGAACCCGACGTATTCAGCCAATGAGGAAGCGGGAGAGGAAGAGATCAGCGTGGGGTAATGGGGCACAAAGAGGTAACGCTGTCTCTGCAGGCGCTGCTGCTTGCGGGACGGCCGGCAGTGCAATTGGGAATACAGTGTGCTTTGATCAGAGACACCGTCCTGATAAAGTATTTGGATGTTTCCAACACCCCCGCCTGTCTGGAAGATCGGCAGCGGGCCGCAGTCTGTGGGGCGCACCAGGGTGGGGGGTGTCGTGGTGATGTCCCTGATCCGGGCTCCGGGCAAACTGCAGACTGCCCTGAGAAGAGGGTCAGCTCTGCACACTGGGCCTCTGTTCCCTTCAGGACTGAGTCGCCAACAACCGGAACCCTTCTCTTCATCATGGCAGAGGTGCTCATATTGCTGGAGGGCCTATCCTCTGAGGTAAGACCTCTGGAGCAGGCTGCCTCTCCTCCAGTTGAGCAGCCAGTTCCTCCTGCAGGACCCCACACCGGTTCTGCACGGGTAAGTGGGGAGGTGGGGCAGGTTGGGAGCGGATTCTCGTCCTTCCTGGAGCAGGGAGCCGTCTCCATTCCCCCCAGCCTCTGAGGTCCCCCCTACTGCCTGGCGACAACAGGGGAGGGGATCCTCCCATTTACCCTGCGCCCTCAACCCGCTTCCTGTTCCCAACCTGTTTGCTGTTTGCAGCGTCCAACCCGTCAGTCTCTCTCTCACTCTCTCTGATAATTCTCAACCTCTCTGCTTCATCCTCCACCTCAGCCGCCCCAATCAGACCGTTCCCCTGTTGACATCTGACACAGGTGCTGTCTCTGCTGCCCTCCATTGCAAGAGCCGGGCTCCGGCACTCTGCAGCCAGCAGCCTGGCCACCCACAGGTTTGCGTGGGGCATCTGTCTGACTCCCTTTCTGCCGCTCTCACCTTCTTTCTTTTCCTGCTCTCGCCTGCCTTCCCGTCCTGCTCCTGCCTTCCCGTCCTGCTCCTGCCTTCCCTTCCTGCTCCTGCCTTCCCTTCCTGCTCCTGCCTTCCCTTCCGGCTCCTGCCTTCCCTTTATCCCTCCCCTTTCCCCTTTTCTACCTTTTCCTTCCCTGTCTGCTCTCTCCTCCGTTCCATTACCTCAGCAGTAGCAGTGCTAAAGATAAGATGAAGGCCCACTGAACGTTCCCTTCCCTTTCATGGGCTGACCCATTCACAGTTGCCCCCAGGCCGCCCTCTGCCCCCTTTGCAGTACCCCGCAGTACAACCAATGCCAGTGCTGCCGTCCCACTCTCCAGCACTGCTGCTGCTGTTGTAGTCTCAAAGTGTGGCTTCTCTGGCCGGGTGTGCAAGGAGCACACATGCACACGGAGCTGTGTGACATCAGTGTCACTTCTGCATGGGGAGGAGTGCTGAGCGGTTGATGGCCGGGCGAGCAATGCCATCCGTCTGTGCAGTGCGGGGCTTCTGGGGACCGGGAGCGCGGGGCCACCTGATCTGCCAGAGCGCGGAGAGCACGGAGCGACAGCAATGGCAGCCACTGCTCACTGCCATTGGGACCATCTGCAGCCGCTGCATTCCATTTGAGTCATGGCATCAGGTGGTGCTCAGCTTCATTATACGTATGCGAAGGGAGAACTTCAGTGAGTTTACCCCTTAGGAACTGAAGGATTCTGCTTCAGTAGCGAAACCCGTGTGAGTGAGACTGAAACCGGCAGAACAGCAGACAACAGAAGACTGCCTGGGTCCAAAAATATGTCCCCGGGGACAGAATTGAACGTATTAGTTGGACAGCAGCGGCTAAATCTGTAGGAGCTGTGTCGAAGGCTGCAGGCAGAGGATGGTGTTCAGCGGTCTGTGTTCCGCTGCGGGCGGTGACGGCGCTGTGCCGCGGGGCTCCTTCTGGCAGAGCTGCTCTCCCAGCCCTCTCCGTGACACACACAGCGGCACCGAGCGCGCCCTCCCTTTGCTGCCGCCATCACAGGGACAGAGCAGCAGTGACTGCAGAGGACACAATCCATGGCACCTTGAATGAGAGCTCAGCGCGGTTACAAAAGACCGCGGCTCAGCAAGAACCGTGAGTGCAGAAACCCTCGTGCAGGGCTACGGCCGCGCAACAGCACCGGGAGCGACATCGCCCACAGCCAAAGTCAGACGGCGGCTGGGAGCGACGGCACCGTGATGTGACACGGTGGTGGCACCACGATGTGACACAGAGCCCGAAAGGAGGGCAGAAATACCCCCACCCTCGGGTCTGGCCGCAGTGGGGCATCACCATGGGATCCTCCCATTACCCTTTGACCTTTAAGGCACGGTGCAGTCTGACACGTTCCCTGAGAGCTGACGAGCAGCACAGCTGGCTGAGTCCATACAGGAGCAACTGCAGGAGCGCTGGAAAGAGGCGGATTCCAGCACACACGGATGGCATGGCAGTGCCCAGCAGCGTTGGCACGAGCTGCCTGCGATGGGATCTGTCACTGTGGATATGTCCCATTCTAACAGAGGAAGTTGTGGTTGCTTCTGCTGCAGACCCAATATTTTGGTAGGTGGCAGAGGGCTGAGCTGATCCCGTCCCCATTCAGGTACGCACATCCGCCTCCGCCTCACAGCGGGAACCTGAGCACAGGAGGGAGGAGAATGGGAAACCCCATCCCAGCCCATCCCAGACAGACCCAATGGGAAACCGGAGCACAAAATGGCAGCTGAGCCCCGCGGGACGCAGCGCTGCTCTGTGCTGTGCTCACACTGCTGGCTGCGCTGCTCCAGGTCCTGGCAGCTCCAGGGGAACTTCCCCAACCCCAGGGGAAGCTGACAAGAGCCCCACGCGGCGCTATTGGCTTGGGGCCGAGTGGCTGGATGACTGTGAAAGGAAAGGGACCTGGGGGTGCTGCTTGATGCTCGGCTGAACACGAGCCGACAGTGTGCCCGGGTGGCCACGAGGGCCAAGGGCATCCTGGCCTGCGTTAGAAAGAGTGTGGCCAGGAGTAGCAGGCAGGCGATCGTCCCCCTGTACTCAGCACTGGTGAGGCCGCACCTCGAGTACCGTGTCCAGTTTTGGGCCCCTCACTTTTTGGGCAAGAAAGACATGGAGGCCCGGGAGCGTGTCCAGGGGAGGGCAACACAGCTGGTGAGGGGTCTGGAGCGCGGGCCTTAGGAGGAGCGGCTGAGGGAGCTGGGATTGTCCAGTCTGGAGAAGAGGAGGCTCAGGGGAGACCTCATTGCACTCTCCATCTTCCTGAAGGGACGTTGTGGTGAGGAGGGGTTCGGCCTCTTCTCCCGGGCAGCAAACGGGACCCGAGGAAATGGCCACGAGTTGCAGCAGAGCGGATTTAGGTGGGACGTAAGGAAAAACGTTTTCTCTCAGAGAGCGGTCAGGCGCCGGAATGGCTGCCCAGGGAGGTGGTGGAGTCGCCGTCCCTGGCAGTGTTGAAGAGGCGTCTGGCTGAGGAGCTACGAGCTGCGGCTTAGTGCTTGTAGCAATGGGGACGGGAGGACGGTCGGAGCGGATGACCTTGCAGGTCCTTTCCAGCCTTGTGATTGTCGGATCCTATGATTCTGTTCTATGAGGCGTGGGAGACAAAGGGACGCGGCCAAGCTCTTCTCAGCGCTCCGCGGGGACAGCACACAGGGCCATGGGCGCACAGTGGAGCACAGGAAGCTCCGCACCAACGTGCGAAGGAACGTCTGCACGGTGTGGGCGGCGGAGCGCTGGGATGGGCTGCCCGGGGCTGGGGGGTCTCCTCCTCTGCAGGCACCGCGCTCCCATCGGACGCCCTCCTGTGCAGCTGCTGGAGGAGCTGCTGGGGCGGGGGCTGCACTCCGTGAGCTGCAGAGGTCCCTCCCGACCCCTACAGCTCTGTGATTGTGTGACCCCTCACGATGGGGGACGCCGAATGGAGACCCTAAAATGGGCCCCCCCACAACAGAGTCCTCCGAAAGGGATCTCCAGGTGGGGACCTCAAATGGAGAGCCCGAAACTGAACCCCTAAATGAGACCCCCGAAAAAGGACCCCACATTGGGACCTCAAATGCAGATGCCAAAAGGGACCCCCAGAGCGCAGACTCCCAGACATGGGGGGAATAATGGGGGCTTTGGGGCTCTTCATGAGAAAAGGATGATGATGGTGTATGATCGTGGCCACGATGATCAGTAACGATGGTGTTTGTAACGCCGCGTAGCGGGAACTGGGGCGATAATGGTATCAAACAGCATTGATATTGGGATAACCATCACAACTAGATAATTGTCCCGTCAATAATGGGAGCCCCCGAAATGGGGACCTCAAATGGAACCCGTAAAAAAGAGGACCCCAACTGGAGACCCCAAAAGGGGACACCCAAAATAGGAACTCCAAAAGGGGTCCCCCAGATTCAGACCTCCAAATAGCAGACTTCTGTTGCCTTTCGCAGGCAACCGTGATGTTCGTTGCTTAGGGGAGCCTGCGGCTTGGCCAAATACCGAGGTGACACCAATATGATGAGCGGTAAAATGGCGTTTATTAAGTTCTAACAAGCACTTATATATCTTTTAACCCTTCGTGTACGCCCACTGGATGGTACACGTGGCACATACCTAACACATGGGGAGGAGCCTGACATGTTACATCCCGAGACCCCGATCACGCCTATTACAACATCTCCCCCTCCCCATGCCATAGAAAGCTGACCCGTTACAACGCGAACGCAAATCCTAACTCTATTTCTATTCCTAAGTGCGTCTATAATTGCTCCTGAATGCGCTGATACACGTACTGCTGACGTGAGATTTCCTCTATGAAGTTTCTTAAGCATGCCCTAAGAAGCTGAACAAAGCATGGAAGACAGAGCATAATAGCCAAGAATATTGCTAAACCTACGATAAGCGTTTTAAGCATTTGTTTTAGCCACGGCTCTAGTACCCCAAACAGACCCTCCAACCATTCACCGAAGGGATCGGCCTGCACCTTGATCTTCTGTGTGTGGCCTTGCATCCACTGTAGTTGTTTATGGATCGATGCGCTGTGATCACTTAAGTTGAAGCAACAGAACCCTTCGACATCCTCACATCCGTGGCTTTGAGCTAAAAGCAAGAAGTCAATAGCCGTGCCACCCCCTGGCAAAGAACATAGACACAGGCACATTAGCAGAGATAGAACCAAATTTCTCGGTGTGGGCAGTAACGGCTGTGTTGCCGGGTCCGTGTCCTGGCCTGTCTCCGGTGGTCCACGCACCCATATAAGTGTTTTTTTCCACTTCTCCGGTGTCGGGGTCTTCGGCTTCCCCAGTAGCCACGCCTGCAACAGAAACGCTCAGTTCTCGTTACTTGAGGCCAAACTCTGGCTTAACTTTCCTCGATGGAACCCATATAATGTTTCCCGACTCTTTGTTTTTGACCGCTGCATAGCCTCTACCCCAAACTAAAATAGACCACCCTGATTCCCATAACCCATTGTCGATCTTAATCTTCACCGGTGGTCCTTCTTCAATAATCCTCGGTTGCCAGTGCTTTTGCATAGGGGTGCGGTGATTCTCCCCCCGTTCAAAATGGTTTAATGCATACAACGCACGAGCCAGCAACTCTCCCTGTTGGCTCACTGGAATCTTTCCCCTGTAATTTTCCCCCTCCCCAAGGACGCGCAACTTTTCCTTGAGGAGCTGATTCGCTCTTTCGACAATAGCCTGGCCCTGCGAGTTGCCAGGGATACCAGTACTATGCGTGATGCCCCAGCGCGCTAGCCACTCCTTGGTGGAGCGCGAGATGAAGCAGGAGCCATTGTCTGTCTCAATGTGACTCGGTAGGCCTAATGTCGCAACGCACACCGACCAGTGATGTTGTGCTGCAGAAGAATTCGCGCGGCCATGTTGGGTAGCAACATTGACAGTGGACGCGGTATCAACAGTAACCGCAAGCCAAGACCTCGGCGCCAGACGAGGCTCCAGCGTGAAGTCCGTCTGCCAGACGTCGAGAGGCGCAATTCCCCTAGGGTTCACTCCCGCACTAAGCGCAGGGGCCGAATTACAGTGAGCGCATGCCTGCACCACCTCCCGGGCCACCGCCATAGGAATAGAACATGTCCTTGACAGTGCTCGAGCCCCTAGGTGTAGCGTAGAATGTAGGTCTCTAGCCTCCCTCACCGTAAGAACCTTGTGCCCCGCGTGTTGGTCAGCGAGGGCATTGCCAGTTGTAAAGAATCCCGGAACGTCTGAATGACTTCGCACATGAAGAACAGCAGCGGGCGCTGTCCTTGCCGTCAATGCTTCCTCCAAGAGGAAGGCAATCGAAGTACTGGGTTGTCCTTCCTGCCCCATTCGTAGTAACATTTTTGCAATGAAAGCAGAGTCAGTGACTACATTGCAAGGGGTGTCTGGCCAGAGGAGCAGTGCCATCGCTACCGCCTGCGCCTCAAGTGTCTGAACACTGACACCGTGATCTTGAAATGTTCTAATTTCCCAGTCACCCGTCTGGTTCTTCCAGACAACCGCCCCCTGACCTGTCGATGAAGAGGCATCCGTAAATACTGTTGGGCCATCAAGGGGAGAAGCAACAACCCGAAGACGGAGTGACACCCGGAGCGGGCGTGCCAGCTCGAAAATCGGAAGGGAACCCGCATGCCTAAGCTTGCCTCCGAACCCATGCAGGGCCAGGAGGATTTCGTCAGGCAAGATCTGCGAATCTCGGAAGAACCTGGGCAGGTGGACTATATCCAAATCTTTTCCAAAATCCCTAAATGCAGCTATCCTTGCCTTACTAAGTAGCAGGGAAAGAAGCTCCACCCACGGGGTAAATGCCCGCACCGGCTGTGCTGAGAACAGCCAGCGCAGAGGTTGTGGACAGGAGCCCAGTGCATGACCAATGACAGCTACGGCCCCATCCTGGCAGCGAGTAACAGCGCCCTCTAGGGGGATACCCGGTGTCCACCTGGACGAACTTGCTGCTGAGCACAGTGATAGTATTTCTCGCCAGGCAGCGTCCATCTCTGGGGTCCACTCTCTCCTTTCCCGTGGGTCTGAGCCCTTCAGCTGGTCATAAAAGGGCTTCATTAATCGGGGTGGAATACCCAGCGCTCCCCGGACCCACTGGATAGCTCCTACCAGTTTTTGAACATCCCACAGGTTGGTTACGTGAGGCTTAATCTCCAGGCCCTCGGAGATAACTGTGGATGATCCAAACTTATATCCCAGGAATTCTATCCCCGGCCCTCGTTGTACCTTTTCTTGGGAGATCGTGAAACCTGCACCCGTGAGCGCGCCTGACACCCGTGCTTCTAGGGCTTGTAGTTGGGAACCTGTCGGAGCTGCAAGCAGAAGATCATCCATGTAATGGACAATCTGGCAGTCTGGCATGTCGCGTCTCACTGGCGCGATAATTGTATTCACCACAAGCTGACAAATAGTAGGTGAACAGGCCATTCCCTGAGGGAGAACCTTCCACTGAAACCTTTGAGCTGGGCCCTGGTTATTCCGTACAGGGACCGTGAATGCAAAAGCCTCCCGGTCCTGTTCTGCCAACGGGATGGAGAAAAAACAATCCTTAAGGTCAATGACCATAAGGGGCCATCCCCTGGGAACAGCTGCAAGTGATAGACCGCCTTGCTGAACGGGACCGAACTGGACGAGCTGTGCATTAACAGCCCGAAGATCATGCAATAAACGGAAGGACCCCGATGGTTTCCGGATAACAAAGATGGGCGTGTTCCACCTACTAAGTGACGGTTCAATGTGTCCCGCCTCCAGTTCCCTGGAGACCAGCTGCGTCAGCGCTGCTAATTTATCAGTAGGAAGGGGCCACTGATCCACCCAAACGGGAGACGCTTCCCGTTTCCAGCGTAATGGGATGGCAAAATGCAGCGCAAGGTGGTACACAGTGGCCCTTAGTATAAATTTGTGAGTCGAACTCCCAAGGACGTGAGAAAATCACGCCCTAAGATTGATCCTTCCACCGGTGCCACGAGGGGTTGCATCAACACCGGTGTCTCCATCATCCCACTCCTATCAATGATAGCGATCTCCACTTCCTCTGCAGCCCCTTTTGCTGGGACTGTGCCTCCCACTCCCCCAATATGCTGCCAATGCGAGGTGAGTGGCCAGTTCGGCGGCCAATCGGCCTCCGCAATCACTGTAACGTCCGCACCAGAATCTAGCAAAGCCGTAAAAAGCGTGGTTCGAGGTCCCTCTTTTTGGGGCCACGGACCCGCATATGACATTATCACCTTAACTAGTGGACGGTCCCCCAGTCCCATGGCTAATGCCACGGTGGGCATGTTCTCCTTGGCCCATTGCTCTGATTTGGGAAGGTGCCCTGGGCCCGGGGCGCCCTCCCTTGGTCGTTTCCCTGCATCGCTTCCTTGATCTTCCGACAGTTACGCGCCGTGTGGCCCTCCCCACCACACCACTGGCATTTTTTGTCTGTGTCTGTTTTTGAGCCACCTTTATTCGGACAGTTGGTCCTAAAGTGTCCGGGTTGTCCGCACTTATAACAGACACCTTTCCCTCCCCCGTCCTTGGGGCGTGTAGCTGCCTGTACTGCGAGCTGGAGGGCTGCGGCTAAGCCCTCATTTGTTAATGGAGTAGCGCGCTGATGGTCAAGCACATATTTGATAAGTTCCCCTGGGGTTGTTAAGTTGCCTGGGGCCGCCCTAATAATTTGCTGTATGTCCGGGAGCGATTTTTGCTTAAGGCAGTCAATGATAACAGGACCTTGGGCCGGCTCCGGAAGATCGGACCCCTCAACTGCACGAATCAAGCGGTTCGCAAATTCGGCAAAAGGCTCCGAAGGGCCTTGTTTGATATCCGCCCACGGGAGAGTAGGCTCTGTAACTCGAGCCAGCTCCCGAAGGGCCTGTAGGGCCGCAGTTGTGACTGCAGCTAACTCTCCCGGTCTCAACAGCCTAAGCTGGCCTTCCGGAGATCCCACCATGCCGTCCGCTACACCCTGGAGACGCGCTAATGTGGTCCTATCCCCTCGGCCCCGACCATTGGCTGGGTGTCGGGCATCTCGGGTGGCTGCCGCCACCACTGCTTGCAACTGTGTATTCCAAGCATCATACCACAGGGTGTACTGAACCGGTTCAAGGATCACATGCATGAGGCTGATCACATCGTACGGTAGTAGGCTAGAGGCCATGAGGGCCTCTACCGCCGCCATTGTTACTGGGGAACGCAGCCCCTTTTAAGAATTTCAGAAAGGCGGGTTATTGCTTTAGAATCTAGAGGGACCCACGCCGGGCCCTCTGTCTTGACTATGACCGGAAGGGCTAGCGGCGGCCGTGGTGGGTCGGCTGCTCGTAAGTCCTCCCTCACCCGGGCCCAATCAGTGAGCGTGGGCGGAGCCCACGGGGTGGGTGCTGTGGGGCCGCACCCCTCAGGGGTGGACCCCTGGGACGTTGGCCACGGGGCTCCGCCCCTGCATCCACCGCGGGGCGGGACGGTGCAGTCCGCCCGGTTGGGGAAGTTGCTACAGCAACAGACAGAGCTGCACTCGTTATCACAACACACGGGTTGCGCTGTACCTCCTCGGAATGCCGTACCCTCCCCCGAAGCCTGCTTATCAGCCCTGCAGGAGATGTTACCACATTCCTCCAAGGACCTTCCCCCCCCCTCCCCGACTGACTTCAGTGAAGGATATAAGCCTTGAGAGGGATACGGAGGTGGGGGTGTTGTGGCCTCCACGCTTGAGCAATCCGATGCAACTTCGTCCTTCTTTGTTCCCGGGGCTATCGCAGCAGCAGTGGTTGTAGGGACTGGCGCCACCTTATCTCCAGCCGGACCTGCACGAGGAATGAGACCCCCCCCTGGCCCCGCAACCTCTAACCCCAATAGCTCCCTGGCTCATTCGCCCGCAAGTTTCTCCTCGCGCGCAGCCTTCAATCCTCCCAGAATCAAACCCCAAGTTTTAAATTCCGCTGCTTTTTGAGTGACCATTGCTCGTTGGGATAAGGCAGCGGTAATTGAATCCCAATTATTGTGGTCATAAATCTCGTGGGGCGATGTTAACAGCCCCTCCCTCTCAAGCAACGAGAGGACCGCAGCTATCTCCTTCTGAGAAGGAGCATGCTTCCCGTTATAAATCTTACACACATGAACGATCACCTTTATGACGGCTTCCATGACGCCCCCGATCCTCCTCCCGATTGAGACCAGGATCCCAGGCTCTTCTCCGGCGTGATTCCGGAGGGTATATCCGTCGCTCGTCCGCGACCTCCGCCGACAGAGGGGTGACTGCAGATTCCCTCTGTCCCCGGGCTCGGCCCCCGGCTTCCACCGCCCAGCAAGTGCTAACGCCCCACGGTGGGCTCCTGCCCCGTCAAGCAGACAGCCGACTCATTCCCCTAAGCATCACGTCGGGGTCACCACTTGTTGCCTTTCGCAGGCAACCGTGATGTTCGTTGCTTAGGGGAGCCTGCGGCTTGGCCAAATACCGAGGTGACACCAATATGATGAGCGGTAAAATGGCGTTTATTAAGTTCTAACAAGCACTTATATATCTTTTAACCCTTCGTGTACGCCCACTGGATGGTACACGTGGCACATACCTAACACATGGGGAGGAGCCTGACACGTTACATCCCGAGACCCCGATCACGCCTATTACAACAACTTCCCATAGGGGGACCGCAAATGGAGGCACCAAAAGGTGAACCCCAAGATAGAACCTTTAAAATGGGAACCCCAGTTGGAGGCCCCCAAATGGGGACCCAAACATTGGGATGCCAAAAAGGGGACTCCCAAAAGGAGGACACCAAATGGAGACTACCAAAAAGGAGACCCCCCCATGGAGACCTCAAAAATGGAAACCTCACATGGAGACCCCGAGCGGAGACCCCTAAAAAAGGGAGAAACAATGGGGGATTTGGGCTCTTAATGAGAAAAATAATAAAGATGAGCTGTGATGACTGTGTTTGTAATGCCACGCTGTAGGGACAAGGACGATAATGGCATCAGATAGCATTAATAATGGGATAATCATCAAAAAAGGAGAAATGATAATGGGATAGTGGGGGCGGGCACTAAACAATAAAAATAAGAAGTGTATTAGTAAGAGTGTAAAGAATAACGGCGACATGCAGTGATAAAATGGGGTGAACCGGGCAGATACTCATAAGAGAAATATTATTAATAATCAGATAATGATCAGAACTACGTAAAGTAATAATAAAATGGTGGCATTGTGGGAAGGGCACTTAATAAAGTCCATCAGGAAGGCATGAGTAGTATTAGTGTGAGGAAAAACAGTATTAAACGTAGTGGTAAAATTGGGGTGGAAATGAGAGAAATGTTACAGCTATTAATAACGAGGTAATAATCGAAAATAGGAAATGCAAACGGTGATAATGGGAATCGAGGCACTGATAACGGTAATGACGTTCATATTGCTAATAATGGGACAAGAACGAAAAGTAGTGATGAAATGGGGAGTTGGGCAGTAGAGGAGGGGAATTGTGGCAGGGACTGTTAATAAACGGGAGTAGAAACGGTAAAGGAAATAATGCCGAACATAATGATAGGAAGGGTAATAAATGCAGACTTGCAATAACAATAATCGTAATAACAATAACGATGACAGTAATAGTGTAAGTGGAGAGAACCGTGCAGAATCGTCAGCTGCACACCCAACCGTCCTGTGGGGCTGTGATCTGTAAGGACCCCCAAAGGACCCCCCCTTAAGGCACAGTGCAACAGATGAGTTTCCTGAGAGACAGCGAGCAGCACAGCTGGCTGAGTCCATACAGGAGCACCTGCAGGAGTGCTGGAAAGAGGCAGATTCCAGCACACACGGATGGCATGGAAGGCCCAGCAGCGTTGGCACGAGCTGCCTGGAATGGGATCCGTCACTGCGGATTTGCCCCTTTCCTCCAGCGGACGTAGCTGTCAGCAGTGCTGCACACCCAGAACTTCTCATTGTGGCAGAGGGCTGAGCTGATCCTGTCCCCATTCAGGTACGCACATTGGCCTCCGCCTCGCAGCTCAAACCTGAGTACAGGAGGGAGGAGAATGAGAAACCCAATCCCAGCCCATGCCAAACAGACCCCATAAGAGAGCCCACCCCGACAGACGGACGCACACACTGACCAGTTGGTGAAGGTGCTGCCATCGGCCCATGTCCAGTGCTCGGCCCCTTCTGCCCTGTGCAGCCCAATCCAACAGTTTGCTGGGCCCCGGTACCGCAGCATGAATTCCTTTGAACAAACCCAGGTGTGATTGGAGCTGTTGGAACACATCCCATCCCCTCCCCACATCTCAGGTCCCACCTCGCTGCAAGGCGCTGCACTCATATTGGTGCAATGCTGTGTTGGTAATGGTGTGGACAAAGCCCTCCCCTGGAGGTGCGCAGATAAAGACGGCAATGGGAGGGTGCCGGGAGGGGGGGAGATGAGCACTTGACACTGTCCCAGCACAGCCCGATGCTTTCGCCAAAGGCATCTCCTCACGGCTTTGGCATGGGGCCATTTGGGGCACCGAGAGGAGTTGGTGCGGCCCCACAAGTGTGGGTTTCCCACCCCCGTGTTGGCACTGGGGCTCACGCCCCGCTCTCACCATCTCCTCCTCCGTCTCTATGGTAGCCAGGGAAGCTCCGAGGCGGTGGCAGTGCTCCCTGCTGCTGTTCCAATCACTCTCCGTGTCCGAGAAATAATAGCATTTCCCTTGGAAACCGACCCAGGCGTTGGGGCACACGTGGGAGAAGGGTGGGCGAGGTGAGCACGACGGACGCTGGAGCACTGGCAGGGAGAGAGTTGGGCAAGTGGGAGGCAAAGGACGTTCCCCTGCAGCTGAGGTGGGGTTGGGATGCACGGCCACGGGGCGATGCCCTCGGAGCGGTTGCAGAGGCCGGGAGTTGGAGCAGAAGGTGCTTTGGGGCACCACGTGGGCAGCCCAGGAGGTGGGATGGGGGCTGTGCGTCTCCGTGGGGATGCGGGGGGCACTCACCTATCACGGCCACCAGCGCCGAAACAAGGATGCACGGCACTGCACACAAAGCCACGCAGAGCACGCGGCGCCTGTTCTGTCTCAGCTCACTGCATCCGGAGCCTGGCCAGACAGAGAGCAGTTCATGAGTCACACAGTCAGCACGGCTGGAAAAGACCTCCAACATCGTCCGGCGCGACCGTCCACGTAGCGCCGCTATTTCCCCACCAAACCCGATCACTTTGTACTGCAGCCCCACGGCGCTGTGCTGCAGACTCCGCACCCCCACAGCTCCGCTCCCCTCTCTGGACACGCTGCAGGGCCACAGTGTCTCTCTGGCAGTGAGGGGCCAACGCTGAGCGCAGCCCTGAGCTGCGGCCCCAGCAGCGCCACACAGACGGACGGGCACCTCCTGCTCTGCTGCCCGCACTGCTGCCGCTACGAGCCGGGGCAGAGCAGAAGCACCGCGCTGCGAGCCTGACTACAGGCTGTAGCGGAACGGATCTCCACCCCCCACCGCCCTCCCCCGCTCTGCACGCAGCTAGAAAGTGTTGTTTACTCTCCGCCCGTGCAGCGCCCATCCGGAGCTCGCTCCGGGCTGCTGCCTTTCCAACGCTCTCGCTGCCATCCCAGCCCCGTCCCCGCGCTGTCCCCGCGCTGCCCGTCCCTTCTCCCGCAGGAGGACACTCCTTCTCTCCCGCACTCTCAGCACAGCTCCCCGCTCACTCCCGCCGCTCTCTTCCCTCCGCCTCAGCTCGCGGCACAGCGGGACGGCACCGCCGCCCTCAGCACGAACTGCCCGGGGCCCCTCCCGTGGGCTCGGGCTCTTTTCCCCGCTCGGCCCTTTCCCGCTGCCTCCCGGCATTACCTCTCTGAGACTGCCGTTCTTCGTCTCCTTCGCGCGTCGTCGCCTCTCCGGGCGGTGAAGTGCTCAGCCGCTCTCTTTCTTCCATAGCAGCACGGAGGTGCGGGACTGCGCCCGCCGTGTGCAGGGAGAGGAGCAGAGAAGGGTCGGGCTGAGCGTACAGCGGTGCCGGCGGAGCGCTATTCTTAGCGAGGACCTCACGGAGGGATCGTGGCGAAAAGCTGAGAAACAGCGGCATACTGCAGTGGGCACAGCGGTACCGAAAGCGCTCAGTCGCAGTCGGGAAGCCGTCCGGGAACGCCGCCAACAGCGTGCTCGATATAAAGACGCGGTCGGCAGAGGGGCGGGGCGGGGGAGGTGCAGCATTGCTATTCCTCTTTCTATTTGCTGTTTGTCTTTGCTATTCCTGTGGTGGGTGGGGGCTCTCAAGGACTGACTGCGGTGGGGGCCAAAATGAGCCTCGCTGAACTGAGTGAACGGCAAAACCAGGTCCGTGCAGTATAGAAAGAAGGGCTTCATAGCAAGAAAAGAGAAAGCAGCTTCACAAGGTAGACATAAGGGGCAAATAGAGATAGTTTATGTAGAGAGTGTTAGAAAACAAGGGATTCCAGGCACTTTCACAGGCGTTAGGTGCGAAATAACAAGGAGAGTGAAGGCCATAAAGATAAGGACCGGAGAACAGCTCAAAGGTTGGCAGGGCGGTGATGGGATGTCTGAAGTGCGAGCTGAAACCAGTTTGGGGGATGCCCCCCCCTTCGGGGTCAGAAGTTTGCAGCGAGGAAGACTATGAGCCTTCGCGAGGAAGACTACGAGCCTTCATCATCACGACCTGCTTCGCACGCGCAAGGGAGGCAGGAACTGCATGCTGATGGGCTCTCGGGAATGTAGTGAATATGTATCCGAATTCCTGTCAACTACTGATGATGTATTAGTTGGACCTGTATCTATAGCAGCATTTCTGCTGACGGTGCGCAAGTTAGGTGGAGCGATCCCCCTTGCACCGGGCTGTACGCGCGTCACCAACAAACACATGCCTTCTCTATATCCTTACCGGCTATGGGGTCTGATTGCCGCACGTCAACCCCCCACCGCCCTCCCCCGCTCTGCACGCAGCTAGAAAGAGTTGCTTGCTATCCGCCCGTGCAGCGCCCGCCCGCAGCTCGCTCCGGGCTGCTGCCTTTCCAACGCTCTCGCTGCCATCCCAGCCCCTTCCCCGCGCTGTCCCCGCGCTGCCCGTCCCTTCTCCCGCAGGAGGACACTCCTTCTCTCCCGCACTCTCAGCACAGCTCCCCGCTCACTCCCGCCGCTCTCTTCCCTCCGCCTCAGCTGTGCGGGGAGAGGGGCAGAGAAGGGTCGGGCTGAGGGCACAGCGGTGCCGGCGGAGCGCTCTTCTTAGCGAGGACCTCACGGAGGGATCGTGGCGGATCTGAAGGGCAGATCCGAAAGCGCTCAGTCTCAGACAGGAGGCGTTGCGGTGCAGCTGCGTGTGCCGTGCTGCTACAAGAACGGTGCACAGACGGCAGCACCGCAGCAACAGGGATTCCGTGCTCCCAACTCGTAAGTTGATTCGTCAGCGACCGCCCCCCGCCACTCCGCACCCGCACGCGCGTCTCACGCACGCGCACCCAACGCCGACATCCGGCGCGACCGTCCACGTAGCGCCGCTATTTCCCCACCAAACCCGATCACTTTGTACTGCAGCCCCACAGCGCTGTGCTGCAGACTCCGCCCCCCCCACAGCTCCGCCCCCCTCTCTGGACACGCTGCAGGGCCACAGTGTCTCTCTGGCAGTGAGGGGCCAACGCTGAGCGCAGCAGTGAGCTGCGGCCAGAACAGCGCCACGCAGAGGGACGGGCACCTCCTGCTCTGCTGCCCGCACTGCCGCTCCGGGCTGCTGCCTTTCCAACGCTCTCGCTGCCATCCCAGCCCCGTCCCCGCGCTGTCCCCGCGCTGCCCGTCCCTTCTCCCGCAGGAGGACACTCCTTCTCTCCCGCACTCTCAGCACAGCTCCCCGCTCACTCCCGCCGCTCTCTTCCCTCCGCCTCAGCTCGCGGCACAGCGGGACGGCACTGCCGCCCTCAGCACGGACTGCCCGGGGCCCCTCCCGTGGGCTCGGGCTCTTTTCCCCGCTCGGCCCTTTCCCGCTGCCTCCCGGCATTGCCTCTCTGAGACTGCCGTTCTTCGTCTCCTTCGTTCGTCGTCGCCTCTCGGGCGGGGAAGGGCTCTGTCGCTCTCTTTCTTCCGTAGCAGCACGGAGGTGCGGAACTGCGCCCGTCGTGTGCGGGGAGAGGGGCAGAGAACGGTCGGGCTGAGGGCACAGCGGTGCCGGCGGAGCGCTCTTCTTAGCGAGGACCTCACGGAGGGATCGTGGCGGAAAGCTGAAAAACAGCCGCATAGTGCAGTGGCACAGCGGTACCGAAAGCGCTCAGTCGCAGTCGTGAAGCCGTCCGGGAACGCCGCCAACAGCGTGCTCGGCTGTGACGCGATCGGCAGAGGGGCGGGGCGGGGGCGGTGCAGCATTGCTATTCCTCTTTCTATTTGCTATGTTTGTCTTTGCTATTCCTGTGGTGGGTGGGGGCTCTCAAGGACTGACTGCGCTGGGGGCCAAAATGAGCCTCGCTGAACTGAGTGAAGGGCAAAACCAGGTCCCTGCAGTATAGAAAGAAGGGCTTCATAGCAAGAAAAGAGAAAGCAGCTTCACAAGGTAGACATAAGGGGCAAATAGAGATAGTTTATGTAGAGAGTGTTAGAAAACAAGGGGTTCCAGGCACTTTCACAGGCGTTAGGTGCGAAATAACAAGGAGAGTGAAGGCCATCAAGATAAGGACCGGAGAACAGCTCAAAGGTTGGCAGGGCGGTGATGGGATGTCTGAAGTGCGAGCTGAAACCAGTTTGGGGGTGCCCCCCCCCTTCGGGGTCAGAAGTTTGCAGCGAGGAAGACTACGAGCCTTCATCATCACGACCTGCTTCGCACGCGCATGGGGGAGGGACTGCATGCTGATGGGCTCTCGGGAATGTAGTGAATATGTATCCGAATTCCTGTCAACTACTGATGATGTATTAGTTGGACCTGTATCTATAGCACCATTTCTGCTGACGGTGCGCAAGTTAGGTGGAGCGATCCCCCTTGCACCGGGCTGTACGCGCGTCACCAATAAACACATGCCTGCTCTATATCCTTACCGGCTATGGGGTCTGATTGCCGCACGTCAGTTTGGCACCCCAGGTGGGACCCACTCTGTTCGGCTGCAGGAGCGGCTGAGAGAGGGGACACCTTTGGCGCGCCCCGAGATTTCTGGGAAGGACTCCCTTCCTCACCCGATCACTGCGGGGACAGACAAGGACCGTCCGTAGGCGGACCAGGTCTGTGTATGGGAAAGGGGGAACCCGTAAGGCGTGAGGAGACGTCCTACGCAGGGTATGGAGGAGCGTGCCTGCTCCCCCCCCGAGCTACGTGAGCTCACGGGTTCGGTTGCCGGCTGGGGTAGGAAGACTGCTTGGGGAGTTCCTACGAAGGGGACCTGTAAGTCGTACGAGAGGAAAGAGCAACAGCTCTCCCTTCGGTGATTGGTAACAGCGCGGATTTTGTCAAATGAGAGCGTGGATTCTCCTGGAGAGAGCAGTGGGAGTTATAGGTTGTGTTATTGTTATCACCATCTGCTGAGTGTTCGGCACCGTGGATCTCCTCATTGCACGTCCAGCTGACTGTCGGAAAAATCTTAAAGGTTGCAGCTGATCGACTAATGTACTAGTGTTATTAAGATTCCAGCTAAAGGACATCGTCAGCACTGTGCATGATGTATAAACCATGGTTTTTGTTCTAAATGTCAGAGTGAGTGTGCTGGGAGTGAGACGCGTTCCGTTCAGGGAGTGAGTGTCAGTCCGTTTATGTAGTACTGTGTTCTGATTGTGGGGAAGAGTGTAAAGGAAGGTGGGGCTAAAGGAAGGTAAAGGAAGGCTTTGTGAGCTCTGTTTCCAAGTGTTTGCAACTGAACAAGATCACTATACGGTGATAAGGGCTGTCTGTGGAAACTTGGAGGAAATTAGGAATCAAGAAGAATTTGGTAAACATCCCGGGAGGCTCCCAGGGGAAGGAAATCCCCAAACAAACCCCTTTGGGATGCGCATTGGCCCATTGGTGGGATACTGCAGGGGAACCTGGAGGCACCCTGGGTAAGGAAACTCTCGTCAAGTATTGCCATCAATGGCGGTTAATATACAAATTAGAAGATGATGAGAAGTGGCATCGGAATGGAACCCTAAACTATATGCCTTCTTATAGTACCTGTTGTTCTTAAGGAGGGAAGGTAAATGAAGTAACACGAACAGTTTTTATAACTGAGTGCTCTCATCACGAGACTCAGTACTGGGCGTTTGTGGACACTGAAGAACTGTACTGTTTGATGTGTGGGTTCTGAAGGGAACGGGACAAACGGTTTTGATGGTGTACTTGTTAATGGTATACAGAAGCTGGATTGCGGGTATGTGGAAGTGTAACTGAGGGTATGAACAGTGGACAAAGGAAAAAGGGTTAAAGAGAAAGTGAGTTTATCTGCGCTGGCATGAGAGCAGCCCCCCCGCACCATTCCCCTGCGAGCAGAACTCTCGGAGTGAGAGAGAGCGCCGGAGTCACAGAGTGCTGCTGTAAACAGCGTTACTTGTGAATGGGGGGAGGTGGAGAGGATGGGGCACTGGAGGTGAGAATAGCCTTCATGTGCAGAGATGTCGGAAACCCGAAATTCCAGTGTTAGCACTGGAAGCCTCCGGAGAGGAGGAGGTGAAACTGAAATGTAATGGTAGTCCTTTATGTAAGGATGAGTTTGGACAGGGAAAAGTTTGAGGACGCGGGCTGAGGAAGGCAAAGATGAGCAAGGTGTAACAGGGATGTAGATCCAAAGAGAGGCGAGCAATATGAAGAAAAATCTGATTGAGGAACAGTGATAGTAAGGACATTGGGAATAGCAACAGCTGTTCCTGTTGCGGTGCTGGAGTAGAGCCGTAGGACCCAGAGGTCCCCTTAGAAAGCGGTAATGGGGGGGGCTGGAAGAGTCCATGGAGGGTTCCACCCCTGCTGGACTGAAAGCAGTGTGCGAACTGCAGGGATATGAGTCGTCGGTGGAGAAATCCAACCGTCTCTGATTGCAAAAGCGGAATGATGGGAACCTGGGAAGTTATTCCTGGCAAATCCACCGGTGAAATTGCAGCTAGGAGAGCAGGAGAAAGAGGTTTATTTTCTGGTGGGCACGGGTGCCTCTCACCACCCGCAGATGATTTTGCATCAGTAGTAGGAGCTACTGCCCAACAAGAAAGAGCTTCCCTTTGGGGATCAAGTGTATATAGGCTGAGAAAATAAGTCGGAATACATCAATTCCTGTACATGCCGGGTTCTCCAAAACCGTTCCTCTGGCAAGGCTCATTAGAACAAATGGATGCAGAGATTCAATTCAATAACACTGGAGCTAAGGGTCAAAGGAGATGAACTGATTGCAAATGGTAAGTCTGGCTTTAACACAAACTGGGAAAACAACGTTGTACCCCCAGAAGTTGCAGAAATCTTCACTAAGGTATGCTTAGCAGTGTGGGTATCAGGGATGCCTGGTAGAGCCAAAATGCAGCCCTAAGTTCAAAGCAAGAGCTGGAGCTAGCCCAGTCAGGGTAAAGCGGTGCCCTCTGAGGATATGCAACCGGAGAAGGAGAAAAGAAAAACGGATAACTTTTGGATTTTGGATGACTAATTGAATGTGAATCCAAATACAAGACTCCAGTCTTGCCGATGAAAAATTGGATAGCAAGTGCTATAGTTTAGTACAGGAATTGAGGGCAAGTCATAGACTTGCTGAATGTATACGCTCCGTGGTGGCAAATCCATCCACTTTAGTAACTAAGTTAGGGAATGAGTTGGTGGAGTTTGCCTTCTGGATGTGAAGGATGCCTTTCCTGCCTCGCATGCGCGAGGGCGAGGGACCGTATGCTGAGGAGTTCTCGGAAATGGAACGAATATGTATAGGAATTCCAGGAAAAGCGTTGGTTCTGTATTAGCCCTGCCTATACCTATCCCGAGTTTTCGTCCTGATGGCATGCAAGTGAGGAGGAGCTCTCCCCCTTGTATCCGGCTCTGCGCAGCGTTGATTAAAACATACCTGCTTTGTAACTCTGTTGTGGTTATGGGGTTCGATTCCGCGAGTCGCAGGGACCCGTAAGACGTGAGGAGACGTCCTGCGCGGGGTTGAAGGAGCGAGGGTGCTCCCCCTGAGGGTGGATCCGCAGGTAACGGTTGGGTGACGGCGATCGGTGTGGGTGGGAGTACAGCCCTCGGGACGGGGGTCCCACTTAGGGGGGTATCTCGAGAATGCCGAGAAGCCCACGGGTGCCGCACGCGAGGTACCCCGAGAGTGACACATGCGAGCCGTGTAATACTTTGGAAAGATCGTAGCTACGAAAGTGGGTCGGACCCGTGGTTTCGTTCTCCTGCGAGGGAGACGGCTGGAAACCGTCACCGAAGTGTTTAAAGCGACTGGTCGAGTGGGGGCGGAGGGGGGGGAGAGGGGGGGGACGCACAAATGCCCGACCCGATTTTCTCTTTCTCTTCCTGATAGGAACTGCGTTTGTCGTTGCTGTCGTCTTTGCAACTGTTGGGTGTTTAAAAATATTGTTTGTGGGATTCCATTTGTAATGGAAGCGCTGTTGTTGCTGGGGACGTTGGTTCTAGCTCTCGTCCTGGGAATTCGGTGTTCCCGTGCCCCGGGCAAGCAGGCAGATTCCATTACCCGGCAACGGAGACTCGAGAAGCGGCTGCTCTACGGTGTGAACGTTAAATACTGGATCCAAGGCGTCAGTGGTGTTAATGCGTGATCTGAGGGCAACTGGACGCTCGTTACACCCTGAAAATAAGTGCGACCCCGTATTTGTTGTTCGAAGCTTAGCCTGTAATGCTGCCCGGGAATTACGGTGCAACACAGGAGACCGGCATTTCCGTTGGGGTCGTGAGCCGGGCTTTAAAGAGGAACGCGTATCAGGTTTAACTGCTATGCTGGCTATAAGGCGTGGACCTTTGGGAACGATAAGGAGTCAGTAGGATTTAATATGGGGGGAGCACCGAGAAAGGAGGTTCCCAGGAGAGCCCCACTTGGATGCGTCTTGGCTCATTGGCGAGAAATTGCCGGGGAGCCTGAGCGAGAAAAAACTTTAATCGAGCACTGTAATCAGTGGTGGTTGTTACAGAAGCTGGAAAGCGGTGAGAAATGGCCAGTGAATGGCACTTGGAATCACAATACCCTTCTGCAGTGAGCGTTGTTCTCGCGGAAGGAGGGCAAGGGGAGGAAGCCGCGTACGCTGATAAGGTTCTTCATCGTCCGCAATCACCCCGAATGGCAGCGGGACTGTGGGGTGGGGCCGCCCCAGGATGCGATGGTTTTAGCGTTAGAAAAGGAGAAAAGGGGTGGGGGAAATGGTAACCTGCAACGCTGCTGTTCCTCGTGCAACACAGGGCAGGGTTGCACCAGCCCAGACAGACAAAGTCAGGGAAGCAAGGGAAAGCCCGACTGAGTTTCTTGGTCAGTTCAGGGGCGCTATGAGGAGACAAACCCCCCGGAGCCAGGACTCCCTGCCGAGCACTCCCTGCCCGCGGCGCTCCCGCACGGCGGGCTCTTACCGACACGGGCTCTGCGGCTGACGGCGCTCCCGGCTCCGCGCACAGCGACGGCACACGCAGCTGCACCGCAACGCCTCCTGTCTGAGACTGAGCGCTTTCGGAACTGCTCTTCAGATCCGCCACGATCCCTCCGTGAGGTCCTCGCTAAGAAGAGCGCTCCGCCGGCACCTGTGTACGCCCAGCCCGACCCTTCTCTGCCCCTCTCCCCGCACACGACGGGCGCAGCCCCGCACCTCCACGGTGCTACGGAACAAAGAGAGCGGCTGAGCCCTTCCCCGCCCCGAGAGGCGACGGTCCAGCCGGGAGAGGAAGAAGTCCGAGCGCAACGGGGTAATGCCGGGAGGCAGCGGGAAAGGGCCGAGCGGGGAAAAGAGCCCGAGCCCACGGGAGGGGCCCCGGGCAGTCCGTGCTGAGGGCGGCGGTGCCGTCCCGCTGTGCCGCGAGCTGAGGCGGAGGGAAGAGAGCGGCGGGAGTGAGCGGGGAGCTGTGCTGAGAGTGCGGGAGAGAAGGAGTGTCCTCCTGCGGGAGAAGGGACGGGCAGCGCGGGGACAGCGCGGGGACGGGGCTGGGATGGCAGCGAGAGCGTTGGAAAGGCAGCAGCCCGGAGCGAGCTGCGGGCGGGCGCTGCTCGGACGGAGAGCACGGAACTATTTCCTGCTGCGTGCAGAGCGGGGCAGGGTGGTGGGGGATGGAGATCCGTTCCGCTACACCCGTGGGTCCCGTGCGTTGGCAGAGGTGAGGCTGCGTGGCCTGGGGTTTCCAGGATCCTCCTTCTTGCCCTTTTTGAAGGCTGCAGTGACACTGGCTCTCCTCCAGTCTTCAGGCACTCTGCTGTTCTCCAAGAGCTATCAGAGATGACAGAGAGCGGTCTGGCACTCACCTCTGCCCACTCCCTCAGCTCACGTGGATGCATCCCATCGAGGCCCACGGATTTGTGCACTTTGATCCCACCCAGACGTTCCCGGACCACCCCTGGTCTGGACTGGACTGATAAAGAAATGTAAGGAGGAGAAGTTAAAGAATTAGCCAAATACATGTACAGCCGACGGCAATTTCTGTTTAGCCCGTATCTGTTTGTTTAGCTGAGCGTTGGGAAGATTCTGAACCCGACGTATTCAGCCAATGAGGAAGCGGGAGAGGAAGAGATCAGCGTGGGGTAATGGGGCACAAAGAGGTAACGCTGTCTCTGCAGGCGCTGCTGCTTGCGGGACGGCCGGCAGTGCAATTGGGAATACAGTGTGCTTTGATCAGAGACACCGTCCTGATAAAGTATTTGGATGTTTCCAACACCCCCGCCTGTCTGGAAGATCGGCAGCGGGCCGCAGTCTGTGGGGCGCACCAGGGTGGGGGGTGTCGTGGTGATGTCCCTGATCCGGGCTCCGGGCAAACTGCAGACTGCCCTGAGAAGAGGGTCAGCTCTGCACACTGGGCCTCTGTTCCCTTCACGACTGAGTCGCCAACAACCGGAACCCTTCTCTTCATCATGGCAGAGGTGCTCATATTGCTGGAGGGCCTATCCTCTGAGGTAAGACCTCTGGAGCAGGCTGCCTCTCCTCCAGTTGAGCAGCCAGTTCCTCCTGCAGGACCCCACACCGGTTCTGCACGGGTAAGTGGGGAGGTGGGGCAGGTTGGGAGCGGATTCTCGTCCTTCCTGGAGCAGGGAGCCGTCTCCATTCCCCCCAGCCTCTGAGGTCCCCCCTACTGCCTGGCGACAACAGGGGAGGGGATCCTCCCATTTACCCTGCGCCCTCAACCCGCTTCCTGTTCCCAACCTGTTTGCTGTTTGCAGCGTCCAACCCGTCAGTCTCTCTCTCACTCTCTCTGATAATTCTCAACCTCTCTGCTTCATCCTCCACCTCAGCCGCCCCAATCAGACCGTTCCCCTGTTGACATCTGACACAGGTGCTGTCTCTGCTGCCCTCCATTGCAAGAGCCGGGCTCCAGCACTCTGCAGCCAGCAGCCTGGCCACCCACAGGTTTGCATGGGGCATCTGTCTGATTCCCTTTCTGCCGCTCTCACCTTCTTTCTTTTCCTGCTCTCGCCTGCCTTCCCTCTTGTGCTCTCGCCTGCCTTCCCTCTTCTGCTCTCGCCTGCCTTCCCTCTTCTGCTCTCGCCTGCCTTCCCTCTTGTGCTCTCGCCTGCCTTCCCTCTTGTGCTCTCGCCTGCCTTCCCTCTTGTGCTCTCGCCTGCCTTCCCTCTTCTGCTCTCGCCTGCCTTCCCTCTTCTGCTCTCGCCTGCCTTCCCTCTTCTGCTCTCGCCTGCCTTCCCTCTTGTGCTCTCGCCTGCCTTCCCTCTTGTGCTCTCGCCTGCCTTCCCTCTTGTGCTCTCGCCTGCCTTCCCTCTTGTGCTCTCGCCTGCCTTCCCTCTTCTGCTCTCGCCTGCCTTCCCTCTTCTGCTCTCGCCTGCCTTCCCTCTTGTGCTCTCGCCTGCCTTCCCTCTTGTGCTCTCGCCTGCCTTCCCTCTTGTGCTCTCGCCTGCCTTCCCTCTTGTGCTCTCGCCTGCCTTCCCTCTTCTGCTCTCGCCTGCCTTCCCTCTTCTGCTCTCGCCTGCCTTCCCTCTTCTGCTCTCGCCTGCCTTCCCTCTTGTGCTCTCGCCTGCCTTCCCTCTTGTGCTCTCGCCTGCCTTCCCTCTTCTGCTCTCGCCTGCCTTCCCTCTTCTGCTCTCGCCTGCCTTCCCTCTTGTGCTCTCGCCTGCCTTCCCTCTTGTGCTCTCGCCTGCCTTCCCTCTTGTGCTCTCGCCTGCCTTCCCTCTTGTGCTCTCGCCTGCCTTCCCTCTTGTGCTCTCGCCTGCCTTCCCTCTTGTGCTCTCGCCTGCCTTCCCTCTTCTGCTCTCGCCTGCCTTCCCTCTTGTGCTCTCGCCTGCCTTCCCTCTTGTGCTCTCGCCTGCCTTCCCTCTTGTGCTCTCGCCTGCCTTCCCTCTTGTGCTCTCGCCTGCCTTCCCTCTTCTGCTCTCGCCTGCCTTCCCTCTTCTGCTCTCGCCTGCCTTCCCTCTTCTGCTCTCGCCTGCCTTCCCTCTTGTGCTCTCGCCTGCCTTCCCTCTTGTGCTCTCGCCTGCCTTCCCTCTTGTGCTCTCGCCTGCCTTCCCTCTTGTGCTCTCGCCTGCCTTCCCTCTTGTGCTCTCGCCTGCCTTCCCTCTTCTGCTCTCGCCTGCCTTCCCTCTTCTGCTCTCGCCTCCGTTCCATTACCTCAACAGTAGCAGTGCTAAAGATAAGATGAAGGCCCACTGAACGTTCCCTTCCCTTTCATGGGCTGACCCATTCACAGTTCCCCCCAGGCCGCCCTCTGCCCCCTTTGCAGTACCCCGCAGTACAACCAATGCCAGTGCTGCCGTCCCACTCTCCAGCACTGCTGCTGTTGTAGTCTCAAAGTGTGGCTTCTCTGGCGGGGTGTGCAAGGAGCACACATGCACACGGAGCTGTGTGACATCGGTGTCAGTTCTGCATGGGGAGGAGTGCTGAGCGGTTGATGGCCGGGCGAGCAATGCCATCCGTCTGTGCAGTGCGGGGCTTCTGGGGACCGGGAGCGCGGGGCCACCTGATCTGCCAGAGCGCGGAGAGCACGGAGCGACAGCAATGGCAGCCACTGCTCACTGCCATTGGGACCATCTGCAGCCGCTGCATTCCATTTGAGTCATGGCATCAGGTGGTGCTCAGCTTCATTATACGTATGCGAAGGGAGAACTTCAGTGAGTTTACGTCTTTGGAACTGAAGGATTCTGCTTCAGTAGCGAAACCCGTGTGAGTGAGACTGAAACCGGCAGAACAGCAGACAACAGAAGACTGCCTGGGTCCAAAAATATGTCCCTGGGGACAGAATTGAACGTATTAGTTGGACAGCAGCGGCTAAATCTGTAGGAGCTGTGTCGAAGGCTGCAGGCAGAGGATGGTGTTCAGCGGTCTGTGTTCCGCTGCGGGCGGTGACGGCCCACGAGGGCCAAGGGCATCCCGGCCTGCGTTAGAAAGAGTGCAAAGGTCCTTTCCAGCCTTGTGATTGACGGATCCTATGATTCTGTTCTATGAGGCGTGGGAGACAAAGGGACGCGGCCAAGCTCTTCTCAGCGCTCCGCGGGGACAGCACACAGGGCCATGGGCGCACAGTGGAGCACAGGAAGCTCCGCACCAACGTGCGAAGGAACGTCTGCACGGTGTGGGTGGCGGAGCGCTGGGATGGGCTGCCCGGGGCTGGGGGGTCTCCTCCTCTGCAGGCACCGCGCTCCCATCGGACGCCCTCCTGTGCAGCTGCTGGAGGAGCTGCTGGGGCGGGGGCTGCACTCCGTGAGCTGCGGAGGTCCCTCCCGACCCCTACAGCTCTGTGATTGTGTGACCCCTCACGATGGGGGACGCCGAATGGAGACCCTAAAATGGGCCCCCCCACAATAGAGTCCTCCGAAAGGGATCTCCAGGTGGGGACCTCAAATGGAGAGCCCGAAACTGAACCCCTAAATGAGACCCCCAAAAAAGGACCCCACATTGGGACCTCAAATGCAGATGCCAAAAGGGACCCCCAGAGCGCAGACTCCCAGACATGGGGGGAATCATGGGGGCTTTGGGACTCTTCATGAGAAAAGGATGATGATGGTGTATGATCGTGGCCACGATGATCAGTAACGATGGTGTTTGTAACGCCGCGTAGCGGGAACTGGGGCGATAATGGTATCAAACAGCATTGATATTGGGATAACCATCACAACTAGATAATTGTCCCGTCAATAATGGGAGCCCCCGAAATGGGGACCTCAAATGGAACCCGTAAAAAAGAGGACCCCAACTGGAGACCCCAAAAGGGGACACCCAAAATAGGAACTCCAAAAGGGGTCCCCCAGATTCAGACCTCCAAATAGCAGACTTCCCATAGGGGGACCGCAAATGGAGGCACCAAAAGGTGAACCCCAAGATAGAACCTTTAAAATGGGAACCCCAGTTGGAGGCCCCCAAATGGGGATCCAAAAACTGGGACACCAAAAAGGGGACTCCCAAAAGGAGGACACCAAATGGAGACGACCAAAAAGGGGACCCCCCACATGGAGACCCCAAAAATGGAAACCTCACATGGAGACCCTGATCCCCCTAAAAAAAAGGGAAATAATGGGGAATTTGGGCTCTTAATGAAAAAAATAATAAAGATGAGCTGTGATGACTGTGTTTGTAATGCCACGCTGTAGGGACAAGGACGATAATGGCATCAAATAGCATTAATAATGGGATAATCATCAAAAATGGAGAAATGATAATGGGATAATGGGGGGGGGCACTAAACAATAAAAATAAGTGTATTAGTAAGAGTGTAAAGAATAACGGCGACATGCAGTGATAAAATGGGGTGAACCGGGCGGATACTCATAAGAGAAATATTATTAATAATCAGATAATGATCAGAACTACATAAAGTAATAATAAAACGGTGGTATTGTGGGGAGGGCACTTAATAAAGTCCATCAGGAAGGCATGAGTAGTATTAGTGTGAGGAAAAACAGTATTAAACGTAGTGGTAAAATTGGGGTGGAAATGAGAGAAATGTTACAGCTATTAATAATGAGGTAATAATCGAAAATAGGAAACGCAAATGGTGATAATGGGAATCGAGGCACTGATAACGGTAATGACGTTCATATTGCTAATAATGGGACAAGAACGAAAAGTAGTGATGAAATGGGGAGTTGGGCAGTAGAGGAGGGGAATTGTGGCAGGGACTGTTAATAAACGGGAGTAGAAACGGTAAAGGAAATAATGCCGAACATAATGATAGGAAGGGTAATAAATGCAGACTTGCAATAACAATAATCGTAATAACAATAACGAAGACGGTAATAGTGTAAGTGGAGAGAACCGTGCAGAATCGTCAGCTGCACACCCAACCGTCCCGTGGGGCTGTGATCTGTAAGGACCCTCCAAGGACCCCCTTTAAGGCACAGTGCAACAGCTGTGTTTCCTGAGAGACAGCGAGCAGCACAGCTGGCTGAGTCCATGTAAACACAAATGTAGCAGTGCTGGAAAGAGGCAGATTCCAGTACACACGGATGGCATGGAAGGCCCAGCAGCGTTGGCACGAGCTGCCTGGGATGGGATCCGTCACTGCAGATTTGTCCCTTTCCTCCAGCGGACGTAGCTGTCGGCTCTGCTGCACACCCAGAATTTCTCATTGTGGCAGAGGGCTGAGCTGATCCCGTCCCCATTCAGGTACGCACATCGGCCTCCGCCTCGCAGCTCAAACCTGAGCACAGGAGGGTGGAGAATGAGAAACCCAATCCCAGCCCATGCCAAACAGACCCCATAAGAGAGCCCACCCCGACAGACGGACGCACACACTGACCAGTTGCTGAAGGTGCTGCCATCGGCCCATGTCCAGTGCTCGGCCCCTTCTGCCCTGTGCAGCCCAATCCAGTGGTCTTCCGGGCCCTGGTACTGCAGCATGAATCCCTATGAACAAATCCAGGTGTGATTGGAGCCGTTGGAACACATCCCATCCCCTCCCCACATCTCAGGTCCCACCTCGCTGCAAGGCGCTGCACTCATATTGGTGCAATGCTGTGTTGGTAATGGTGTGGACAAAGCCCTCCCCTGGAGGTGCGCAGATAAAGACGGCAATGGGAGGGTGCAGGGAGAGGGGAAATGAGCACTTGACACTGTCCCAGCACAGCCCGGTGCTTTCGCCAAAGGCATCTCCTCGTGACTTTGGCATGGGGCCAATTGGGGGCACCGGGAGGAGTTGCTGCGGCCCCACAAGTGTGGGTTTCCCACCCCCGTGTTGGCACTGGGGCTCACGCCCCGCTCTCACCATCTCCTCCTCCGTCTCTATGGTAGCCAGGGAAGCTCCGAGGCGGTGGCAGTGCTCCCTGCTGCTGTTCCAATCGCTCTCCGTGTCCGAGAAATAATAGCATTTCCCTTGGAAACCGACCCAGGCGTTGGGGCACACGTGGGAGAAGGGTGGGCGAGGTGAGCACGACGGACGCTGGAGCACTGACAGGGAGAGAGTTGGGCAAGTGGGAGGCAAAGGACGTTCCCCTGCAGCTGAGGTGGGGTTGGGATGCACGGCCACGGGGCGATGCCCTCGGAGCGGTTGCAGAGGCCGGGAGTTGGAGCAGAAGGTGCTTTGGGGCACCACGTGGGCAGCCCAGGAGGTGGGATGGGGGCTGTGCGTCTCCGTGGGGATGCGGGGGGCACTCACCTATCACGGCCACCAGCGCCAAAACAAGGATGCACGGCACTGCACACAAAGCCACGCAGAGCACGCGGCGCCTGTTCTGTCTCAGCTCACTGCATCCGGAGCCTGGCCAGACAGAGAGCAGTTCATGAGTCACACAGTCAGCACGGCTGGAAAAGACCTCCAACATCGTCCGGCGCGACCGTCCACCGTAGCACCGCTATTTCCCCACCAAACCCGATCACTTTGTACTGCAGCCCCACGGCGCTGTGCTGCAGACTCCGCACCCCCACAGCTCCGCTCCCCTCTCTGGACACGCTGCAGGGCCACAGTGTCTCTCTGGCAGTGAGGGGCCAACGCTGAGCGCAGCACTGAGCTGCGGCCCCAGCAGCGCCACACAGACGGACGGGCACCTCCTGCTCTGCTGCCCGCACTGCTGCTCCTACGAGCCGGGGCAGAGCAGAAGCACCGCGCTGCGAGCCTGACTACAGGATGTAGCGGAACGGATCTCCACCCCCCACCGCCCTCCCCCGCTCTGCACGCTGCGAGAAAGAGTTCTTTACTGTCCGCCCGCGCAGCGCCCGCCCGCAGCTCGCTCCGGGCTGCTGCCTTTCCAACGCTCTCGCTGCCATCCCAGCCCCGTCCCCGCGCTGTCCCCGCGCTGCCCGTCCCTTCTCCCGCAGGAGGACACTCCTTCTCTCCCGCACTCTCAGCACAGCTCCCCGCTCACTCCCGCCGCTCTCTTCCCTCCGCCTCAGCTCGCGGCACAGCGGGACGGCACCGCCGCCCTCAGCACGGACTGCCCGGGGCCCCTCCCGTGGGCTCGGGCTCTTTTCCCCGCTCGGCCCTTTCCCGCTGCCTCCCGGCATTACCCCGTTGCGCTCGGACTTCTTCCTCTCCCGGCTGGACCGTCGCCTCTCGGGGCGGGGAAGGGCTCAGCCGCTCTTTTTCTTCCTTAGCATCGTGGAGGTGCGGGACTGCGCCCATCGTGTGCGGGGAGAGGAGCAGAGAAGGGTCGCGCTGAGCGTACACCGGTCCCAGCGGATCGCTCTTCTTAGCGAAGACCTCACGGAGGAATCTTGGCGTAAAGCTGAAAAACAGCGGCATACTGCAGTGGGCACAGCGGTACTGAAAGCGCTCAGTCGCAATCGGGAAGCCGTCCGGGAACGTCGCCAACAGCGTGCTCGATATAAAGACGCGGTCGGCAGAGGGGCGGGGCGGGGGAGGTGCAGCAGTACTGTTGCTGTTCCTGTTTGTCTTTGCTATGTTTGTCTTTGCTCTTCCTGTTCGTGGAGTGAATGGGGGCTCTCAAGGACTGACTGCGCTGGAGGCCAAAATGAGCCTCGCTGAACTGAGCGGCAGAAGCATCCCGTCGTGACGGGCCCAGGGGCTCTGTGCATACTCGGTACGGATTTCGTCCGAAGGGGCATTTCAAGGATCCCAGGGGGTATGGATGGGCCTTTGGAATAGCTGCTGTAGACACAGACGACATGAAGCAGCCGTCTGTTCTGCCTGGCCTGTCAGAAGATCCGTCTGCCGTGGGGTTGCTACAGGTAAAAGAGCAGCAGGTGCCGACTGCTACCAGAACGGTGCACAGACAGCAGCACCGCAGCAACAGGGATTCCGTGCTCCCCATTCATACGTTGATTCGTCAGCTACAGTCAGGGGGGGATCAGCAGAACCCACCCAGCTCCACACGGCCGGTGCGTAAAGCCAGTAGAGAATGGAGGCTGATGGCAGGCTGCCGTGGCCTGAATGAATCCTAGCACTGCTCCGCTTGGAAAAGACCCTCGGGAAAGTGAAGTCCGACCCCAACCCAACCATCCTGCCCGACTCCGCTCAGTCCTGTCCCTGAGCACCACATCCAAAGGGTTGTCAAACACATCCAGGGACGGTGACCCAACCGCCCCCCTGGGCAGCCCCTCCCAGTGCTTAACGGCCCTTTCTCTACAGCAGTGTTTCCTGATATCCAACCTCACCCTCCCCCGGTTCAACCCGAGGCCGTTTCCCCTCGTCCTGTCAGCTGTCAGCAGTGAGAAGAGACCAAGCCGCTCTCACCGCAATCACCTTTCAGGTATTGGAAGAGAGCAATGAGGTCTCCCCTCAGCCTCCTCTTCCCCAGACCAGACCGAACAGCCCCAGTTCCTTCCGTCGCTCGAAGTCACACCCCCACGGGGTGCAGAAGCGCGCTCATAGCGCCCCGTCCTCCCAGCGGTCCCGAAATGACAGAAAACCGCCCCCCGAGGAGAAGAAAAGATCCCAAAGCCATCGTTCCTTCCGCAGCGCACAGAGTGCCGCAAACGGCCCTACGGGCGGCCCCTGCCCGCAGATTTGCATGGCCCCGCCCCTCAGCCACGCCTCCCTCCCATTGGCCGTGGCCCCGAAGGCCCCGCCCCGCGCCCTGGCCCCATCCCGCCCCTCCCGTCTCCGTCCCCCGTCGCCGCGGAGGGCGGCCGTGCTGCTGCGCGTGCGCACTGGGATCGGCGGCGGCCGCCGTAGGGCTGTGACGAGGGAGGGGAGATGGCGGGGCCGGGGCTGCGGTGCTCCGTCCGCCGGGCTGTGCCGAGGATCCCCTCCGCGGAGCACAGCGGCGCTCTCTCGGCTCGGTTGTGCGGCGCGTTCGCGGGGCTACGGCCGTGGAACGGCGCCGGGAGCGACGTCGCCCACAGCCAAAGTCAGACGGCGGCCGGGAGCGACGGGAAAGCGACCCAGGCGTTTTTTCTTTGCACGCATCGGAAATTCCTGGGCAGGGTGAGCGCGACTCGCGATGCTGGAGCACTGCGAGGGAGACCTGAACTGCACCAAGTGAGCCACAAATGGACCCGAACGGACACAGCTGGCCCAGAAATACGGACACACTGCCCAAAATGCGCAGAAATGGCGCCAAAGAGACTCACAACACAGAGAAACATCCCCACGATGCCCCCACATCAGACCTAATAGACCAAAAGCACCTCAAAGTGACCCAGGCAGATGTGAGATGGGCCCAAATGGACACAAAAGGCCCTGGAATGGCTCCAGAGACATGAGAATGGCCCCAAAACCACTCGGAATGGATCCACAAGGCACTGCAATTGACCCAAAATATCAGTGAGTGACACAAACGGCCCCAGAACAGCTCAAAATGAACTGAAACGGCCCCGGTTTGCCTCAAAATGGACACAGTTGGCTTCGAAGTAACCCCCAAATGACCCCAACACAACCCCCAAATGACCCCAACACAACCCCCAAATGACCCCAACACAGCCCTACGTGGCACTTCAAGGTCCTCAAATGGTGGAAACTACACCCAAAGCATCCCAATGAAGAGTGAGAACAGGACCCTGCAGTTATAGAGAGAAGGGCCTCACAGCAAGAAAAGGGAAAGTAGCTTCACAAGGTAGAAATAAGGGGCAAATAGAGAGAGTTTAAGTAGAGAGTGTTAGAAAACAAGGGGTTCCAAGCACTTTCACAGACACCAGGTCTGGAATAGCAAGGAGGATGAAGGCCATCAAGATAAGGACTGCAGAGCAGCTCCAACACATTTGGCAGGGAGGTGATTGCATGTCTACAGGGCGAGCTGAAACCGGTTCGGGGGATGCCCCCCCCGTTCAGGGTCAGAAGATTGCAGCGAGGAAAACTACGAGCCTTCATCATCACGACCTGCTTCGCACGCGCAAGGGGGGAGGGACTGCATGCTGATGGGCTCTCGGGAATGTAGTGAATATGCATCCGAATTCCTGTCAACTACTGATGATGTATTAGTTGGACCTGTATCTATAGCACCATTTCTGCTGACGGTGCGCAAGTTAGGTGGAGCGATCCCCCTTGCACCGGGCTGTACGCGCGTCACCAATAAACACATGCCTGCTCTATATCCTTACCGCCTATAGGGTCTGATTGCCGCACGTCAACCCCCCACCGGCCTGCCCCGCTCTGCACGCAGCAGGAAATTTCTTTGCTCTCCGCCCGTGCAGCGCCCGCCCGCAGCTCGCTCCGGGCTGCTGCCTTTCCAACGCTCTCGCTGCCATCCCAGCCCCGTCCCCGCGCTGTCCCCGCGCTGCCCGTCCCTTCTCCCGCAGGAGGACACTCCTTCTCTCCCGCACTCTCAGCACAGCTCCCCGCTCACTCCCGCCGCTCTCTTCCCTCCGCCTCAGCTCGCGGCACAGCGGGACGGCACCGCCGCCCTCAGCACGGACCGCCCGGGGCCCCTCCCGTGGGCTCGGGCTCTTTTCCCCGCTCGGCCCTTTCCCGCTGCCTCCCGGCATTACCTCTCTGAGACTGCCGTTCTTCGTCTCCTTCGCGCGTCGTCGCCTCTCGGGCGGGGAAGGGCTCAGCCGCTCTTTTTCTTCCATAGCAGCGCCGAGGTGCGGGACTGCGCCCATCGTGTGCGGGGAGAGGGGCAGAGAAGGGTCGGGCTGAGGGCACAGCGGTGCCGGCGGAGCGCTCTTCTTAGCGAGGACCTCACGGAGGGATCCTGGCGGAAAGCTGAAAAACAGCGGCATGCTGCAGTGGGCACAGCGGTACCGAAAGCGCTCAGTCGCAGTCGGGAAGCCGTCCGGGAACGTCGCCAACAGAGTGCTCGTAATAAAGACGCGGTCGGCAGAGGGGCGGGGCGGGGGCGGTGCAGCAGTACTGTTGCTGTTTCTGTTTGTCTTTGCTATGTTTGTCTTTGCTATTCCTGTGGGTGGTGTGCGTGGGGGCTCTCAAGGACTGACTGCGCTGGAGGCCAAAATGAGCCTCGCTGAACTGAGCGGCAGAAGCATCCCGTCGTGACGGGCCCAGGGGCTCCGTGCATACTCGGTACGGATTACGTCCGAAGGGGCATTTCAAGGATCCCAGGGGGTATGGATGGGCCTTTGCAATAGCTGCTGTAGACACAGACGACATGAAGCAGCCGTCTGTTCTGCCTGGCCTGTCAGAAGATCCGTCTGCCGTGGGGCTGCTACAGGAAAAAGTGCAGCAGGTGCCGACTGCTACAAGAACGGTGCACAGACAGCAGCACCGCAGCAACAGGGATTCCGTGCTCCCCATTCATACGTTGATTCGTCAGCTACAGAGTCCATTGGTGCTGTTATTATTTGACCCATCATTATTAATAATGTTTGTAATTAATTAATTTCTCCATCTACCTGCTGAAATCCGCATCCCTCCAATTTGGCCATAAGGATGTGGTGGGGGACCACGTCAGAGGCCTCACTCAAGTCCAGGTAAATGACATCGCTCAGCTTCCCTTTGTCCACCAATGCCATTAGCCCATCATAGTAGGCCGCTACTGGGTGGGATCACACGTTGGGTTGTCTGGGATCACACGTTCATTCCTCACGTGATCAGCGATGTCCTCCAGGAGGATGTGTTCCATCATCTTCCCAGGCACAGAGCTGGGATTCTCCAGCCTGTAGTTCCCCGGATCCTCTTGCTCCCTTTCTTATAAGCGGGAGTGACGGGACCTCTTTTTCCAGTTATCCGGGACCTCGGTGACAGCCACGACATTTCAAATATGATGTCACCCTGACACCGCATCGCGGCTGCAGGGTTTTCTTCCCGGATGGCGGATGGCAGTGAGAGCTGCTGCTGACGGTTCCACCGAATGAGCCTGGAGGTCTTCTCCAGTCCCGGCGGTTCCGTGGAGTCGCCCACTCAGAACGCCGAGCGCCGCCCACGCCAGGCCGCGTCACGTGACAAGCGCTAACTTCCGCTGCTCTTACGGGGAACTATTCCTATTCGGAGCTGTTCCGAGAAGCGGCCTTCTCGGAATCCCTCCACGCCCCCCTGGTGGCGGTCATCTGATTGGTCGCCGGCGCGCCGTCTCGCAAACCACGCCCCCTCCATTAACCCCTTCGTGCCCGCGGCGAATTTGGGGAGCTTTGGGGACCATTTTCGGGTCCTTTCGGGATGGCGTGGCGCCGTTCGGGCTGTTTAGGGGATGTCCGCGGGTGTTCGGGCCGTTTCTGGATGTTGGGCCATGTCGGTACAGTCCGGGGGACGTTCTGGGCTGTAAGTGCTGCTTTGGGCAATCAGGGATTGATCCACAGCCATTTGGGAGCCACTCCCGGGGGCACTTTGGGGTCATTTTGGGATGGTTTTGGTGTCATTTGGACCATCTGAGAACCTTGAAGTGCCACGTAGGGCTGTGTTGGGGTCATTTGGGAGTTGTGTTGGGGTCATTTGGGGGTTACTTGGAAGCCATCTGTGTCCGTTTTGAGGCCAACTGGGGCCGTTTCAGTTCATTTTGAGCTGTTGTGGGGCCGTTTGTGTCACTCACTGATATTTTGGGTCAATTGCAGTGCCTTGTGGATCCATTCTGGATGGTTTGGGGGCCATTCTCATGTCTCTGGAGCCATTCCAGGGCCATCTGTGTCGGTTTGGGCCCATCTCACATCTGCCTGGGTCACTTTGAGACAGTTTTGGTCTATTAGGTGTGATGTGGGGGCACTGTGGGGAAATTTCTGTCTGTTTTGAGTCTATTTGGTGCCATTTCTGTGCATTTTGGGCAGTGTGTTACTATTTCTGGGCCAACTGTGTCCATTTGGGTCCATTTGTGGCTCATTTGGTGCAGCTTTGATCATAGAATCATAGAACCACCAAGGTTGGAAAAGACCCACAGGATCATCCAGTCCAACCATCCACCCATCACTAATAGCTTTGACTAAGCCATGTCCCTCAACACAATGTCCAAACGTTCCTTGAACACCTCCAGGGTCGGTGACCCCACCACCTTCCCGGGCAACCCATTCCAGCTTGAAGCTGTTCCCTCTAGTCCTACCACTGTCACCCGAGAGAAGAGGCCGACCCCCAGCTCACTACAGCCTCCCTTCAGGTAGTTAGAGAGAGCGATGAGGTCTCCCCTGAGCCTTCTCTTCTCCAGACTGGACAATCCCAGCTCCCTCAGCCGCTCCTCCTAAGGCCCGCGCTCCAGACCCCTCACCAGCTGTGTTGCCCTCCCCTGGACACGCTCCCGGGCCTCCATGTCTTTCTTACAGCGAGGGGCCCAAAACTGGGCACAGCGCTCGAGGTGCGGCCTCACCAGTGCTGAGTACAGGGGGACAATCACTTCCCTGCTCCTGCTGGCCGCGCTGTTTCTGATACGAGCCAGGATGCCGTTGGCCTTCTTGGCCACCTGGGCACACTGCTGGCTCACGTCCAGCCTAGCGTCAATCGACACCCCCGGGTCCATTTCCTCTCCACACAGGGTCCCCTACAGTCTGGGGGGCAGAGAGTCACTCCACCAGTCGATCTCCCACTCGCACTCTCTGATGGTCCTTAGCCAGAGACCTGAACCGCCACATTTCTGGGCAGGCCCTCTGTCTGGGTCGCCACCGTCTTCCTGGGGGAAGCCCGCTGCCCCATAGAGACCACGTTACAACCTGCGGTCTCAGGGGCTGTCAGTGTCCCTCACCCAGTATAGTCTTAGCTGCCCTGAAGCTGAAGCTCCTGGAGCGTGGAGCTCTTGGAGCGGGTCCAGAGGAAGGCCACTGAGATGGTCAGAGGGCTGGGGCACCTCTCCTATGAGGAAAGGTTGAGGGAACTGGGCTTGTTTAGCTTGGAGAAGAGGAGGCTCTGGGGAGACCTCATCGTGGCCTTCCAGTACTTGAAGGGAGAGTATAAACAGCCTCATAAATGGCTGTTTACAAGGGTGGATAACGATAGGACAAGGGGGAATGATTTTAAACTGAGACAGGAGAGGTTTAGGTTAGATATGAGGAGGAAGTTTTTCCCCCAGAGGGTGGTGACGCACTGAACAGGTTGCCCAAGGAGGTTGTGGATGCCCCATCCCTGCAGGCATTCAAGGCCAGGCTGGATGTGGCTCTGGGCAGCCTGGTCTGCTGGTTGGCGACCTGCACATAGCAGGGGGTTGGAACTCAATGAGCATTGTGGTCCTTTTCAACCCAGGCCATTGTATGATTAGATATAAGACTGGATACCATAGTTTAGTCAGGGCTTTGATCCCCTCCTTAGGTATAGCACAGCTGGAATGGGCTATAGGGAATATTTCAGCAGAAATTGAGGTAACAGCAAATCCAACCACTGAAGTTCCTTATCACTCGAACTGGGAGGTAGACTCATTGAAACGGGTGGTCTTTCAGAATAGAATGGCTTTGGATATCATAACGGCTCCTATGGGGGGGTATGTGCCCTGATTAACACTAGTTGTTGCACTCACATAGATGAGTATGGTAAAATAGAGGTCGGCGTTCAGAAAACCTGGGATCAAGTGCTGGGATATAGAAAAGGGTGGACTGAATCATGACGACATCTTTTCCATATTTTGAGAACGGCCTTTTTCACATAACTTGAGTGGATACAAGCAGAAGGACAAGGTCCCTGTGTACACATCAGCTCAAGTCCACAGAAACTCGATGCCAAACAACAAGAACAGAGAAGAGATTCCCCGTTGTTGAGACAGGACAGTAAAGATATGCCTCAGCTCAACACAGCAATACAAGCTGGTTTGGGCAACACCCCCCTTAAAAGCTCGGCAGTTCACAATGAGGTACAGCCTTATAACCTACATAAACTTACACAGGTTAAAGAGTTTGATTCCATACACCACTGCCCAGAGCCAAAGTCAGACAGTGGCTGGCAGCGATGGAAGCGCGATGTGACACGGTGGTGGCACCGCAGTGTCACACAGAGCCCGAAAGGAGAGCAGGAATACCCCCGCCCTCGGGTCCGGCTGCAGTAGGGCAGCACCATGGGATCCTTCCATGCTGCTGCAACCTCTAGGGACCCTCAGAAGACCCTCCTTTTAAGGCACAGAGGAACAGATGAAGTGCCGGAGAGATAACGACCAGCAGACTTGTGTGGATCCATGCAGGAACCACTGCAGCAGTGCTGGAAAGAGGCAGGTTCCAGTATACACCAATGGCATCACAGAGACCAGTAGTGTTGGCACGAGCTTGGTGCGGATGGGATTTGTCATTCTGGGTATTACTCCTTCCTCCAGCGGACGTAGCTGTCGGCTCTGCTGCACACCCAGAACTTCTCACTGTGGCAGAGGGCTGAGCTGATCCTGTCCCCATTCAGGTACGCACATCGGCCTCCGCCTCGCAGCTCAAACCTGAGCACAGGAGGGAGGAGAATGGGAAACCCCATCCCAAACAGACCCAAAAGAGATCCCACCCCGACAGACGGACGCACACACTGACCAGTTGCTGAAGGCGCTGCCATCGGCCCATGTCCAGTGCTCGGCCCCTTCTGCCCTGTGCAGCCCAATCCAGTAGTCTTCTGGGCCCTGGTACTGCAGCATGAATCCCTATGAACAAAACCAGGTGTGATTGGAGCCGTTGGAACACATCCCATCCCCTCCCCACATCTCAGGTCCCACCTCGCTGCAAGGCGCTGCACTCATATTGGTGCAATGCTGTGTTGGTAATGGTGTGGACAAAGCCCTCCCCTGGAGGTGCGCAGATAAAGACGGCAATGGGAGGGTGCCGGGAGGGGGGGAGATGAGCACTTGACACTGTCCCAGCACAGCCCGGTGCTTTCACCAAAGGCATCTCCTCACGGCTTTGGCATGGGGCCAATATGGGGCACCGAGAGGAGTTCGTGCGGCCCCACAAGTGTGGGTTTCCCACCCCCGTGTTGGCACTGGGGCTCACACCCCGCTCTTACCATCTCCTCCTCCGTCTCTATGGTAGCCAGGGAAGCTCCGAGGCGGTGGCAGTGCTCCTTGCTGCTGTTCCAATCCCTCTTCGTGTCCGAGAAATAATAGCATTTCCCTTGGAAACCGACCCAGGCGTTGGGGCACACGTGGGAGAAGGGTGGGCGAGGTGAGCACGACAGACGCTGGAGCACTGACAGGGAGAGAGTTGGGCAAGTGGGAGGCAAAGGACGTTCCCCTGCAGCTGAGGTGGGGTTGGGATGCACGGCCACGGGGCGATGCCCTCGGAGCGGTTGCAGAGGCCGGGAGTTGGAGCAGAAGGTGCTTTGGGGCACCACGTGGGCAGCCCAGGAGGTGGGATGGGGGCTGTGCATCTCCGTGGGAATGCGGGGGGCACTCACCTACCACGGCCACCAGCGCCGAAACAAGGATGCACGGCACTGCACACAAAGCCACGCAGAGCACGCGGCGCCTGTTCTGTCTCAGCTCACTGCATCCGGAGCCTGGCCAGACAGAGAGCAGTTCATGAGTCACACAGTCAGCCCGGCTGGAAAAAATCTTCAACATCGTCCGGCGCGACCGTCCACGTAGCGCCGCTATTTCCCCACCAAACCCGATCACTTTGTACTGCAGCCCCACGGCGCTGTGCTGCAGACTCCGCACCCCCACAGCTCCGCTCCCCTCTCTGGACACGCTGCAGGGCCACAGTGTCTCTCCGGCAGTGAGGGGCCAACGCTGAGCACAGCACTGAGCTGCGGCCCCAGCAGCGCCACTGAGACGGACGGGCACCTCCTGCTCTGCTGCCCGCACTGCTGCCGCTACGAGCCGGGGCAGAGCAGAAGCACCGCGCTGCGAGACTGACTACAGGCTGTAGCGGAACGGATCTCCACCCCCCACCGCCCTTCCCCGCTCTGCACGCAGCTAGAAAGAGTTCTTTACTCTCAGTCCGTGCAGCGCCCGCCCACAGCTCGCTCCGGGCTGCTGCCTTTCCAACGCTCTCGCTGCCATCCCAGCCCCGTCCCCGCGCTGTCCCCGCGCTGCCCGTCCCTTCTCCCGCAGGAGGACACTCCTTCTCTCCCGCACTCTCAGCACAGCTCCCCGCTCACTCCCGCCGCTCTCTTCCCTCCGCCTCAGCTCGCGGCACAGCGGGACGGCACCGCCGCCCTCAGCACGGACCGCCCGGGGCCCCTCCCGTGGGCTCGGGCTCTTTTCCCCGCTCGGCCCTTTCCCGCTGCCTCCCGGCATTACCCCGTTGCGCTCGGACTTCTTCATCTCCCAGCTGGACCGTCGCCTCTCGGGGCGGGGAAGGGCTCAGCCGCTCTTTTTCTTCCATAGCGCCGCGGAGGTGCGGGACTGCGCCCGCCGTGTGCGGGGAGAGGGGCAGAGAAGGGTCGGGCTGAGGGCACAGCGGTGCCGGCGGAGCGCTCTTCTTAGCGAGGACCTCACGGAGGGATCGTGGCGGAAAGCTGAGAAACAGCGGCATACTGCAGTGGGCACAGCGGTACCGAAGGCACTGAGTCGCAGTCGGGAAGCCGTCTGGGAACGCCGGCAACAGAGTGCTCGATATAAAGACGCGGTCGGCAGAGGGGCGGGGCGGGGGAGGTGCAGCAGTACGGTTTCGGTTTGTCTTTGCTCTTCCTGTTCGTGGTGTGCATGGGGGATCTCCAGGACTGACTGCGCTGGAGGCCAAAATGAGCCTCGCTGAACTGAGCGGCAGAAGCATCCCGTTGTGACGGGCCCAGGGGCTCCGTGCATACTCGGTACGGATTACGTCCGAAGGGGCATTTCAAGGATCCCAGGGGGTATGGATGGGCCTTTGCAATAGCTGCTGTAGACACAGACGACATGAAGCAGCCATCTGTTCTGCCTGGCCTGTCAGAAGATCCGTCTGCTGTGGGGTTGCTACAGGAAAAAGTGCAGCAGGTGCCGACTGCTACAAGAACGGTGCACAGACGGCAGCACCGCAGCAACAGGGATTCCGTGCTCCCCATTCATACGTTGATTTGTCAGCTACAGTCAGGGGGGGATCAGCAGAACCCACTCAGCTCCACACGGCCGGTGCGTAAAGCCAGTGGAGAATGGAGGCTGATGGCAGGCTGCCGTGGCCTGCATGAATCCTAGCACTGCTCCGCTTGGAAAAGACCCTCGGGAAAGTGAAGTCCGACCCCAACCCAACCATCCTGCCCGACTCTGCTCAGTCCTGTCCCTGAGCACCACATCCAAAGGGTTGTCAAACACATCCAGGGACGGTGACCCAACCGCCCCCCTGGGCAGCCCCTCCCAGTGCTTAACGGCCCTTTCTCTACAGCAGAAAAGGTTATAAGTTGAGGTTGGATAAAAGTTCCTGATATCCAACCTCACCCTCCCCCGGTTCAACCGGAGGCCGTTTCCCCTCGTCCTGTCAGCTGTCAGCAGTGAGAAGTGACCAACCCGCTCTCACCGCAATCACCTTTCAGGTATTGGAAGAGAGCAATGAGGTCTCCCCTCAGCCTCCTCTTCCCCAGACCAGACCGAACAGCCCCAGTTCCTTCCGTCGCTCGAAGTCACACCCCCACGGAGTGCAGAAGCGCGCTCATAGCGCCCCGTCCTCCCAGCGGTCCCGAAATGACAGAAAGCCGCCCCCCGAGGAGAAGAAAAGATCCCAAAGCCATCGTTCCTTCCGCAGCGCACAGAGTGCCGCAAACGGCCCTACGGCCGCTGTTCCCCCTCCCCCCTCCGGACTGCCGTGCGCGGTCCCCGACGCAGCGGTGCACCCACAGCACTGCGCCGCCGCACGGCGCCGAGCGGCAGCGGAACGCGGCTCAGCGCCACCGCGGTGCGGCGCTCTGCGGAGATCCGCCCATAGGGGGCGCTGTGCGGACGCCCGGCGCTGCACGGCGCTACCGCGCGGTGCGGTGCGGTACGGTGCGGTGCGGTGCGGCGCGGCGCCCCCCCGCCTCCGTCCCCGCTGTGCCCCGGGAGCGGCGGCGATCCCTCCGCGGAAGCCGCGCTGCGACGGGAGGAGGGGACGGAAAGCGGCTCGGCTATCGCCTCCGCCAGTTCCCTCAGCACTCTCGGGTGAATCTCATCCGGCCCCATGGACTTGGGGCGGTCCAGTTGGAGCTGTGCGTCTCTGACCGTGTCCTCCTGAATCGTGGGGGGTTTTGACTGCTGCCCAGCCAAGGCTGCCAGGTCAGAGAGCGGAGTACCCTGAGGATAACTGGTCTGACTTTTAAAGACAGACGTAAAGAAGGCATTCAGAACCTCTGCCTTTTCCTTATCCTCAGTGGTGACATTCCCAGCCTCATCCAGTCAAGAATGGAGATTCTCCCTGGTCCTCCTCTTTCTGTTGGTGTATTTGTAAAAGAGTTTCTCGTTCCTTTTTACCTACCCCAGCGGCCAGGTTAAGTTCAAGCTGGGCTTTTGCCTCTCTGATTTTCTCCCTGCGCATCTTAACAACTTCTTTGTATCCTTTCCGGGTTGCCCGTCCCTTCTTGCCCAGGCGGTAGATTCTCTTTTTCTCCTGGAGCCTCAAGAATAGTTCCCTATTCATCCACGCCGGTCTCCTTCTGCACCGGCTCATTTTGCGGCTCGGGGGGACAGCCTGCTCCTGCGCCTTTCAGACTTCCTTCTTGAAGAGCAACCAGCCGTCTTGGACCCCTTTACTTTCTACGACTGAACCCCAGGGGACTCCCCCTCCTAGTCTTCTCAACCAGTCAAAGTCTGCCGTCCAGAAGTCCAAGGTAGCAGTTTTGCTGTTCCCGCTCCTGGCTCCACCAAGAATCGAGAACTCTACCATGTCGTGGTCACTCTGCCCGAGACAGCCCCCGACCTCCACATCTCCCACCAGACCTTCTCTGTTGGTGAACAGCAGGTCTAACGGGGCAGCTCCTCCCGTAGGCTCTCTCACCAGCTGCATCAGGAAGTTATCCTCCACACACTCCAGAAACCTCCTAGACTGCTTCTTCTGCGCTCTGTTGTATTCCCAGCATATGTCGGGGAAGTTGAAGTCCCCCACGAGGACAAGGGCCGGCGATCGCGCAGCTTCCGCCAGCTGCTCACAGAACACCTCATCTGTCTCTTCATCCTGGCTCGGCGGTCTATAACAGACGCCCACCAGGATGTCTGCCTTGTCGGCTCTTCCCCTGACCTTTACCCACAGGGATTCAACCTTACCATCCCCAGCCATGAGCTCAGTAACCTCAAAGCGCTCGCTGACATAGAGATCCACGCTGCCACCCCTCCTTCCTTGCTATCCTTCCTGAAGAGTTTGTAGCCATCCATTGCAGCACTCCAGTCACGGGAGCGGTCCCACCACGTTTCCGTAACGGCAACTAGGTCAGAGCTTGCCTGCCGCACAAAGGCTTCCAGCTCTTCTTGTTTGTTGCCCATGCAGTGTGCATTGGTGTAGGCGCACTTCAGCTGAGCCCCTCGCCTCAACCCTAATCCCATTACTGCTCCTCCAGGCTCATCTCTGGCGGGCCTGGTTTTATCCCCTTCCCCCTTCATATCTAGTTTGCAGCCCACTCGACAAGTCCTGCCAGCCCCTAGGCAAGGGTCCGTTTCCCTTTGAGACAGGTGATACCCATCGGCAGAGCTCAGGCCTGGTGCCGAGTAGACCGCCCCATGATCAAAGATCCCAAAAGTCGTGCGTTTGCACCAGCCTCTCAGCCATGTGTTTATGAGATGTGTTTTTCTGGTCGTCTCAGTGTCCTTCCCCGCCACTGTAGGAATACAGGCAAATACTACCGGTACGCCTGCTCCGTGAACTAACCTCCCCAGTCCCCCAAAACCATGTTCGATAGTCCTCAGGCTTCTGTCAGTGACCGCATCGCTGCCGGCCTGAACTATCAATGAAGGATAATAATCAGAGGGGCGGATCGGACCGGGAAGCTTTCTAGAAATACCCGTGACCCGGGCCCCAGGGAGGCAGCACACCTCCGTACGGGTAGGGTCAGGCCGACATTTTGGGCCCTCTGTTCCTCTCAGGAGGGAGTCACCTACGACTGTCACCCTCCTTTCTTTTCTGGAGGAGGCAGTCTTCAAGCGTGGAGCTGACCGCCTCACCGTAGGCACGCTTGGAGGCAGTCCTGCCACCTCATCCTCACTCACCTCTCCCTCTGCTTTCAGGGCTTCAAACCTATTACACGGAGGCACCTGGGGAACCGCGCTAGGTCGGGATGGGGGTTGCCTGCGTTGCCGAGCTGGGACCTGCTGCCCTTCCTCCTCTCCTCTCAAGTCGGCCTGGGCCTGGCTAAAGCAACTATTTGTAGCAGTAATTGTACTGATTATCCGCACAGCAACACCCTGCATAGGTGTGCAGGGTTCCTTCTGGTGTTGTTGAAAAAATCAAGGTGACTGCAACACCTGGAAGAGACATCGGATGAGGCACCGGAGGGAACCAGGAGAGTAATTCAGGACGGTGGTAATGGACAACAGTGCGTTGTAGACAGAAGGATTTGCCTGGGATATAGAAAAGGGTGGACTGAATCATGACGACAGCTTTTCCATATTTTGAGAACGGCCTTTTTCACATAACTTGAGTGGATACAAGCAGAAGGACAAGGTCCTTGTGTACACATCAGCTCAAGTCCGCAGAAACTCGATGCCAAACAACAAGAACAGAGAAGAGATTCCCCGTTGTTGAGACAGGACAGTAAAGATATGCCTCAGCTCAACACAGCAATACAAGCTGGTTTGGGCTACACCCCCCTTAAAAGATCAGAAGTTCACAATGAGGTACAGCCTTATAACCTACATAAACTTACACAGGTTAAAGAGTTTGATTCCATACATCACTGCCCAGAGCCAAAGTCAGACAGTGGCTGGCAGCGATGGAAGCGCGATGTGACACGGTGGTGGCACCGCAGTGTCACACAGAGCCCGAAAGGAGAGCAGGAATACCCCCGCCCTCGGGTCCGGCTGTAGTAGGGCAGCACCGTGGGATCCTTCCATGCTGCTGCAACCTCTAGGGACCCTCAGAAGACCCTCCTTTTAAGGCACAGAGGAACAGATGAAGTGCCGGAGAGATAACGACCAGCAGACTTGTGTGGATCCATGCAGGAACCACTGCAGCAGTGCTGGAAAGAGGCAGATTCCAGTATACACCAATGGCATCACAGAGACCAGTAGTGTTGGCACGAGCTTGCTGCGGATGGGATTTGTCATTCTGGGTATTTCTCCTTCCTCCAGCGGACGTAGCTGTCGGCTCTGCTGCACACCCAGAACTTCTCATTGTGGCAGAGGGCTGAGCTGATCCTGTCCCCATTCAGGTACGCACATTGGCCTCTGCCTCGCAGCTCAAACCTGAGCACAGGAGGGAGGAGAATGGGAAACCCAATCCCAGCCCATGCCAAACAGACCCAAAAGAGATCCCACCCCGACAGACGGACGCACACACTGACCAGTTGCTGAAGGCGCTGCCATCGGCCCATGTCCAGTGCTCGGCCCCTTCTGCCCTGTGCAGCCCAATCCAGTGGTCTTCCAGGCCCTGGTACCGCAGCATGACTTCCTATGAAGAAACCCAGGTATGATTGGAGCCGCTGGAGGACTTTCCCCCCCATCTCAGGTCCCACGTCGCTGCAAGACATGTCCTCATGGCCTTGTCATGGGGTCAATTGGGGGCACTGGGAGCAGTTGGTGCGGCCCCACAAAGTGTGCATTTCCCACCCCCGTGTTGGCACTGGGGCTCACGCCCCGCTCTCACCATCTCCTCCTCCGTCTCTATGGTAGCCAGGGAAGCTCCGAGGCGGTGGCAGTGCTCCCTGCTGCTGTTCCAATCACTCTCCGTGTCCGAGAAATAATAGCATTTCCCTTGGAAACCGATTGAGGTGTTGGGGCACACGTGGGAGAAGGGTGGGCGAGGTGAGCACGACGGACGCTGGAGCACTGACAGGGAGAGAGTTGGGCAAGTGGGAGGCAAAGGATGTTCCCCTGCAGCTGAGGTGGGGTTGGGATGCACGGCCACGGGGCGATGCCCTCGGAGCGGTTGCAGAGGCCGGGAGTTGGAGCAGAAGGTGCTTTGGGGCACCACGTGGGCAGCCCAGGAGGTGGGATGGGGACTGTGCGTCTCCGTGGGGATGCGGGGGGCACTCACCTATCACGGCCACCAGCGCCGAAACAAGGATGCACGGCACTGCACACAAAGCCACGCAGAGCACGCGGCGCCTGTTCTGTCTCAGCTCACTGCATCCGGAGCCTGGCCAGACAGAGAGCAGTTCATGAGTCACACAGTCAGCACGGCTGGAAAAGACCTCCAACATCGTCCGGCGCGACCGTCCACGTAGCGCCGCTATTTCCCCACCAAACCCGATCACTTTGTACTGCAGCCCCACAGCGCTGTGCTGCAGACTCCGCCCCCCCACAGCTCCGCTCCCCTCTCTGGACACGCTGCAGGGCCACAGCGTCTCTCTGGCAGTGAGGGGCCAACGCGGAGCGCAGCACTGAGCTGCGGCCCCAGCAGCGCCACACAGACGGACGGGCACCTCCTGCTCTGCTGCCCGCACTGCTGCTCCTACGAGCCGGGGCAGAGCAGAAGCACCGCGCTGCGAGCCTGACTACAGGCTGTAGCGGAACTCCATCCACCAACGCCCTCTCCGCTCTGCACGCAGCTAGAAAGAGTTCCTTGCTATCCGCCCGTGCTGCGCCCATCCGGAGCTCCCTCCGGGCTGCTGCCTTTCCAACGCTCTCGCTGCCATCCCAGCCCCGTCCCCGCGCTGTCCCCGCGCTGCCCGTCCCTTCTCCCGCAGGAGGACACTCCTTCTCTCCCGCACTCTCAGCACAGCTCCCCGCTCACTCCCGCCGCTCTCTTCCCTCCGCCTCAGCTCGCGGCACAGCGGGACGGCACCGCCGCCCTCAGCACGGACTGCCCGGGGCCCCTCCCGTGGGCTCGGGCTCTTTTCCCCGCTCGGCCCTTTCCCGCTGCCTCCCGGCATTACCTCTCTGAGACTGCCGTTCTTCGTCTCCTTCGCCCGTCGTCGCCTCTCGGGGCGGGGAAGGGCTCTGTCGCTCTTTTTCTTCCATAGCAGCGCGGAGGTGCGGGGCTGCGCCCGTCGTGTGCGGGGAGAGGGGCAGAGAAGGGTCGGGCTGAGGGCACAGCGGTGCCGGCGGAGCGCTCTTCTTAGCGAGGACCTCACGGAGGGATCGTGGCGGATCTGAAGAGCAGTTCCGAAAGCGCTCAGTCTCAGACAGGAGGCGTTGCGGTGCAGCTGCGTGTGCCGTGCTGCTACAAGAACGGTGCACAGACGGCAGCACCGCAGCAACAGGGATTCCGTGCTCCCAACTCGTAAGTTCATTCGTCAGCGACCGCCCCCCGCCACTCCGCACGCGCGTCTCACGCACGCGCGTCTCACGCACGCGCGTCTCACGCAGGCGCGCACCCGACTCCCAAACCCGGCCTCGCCTCGCCTCGATCATGCCCCGCTCCGGGCGGCCCCCCCCGGCAGATTCGTATGGCCCCGCCCCTCAGCCACGCCTCCCTCCCATTGGCCGTGGACCCGAAGGCCCCGCCCCGCGCCTTGGCTCCGTCCCGCCCCTCCCGTCTCCGTCCCCCGTCGCCGCGGAGGGCGGCCGTGCTGCTGCGCGTGCGCACTGGGATCGGCGGCGGCCGCCGTAGGGCTGTGCCGGGGGAGGGGAGATGGCGGGGCCGGGGCTGCGGTGCTCCGTCCGCCGGGCTGTGCCGGGGATCCCCTCCGCGGAGCACAGCGGCGCTCTCTCGGCTCGGTTGTGCGGCGCGTTCGCGGGAAGGAAACGCGCGGTGCGTTTCAGGAGCGCGTGGCTGCAGATAGAGCTGCCGAGCCGCTGTGTTACGCGGTGGGCCACTGCTGCGACACCGCGACGGCTTTTGCGCGGCGCGAAGTCACGCGTGCAGCTTTGCGGGCCGGAAGGCGTTGCGCGACGCCGCTCTGTTTGAACACGGGACCTTCAGCACAACGAACGCGGACGGAACGGGCTCGGGCACCCGCAGGGACGGAGCCCCGCGCGGCTCCGCTTCCCCTCCGTGACCGCGGGGCGGCGCTGCTGAGCCGCTGCTCCCCGGCGGGAGCGGCGCTGGGCGGCCCGGGGAGAACGGCGGCCGTGGTCCGGGCGTGCGGAGATGGGAGCGGGAACGGCACGGCGCTGGTGGAGCCGCGCGGGGCGACGGGTGGCAAAGGAAGGCGGAGGGAGGGACGAAGGGCGCTCTGCCAGCCCAGCCCTCTCTCCGGGACACGCGCGGCGGCACCGAGCGCGCCCTCGCTTTGCCGCCGCCCCGCGGAGCGCTGCAGGGACGCAACGGCGGAAGCCGTGCGACGGCAACGGCAGCGAGTCGGGAGGATCGAATCCAAAGGGAATCGCCTTAAAGCTCGGCGGCATCGCGGAGCGCTGCGGCTCAGCGAGAGCCGTGAGTGCAGAAACCCTCGTGCGGGGCTACGGCCGTGGAACGGCGCCGGGAGCGACGTCGCCCACAGCCAAAGTCAGACGGCGGCCGGGAGCGACGGGAAAGCGACCCAGGCGTTTTTTCTTTGCACGCATCGGAAATTCCTGGGCAGGGTGAGCGCGACTCGCGATGCTGGAGCACTGCGAGGGAGACAATGGGGCAAATGAGAGGCAAAGGGAGACAAGCGGGCACCCCACGAGGTGGGACGGGGGCAGCGCTTGGGGAGCAGCTCAGGGCGCTGGGATACAGGGGCGTGAAAGCAAAGTAGTGCCGTATCAGCATCCAGAACTGCACGATCTGCATGGACCTAAACTGCACCAAGTGAGCCACAAATGGACCCGAACAGACACAGCTGGCCCAGAAATAGGGACGCACTGCCCAAAATGCGCAGAAATGGCGCCAAATAGACTCACAACACACAGAAACTTCCCCCACAGTGCCCCCACATCACACCTAATAGACCAAAAGCACCTCAAAGTGACCCAGGCAGACGTGAGATGGGCCCAAATGGACACAAAAGGCCCTGGAATGGCTCCAGAGACATGAGAATGGCCCCAAAACCACTCGGAATGGATCCACAAGGCACTGCAATTGACCCAAAATATCAGTGAGTGACACAAACGGCCCCACAACAGCTCAAAATGAACTGAAATGGCCCCGGTTGGCCTTAAAATGGACACAGTGGCTTCCAAGAAACCCCCAAATGACCCCAACACAACCCCCAAATGACCCCAACACAACTGGAGTAAAGTGCTGGAGTAGAGCCGTAGGACCCAGAGGTCCCCTTAGAAGGCGGTAAAGGGGGGGGGCTGGAAGAGTCCATGGAGGGTTCCACCCCTGCTGGACTGAAAGCAGTGTGCGAACTGCAGGGATATGAGACAGCGGTGGAGAAATCCAACCGTCTCTGATTGCAAAAGCGGAATGATGGGAACCTGGGAAGTTTTTCCTGGCAAATCCACCGGTGAAATTGCAGCCAGGAGAGCAGGAGAAAGAGGTTTATTTTCTGGTGGGCACGGGTGCCTCTCACCACCCGCAGATGATTTTGCATCAGTAGTAGGAGCTACTGCCCAACAAGAAAGAGCTTCCCTTTGGGGATCAAGTGAATATAGGCTGAGAAAATAAGTCGGAATACATCAATTCCTGTACATGCCGGGTTCTCCAAAACCGTTCCTCTGGCAAGGCTCATTAGAACAAATGGATGCAGAGATTCAATTCAATAACACTGGAGCTAAGGGTCAATCAAGATGAACTGATTGCAAATGGTAAGTCTGGCTTTAACACAAACTGGGAAAACAACGTTGTACCCCCAGAAGTTGCAGAAATCTTAAATAAAGTATGCTTAGCAGTGTGGGTATCAGGGATGCCTGGTAGAGCCAAAATGCAGCCCTAAGTTCAAAGCAAGAGCTGGAGCTAGCCCAGTCAGGGTAAAGCGGTGCCCTCTGAGGATATGCAACCGGAGAAGGATAAAAGAAAAATAGATAACTTTTGGATTTTGGATGACTAATTGAATGTGAATCCAAATACAAGACTCCAATCTTGCCGATGAAAAATTGGATAGCAAGTGCTATAGTTTAGTACAAGATTGCAGGGCAAGTCATAGACTTGCTGAATGTATACACTCCGTGGTGGCAAATCCATCCACTTTAGTATCTAAGTTAGGGAGTGAGTAGGTGGAGTTTGCCTTCTGGATGTGAAGGATGCCTTTCCTGCCTGGTTTGGCCAAAGGAAGCCTAAGGTTATTTGCCTTTGAATAGGAGAACCCCAGTATGAGACCAAAAAGACTCATTTAACCTGGACAGTGTTACCCAGGGTTGTGAGAACAGCCCAATGATTTTTGAGAACTGCTCAACTCGTGAGCCTGAGATTTGGGTTCCTCCATCCCACGGTGGAACTTTACTGCAGAACGTGGATGCCACAGAAACAAAGAGGGCTGTGCGCAATGGACTCTGAGCATGCTGAGTTTCTTGGTTTCAGTGATGATCAAGTTTCTCAACAGAAGGCACAAATAAATCAACAGCAAGTGACGGATCTGGGATAGGAGATTACAGCTGGACTTGGAACCTTTAAGGACTGCCAGCAAAGAAGCCATCTGCCAAACCACTGAGCCACAAAGTGCCGAGGAACTCCGTACATTCTCAGGAATGACAGCAGGGTGCCAACCGTGGATACACGGCTACGGACTGGTGGTAAAGTCCCTTTATGAAGTGGGTAAGAGATGGCCAGAGTGCTTGAGGGCGGTGGCTGCACCAGTGTTCAATATTCAAGAAGCCAGTAAATCTAGGCCAAAGAAGAACAGTTTGAATATCTCATACAGTGTCTACTGTAATGGAGGTAAAAGGCGGGCATTGGCTCTCACTCCCAGAGGTTCCTGAAATGCCAGGCCATCCTGGTACAGCAGGATGATGCAGAAATAACTGGAACTAATATTGTCAACCCAGCATCTCTCCTTACGGAACTCCTGGAGAACCAATATTTCATGACTGTTTTGAAACTACTGCGGCTACGGACTGCTGCCAGTCGGAGCTGAAAGACGAACCCTTAGAAGATGCAGAGGACACCTGGGTTACTGATGGAAGCAGTTTGGTGAGACAAGGAAACTGTAAGGCAGGATATGCAGTAATTGCTACTGACAAGGTCATCGAAGCACAACCGTTACCTGTGGGGACTTTCCCTCAGAAGGCTGGAATGGCTGCCTTGACGAGAGACTCAAATATACAGACAGATGCTAATGATGTATTTGGGGTGCTACACGCTCATAGCACCATCTGAAAAGAGCAAGGATGGCTCACGCACCAGGAAAAACAGCATGCAGGAAGGGAACACTGTACAGGAAACTGGAGGTAAGATGGTGGATCGGGGGCAGAACAGGCAGTTGAAGGGGGCTTTAATTCCAGATGGTAAACTTAAAATTTCTGAACCTGAGTCAGAACCTGTAAAATATTCTGAAGAAGGTCGGAATTAATGATTGAGAAGGGAAGAGAGCAAGCTGACAGATGGGTACGTGCCCGGGTGGACACACTGTTGTGTCCTTTAGTATTTCACGGAAATTGGTTCTAAGGGAAGATAAGAAAATGTATAGGTCAAACAGGTATTACAAAGTACGATCCCAGGACCAGGAACAGAGTAAAGTGGGCCTATTGGGAAAGGGAACCTCCCAGGGCAACGGTGGCAAATTGAGTTCTTGGAACTGCCAAGAAAAGGGGGTATTGCTGTATGTTGGTATTAACTGATACCTTTTTGGGATGGCCAGAAGTATTTCCCTGTAGGACAAATAAGGCTTGGGAGGTCACAAAAATGCTGTTACATGAAATAATTCCAAGGTTCATGGTTCCTGTAGCAATCTAATCAGATCGAGGCCCACATTTTCTTTTGCCAAGGTGGTCCAACAAATAAGCACATTACTGGGAACTGATGGGCAATTGCACACACCTTATAGACCGCAGTCAAGCGGACAGGTGGAAAAATGAATCACCTGATCAAACTACAGATAGTAAAACTTGGCCAAGAGGCTGGGATTCCCTGGCCACCGGCACTGCCTTTGGCACTGCTGAGAATTCAGACTAAACCCCGAACCAAAGAAGGACTAAGCCCATATGAGATTCTTTATGGGCAATCTAATACAGTACAAAAGGAAATCTCTATGCTGGTGGGGAATGAGGTGTTGATTATGAATGTATGATTATCAATCAGAATTGCTGTGCATATTAGATGATACTTCTTTCAAGCTATTATATATAGTTATAACCTAACTGGGTTATAGAGTTTGATTCCGCACGTCGAGGCCGACAGTTCTCTGCTCCTCTCCCCGCACACGACGGGTGCAGCCCCGCACCTCCACGATGCTATGGAAGAAAGAGAGCGACAGAGCCCTTCCCCGCCCCGAGAGGCGACGGCCCAGCCGGGAGAGGAAGAAGTCCGAGCGCAACGGGGTAATGCCGGGAGGCAGCGGGAAAGGGCCGAGCGGGGAAAAGAGCCCGAGCCCACGGGAGGGGCCCCGGGCGGTCCGTGCTGAGGGCGGCGGTGCCGTCCCGCTGTGCCGCGAGCTGAGGCGGAGGGAAGAGAGCGGCGGGAGTGAGCGGGGAGCTGTGCTGAGAGTGCGGGGGAGAAGGAGTGTCCTCCTGCGGGAGAAGGGACGGGCAGCGCGGGGACAGCGCGGGGACGGGGCTGGGATGGCAGCGAGAGCGTTGGAAAGGCAGCAGCCCGGAGCGAGCTGCAGGCGGGCGCTGCACGGACGGAGAACAAAGAGCGTATTCACGTGAGGGGAACAAAGTGTTTACACGGCACACAGGACAAGGGAGATTAAACTAAAGAAGGGCACGTTTAGTTTCGGTGTAAGGGGAGGTTCTTGCACAGTTGCCCTGATAGGATGTGGATGTTCCGGCCCAGGCTGGGCTCAAGGTCAGGCTGCACGGGGCCCTGGGCACTACAGTCGAGGACGTGATTGACAGCGCTGCCTGTGGGGGAGGATTAGGACGTGGTGATCCCTGGGGTCCTTTCAAACATAAAGGTTGTCAGGTTACCTCGGTTCCAGGAAAGGGCGTGGAGCAAATTACCTTGCGAGCAATCCCATGACATGAGTGGGACAACTGCGGGATGGGGCTGAGCCACATGGGGTCAGAAAGGCAGCTGAATACGAGCCAGCATTGTGCCCGGGTGGCCAAGAGGGCCAGCGGTGTCCTGGCTCATAGCAGCAGCAGTGCGGGCAGCAGAGCAGGAGGTGCCCGTCCCTTTTGAGGCACTGCTGGGGCCGCAGCTCAGTGCTGCGCTCAGCGTTGGCCCCTCACTGCCAGAGAGACACTGTGGCCCTGCAGCGTGTCCAGAGAGGGGAGCGGAGCTGTGGGGGTGCGGAGTCCGCAGCACAGCGCTGTGGGGAGTGGCTGAGGGAGGGGGATGGGGCGGTGTGGGGCAGAGGGGCTCAGGGAGAGCTCAGCGCTCTGTGCCACTCCTGAAAGGAGGCTGCAGTGAAGGAGGGGTTGGCCTCTATCCGCAGGGAATGGTGGTGGGACGGGAGGGGATGGGCTGAGGGTGCGCTGGGGAGGGTCATGTTGGAGCTGGGGAACAATCTGTGCTCCAAAGAGCGGCCAGCACTGCACAGCTGCCCAGGGCAGTGGGGAGTCCCCATCCCTGGGAGTGTTCAAGGCCAGGTGGGATGGGGCCCTGGGCAGCCTGGTCTGGTACTAAATGTGGAGGTTGGTGGCCCTGCCTGTGGCAGGGGGGGTTGGAGCTTCGTGATCCTTGAGGTCCCTTCCAACTCGGGCCATTCAGTGCTGCTATGAATCTAGAGGAAGAGCACAGCCACTTCTCTCCCTCAGCAATGTCTAAAGGCAGTGGGTGGCCCTCGCTGCCCACTAACACCAGGCTTCTTGCCCCGTCCCAGACAGGAGCATCCAGGCTGTGATGTGCCAGGTGACAATGATGTGCCCAGTGGCAACGTGCACACCCGGCCCACAGTCACCATCCTTTGGGATCTCACGGCTCTGTCTGTGTTTGTAGTCAGGCGGTTTCTGTCTCTTCCTCCTCCTCCCACTGTTGTGACGGCCCCACTCCATCTTCACCTTCTCCAAGCGCAGGAGCTTCCACCTGAAGGACAAACGGGAGCGAGTGTCCTTACAAATAAAATTTGGGAAGAACAGTGGAAGGAGAGGGGGTCCCCACAAAACAAGATCTAGAAAAAGCTGAGAAGAGTTTCGGTCCCCAGGATCGGGTGGCACAAACTTTCCCTGCAGCTCTGTGGCAGCAGATGCTGCCTTAGCACCTGTGTGTGCATCCTGGGCAGAACAAAGGGAGACAGACGTTATGGGGAACAACGGCAGTTCCAGTTGGCACAGCAGCCAGCTCTGAATGCAGGGCACCGAGCGTGTGTGAGCAAAGGGAACGCAGGGAGCGCCCACCGGGACTGAGCGCTGCGAGGGAACTGGGAGGAACACGAACCCCAAATGGGGAGAGGGGGAAGGGCTCAAGGCTCCGCCGTGCAGTGCCAGGACATTCCTGCAGTAACAAGAAGTATTGCACTGTGGTTCAGTGGTAGAATTGTTGGCTGCTGTATAGGAGGCCTGGGCTGCCATGGGCCCATTTGAGGGCTGTTCTCTGGGATCATTCAGGAGTCATTTGGACCTATTTTGGGCCATTTTAGGGCATTTCAGTGCAATTGGAGAGCTATTTTGGGGCAATTTTGGAACAGACCCAGGCCTGTCTGGGGGCGGTTCTCTGGGATCATTTTAGGATCAGTCTGGGATTATTTCGATGCCATTTGGACCATTTTGGTGTCATGTATGGCAGTGCTGAGCCATTTGGGGGTCACTTGTGTGTTATGTTGGGGTCAATTCAGGCCATTTTAGGTGCACTTTGGGTCCTTTTGTTGATGAGTTAATTTGGGGGCCAATCAGGGCTGTTTACATTTATTTTCTGCTATTTTGGGGCCATTTGTGACAAATGGCCCCAAACTTCTGATTTCATTTGTGTCTATTTTAGGCTGTTTGGGTCAATTTGGGGCCAATCAGGGCCATCTGGGTCCATTTTGAGGTGCTTGGGGGGCTGTTTCAGGTCTGTTGGTGTTAACTTTGAGGCCCTGTGAGTCCATTTAGAGTTCTATTGGGGCAGTTGGGATCTATTCTGAACCATTTCAGGGCCATTTGTGTCTGTTTCGGCCGCTACGATTTCTGATGGGCTGATGAGGTCTATTTGGGCTCATCTGGGGCCATTTCAGTGGGTTTTGAGTGATTCAGTGCCACTTCTGTGCATTTTGGGGCTCTGTGTCCCGGTTTTGGGGGCTGCTTGGGGCTGTTTCAGTCAGTCTGGGGCTCATTTGGTGCAGTTTGTGTCCATTTGGGCCATTCAAGGTTGGATACTGATAAGGCGCTACTTTGCTTTTAACCCCTTGTAACACTTGAAATCACACTCAGCGTCTCCTCTCTCCCTCCCACCCACTCTCCCAGCTCCCAGAACAGGACAGGCAGATCCCAGCTCCACCATCCAACACTTCCATGAGATGGCAACAGGAGAGCAACAACCACATTCCCCACAGCAGGAAGCAGAGCTGTTCTGCCCAGGAGATGAAAACCAGCAATCCCAATGGGGTAAGAGAACAGAATCTGTGATTCTCTGCTGGTACGCAGCAGGAAAGGGCTGAATGGGGGAACAGAGCCCCATCCCATCTGCTCTCTGCCCCACCAGGCTGCAAATGGAACGTGGGCAGAAGGAGAGCCACCCTTTTGCTCTTTGTGAGTGGAGTGCTGGTGGGTGTCATCGTCACATTGGTGTTTGAGAGAGGTGAGTGCCACCCAGCACCCCACTGTGGGTGTAGGATGGAGGACGATGGGGTTTCCCAGCACCCTGAGCTGCTCCCCAAGCACAGCCCCCATCCTACCTCCTGGGGTGCCCACATGGTGCCCCAAAGCACCTTCTGCTCCACCTTCCCAACCTCTGCAACTGCTCCAAGGGCATCACCCCATGGCCATGCATCCCAACCCTTCATCTGCTGCAGGGGAACATTCAAAACAAAATACAATTCACAGAATCCAGAATCACAGCGTGGCCCGGGTTAGAAGGGAACTCAAGGATCATGAAGCTACAATGCCCTGCCACATGCAGGGCCACCAACCTCCATATTTACTAGACCAGGCTGCCCAGGGCCCCATCCAACCTGGCCTTGAACACCTCCAGGGATGGACTGGGCATCCACAGCCTCTCTGGGCAGCTGTTCCAGCACCTCACCACTCTCACACTAAAGAACTTCCCCCTGACATCTAACCTCAGTCTTCCCTCCTTCAACTTCAAACCATTTCCCCTTGTCCTGCCATTATCTACCCTTGTAAAGAGTTGCCTCCCCTCCTGTTTATAGGCTTCCTTTATGTCCTGGAAGGCTGCAATGAGCTCATCTGATCCTCACCTAGAGGTTTAGGGATGCAGGGCTAAGGGATGTGAGAAATATTAGGATCCTGACAACCAGTGAAGACAGAGGCAAAGAACTCCTTCAGTGCCTCAGCCTTCTCCTCATCCATTGAAGCCAGTTCTCCTTTTACATTTACCAAAGGAGGTACACTTGCTTTGGCCTTTCTCTTCTCGCCAATGTAGCTGAAGAATGTCTTCAAACTGTTTTTCACATCCCTCGACAAGTTCAGTCCTGCCTGTGCCTTGGCTTTCCTGATCCACCTCTGCAAGTCTGGACGGCATCCTTGAATTCTTTCCAGGTGACACGTCCTTGTTTCCAGAGCTTGTATGCACCTTTCTTTGCCTTCAGTTTGCCTAGCAGGTCCTTGCTGAGCCATGCTGGTTTCCTGCCTCCTCTGCCTGCTTTCGTATTCACAGGGATAAAGAGCTCTTGTGCTCTCAGAAAGGCATGCTCAAAGAGCAGCCAGCTCTCCTCGACATCTTTGTCTTTAAGGACAGCATCCCAGGAGATCTTGGCCAACAATTCCTTGAACAGCCTAAAGTTTGCTCTTCTGAAGTCCGGGGTCCTGACCCCACTCTTTGCCAGGCATTCCTCCAGATCACACACTCAACCAGGGCATGGTCACTGCAGCCTAGGCTGCCTCCAACCTTAACGCCTTCAATGATCTCCTCCACACTGGTGAGCGGCAGGTCCAGACACGCTTCACCTCTGGTCGGTCTGTCCAATACCTAAACCAGAAAATTATCATCAATGGATTCCAGGAGCCTCCTGGATCTCTTGCAACTCACCGTGTGGTCTTTCCAACACATATCGGGATGGTTGAAGTCCCTCATCAGGATGAGAGCCTGTGAGCAGGATGCCTCCCGCAGCAGAAGCAAGAAGTCTTCATCAACAGTCTCCCCTTGATCAGGCTGCCTGTAGTCTACCCCTATCACCAGCTGGCCTTTATTAGTCCTATCCCTAAATCTAACCCACAGGTTCTCAGATGGTCCAAATGACACCAAAACCATCCCAAAATGACCCCAAAGTGCTCCCAGGAATGGCTCCCAAACGGCTGAGGATCACTCCCTGATTGCCCAAAGCAGCACATACAGCCCAGAACGTCCCCCGGACTGTACCGACATGGCCCAACATCCAGAAACGGCCCGAACACCCGCGGACATCCCCTAAACAGCCCGAACGGCGCCACGCCATCCCGAAGGGACCCGAAAATGGTCCCCAAAGCGCCCAAAATCGCCGCGGGCACGAAGGGGTTAATGGAGGGGGCGTGGTTTGCGAGACGGCGCGCCGGCGACCAATCAGATGACCGCCACCAGGGGGGCGTGGAGGGATTCCGAGAGTGCCGCTCCGAATAGGAATAGTTCCCCGTAAGAGCAGCGGAAGTTAGCGCTTGTCACGTGACACGGCGCTCGGCGTGGGCGACTCCACGGAACCGCCGGGACTGGAGAAGACCTCCAGGCTCATTCGGTGGAACCGTCAGCAGCAGCTCTCACTGCCATCCGCCATCCGGGAAGAAAACCCTGCAGCCGCGATGCGGTGTCAGGGTGACATCATATTTGAAATGTCGTGGCTGTCACCGAGGTCCCGGATAACTGGAAAAAGAGGTCCCGTCACTCCCGCTAATAAGAAAGGGAGCAAGAGGATCCGGGGAACTACAGGCTGGAGAATCCCAGCTCTGTGCCTGGGAAGATGATGGAACACATCCTCCTGGAGGACATCGCTGATCACGCGAGGAATGAACGTGTGATCCCAGACAACCCAACGTGTGATCCCACCCAGTAGCGGCCTACTATGATGGGCTGATGGCATTGGTGGACAAAGGGAAGCTGAGCGATGTCATTTACCTGGACTTGAGCGAGGCCTCTGACGTGGTCCCCCACCACATCCTTATCTCCAAATTGGAGGGATGTGGATTTCAGCAGGTAGATGGAGAAATAAATTAATTACAAACATTATTAATAATGATGGGTCATATAGTAACAGCACCACTGGAGTGATAAGAAGGAGGGGAATTGTGGCAGGGACTGTTAATAAACGGGAGTAGAAACAGTAAAGGAAATAATGCGGAACACAATGATAGGAAGGGTAATAAATGCAGACTTGCAATAACAATAATCGTAATAACAATAACGATGACGGTAATAGTGTAAGTGGAGAGAACCGTGCAGAATCGTCAGCTGCCCACCCAACCGTCCCGTGGGGCTGTGATCTGTAATGACCCTCAAAGGACCCCCCTTTAAGGCACAGTGCAACAGCTGTGTTTCCTGAGAGACAGCGAGCAGCACAGCTGGCTGAGTCCATACAGGAGCAACTGCAGGAGTGCTGGAGTCCATGTAAACACAAGCGTAGCAGTGCTGGAAAGAGGCAGATTCCAGCACACACGGATGGCATGGCAGTGCCCAGCAGCGTTGGCACGAGCTGCCTGGGATGGGATCCGTCACTGCGGATTTGTCCCTTTCCTCCAGTGGACGTAGCTGTCAGCTCTGCTGCACACCCAGAACTTCTCATTGTGGCAGAGGGCTGAGCTGATCCTGTCCCCATTCAGGTACGCACATTGGCCTCCGCCTCGCAGCTCAAACCTGAGCACAGGAGGGAGGAGAATGGGAAACCCCATCCCAGCCCATCCCAAACAGACCCCATAAGTGAGCCCACCCCGACAGACGGACGCACACACTGACCAGTTGCTGAAGGTGCTGCCATCGGCCCATGTCCAGTGCTCGTCCCCTTCTGCCCTGTGCAGCCCAATCCAACAGTTTGCTGGGCCCCGGTACCGCAGCATGAATCCCTATGAACAAACCCAGGTGTGATTGGAGCTGTTGGAACACATCCCATCCCCTCCCCACATCTCAGGTCCCACCTCGCTGCAAGGCGCTGCACTCATATTGGTGCAATGCTGTGTTGGTAATGGTGTGGACAAAGCCCTCCCCTGGAGGTGTGCAGATAAAGACGGCAATGGGAGGGTGCCGGGAGGGGGGGAGATGAGCACTTGACACTGTCCCAGCACAGCCCGGTGCTTTCGGCAAAGGCATCTCCTCGTGACTTTGGCATGGGGCCAATATGGGGCACCGGGAGCAGTTGCTGTGGCCCCACAAAGTGTGCATTTCCCACCCCCGTGTTGGCACTGGGGCTCACGCCCCGCTCTCACCATCTCCGACTCCGTCTCTATGGTAGCCAGGGAAGCTCCGAGGCGGTGGCACTGCTCCCTGCTGCTGTTCCAATCGCTCTCCACGTCCGAGAAATAATAGCATTTCCCTTGGAAACCGACCCAGGCGTTGGGGCACACGTGGGAGAAGGGTGGGCGAGGCGGGCACGACGGACGCTGGAGCACTGACAGGGAGAGAGTTGGGCAAGTGGGAGGCAAAGGACGTTCCCCTGCAGCTGAGGTGGGGTTGGGATGCACGGCCACGGGGCGATGCCCTCGGAGCGGTTGCAGAGGCCGGGAGTTGGAGCAGAAGGTGCTTTGGGGCACCACGTGGGCAGCCCAGGAGGTGGGATGGTGGCTGTGCGTCTCCGTGGGGATGCGGGGGGCACTCACCTATCACGGCCACCAGCGCCAAAACAAGGATGCACGGCACTGCACACAAAGCCACGCAGAGCACGCGGCGCCTGTTCTGTCTCAGCTCACTGCATCCGGAGCCTGGCCAGACAGAGAGCAGTTCATGAGTCACACAGTCAGCACGGCTGGAAAAGACCTCCAACATCGTCCGGCGCGACCGTCCACGTAGCGCCGCTATTTCCCCACCAAACCCGATCACTTTGTACTGCAGCCCCACGGCGCTGTGCTGCAGACTCCGCACCCCCACAGCTCCGCTCCCCTCTCTGGACACGCTGCAGGGCCACAGTGTCTCTCTGGCAGTGAGGGGCCAACGCTGAGCGCAGCACTGAGCTGCGGCCCCAGCAGCGCCACACAGACGGACGGGCACCTCCTGCTCTGCTGCCCGCACTGCTGCCGGTACGAGCCGGGGCAGAGCAGAAGCACCGCGCTGCGAGCCTGACTACAGGCTGTAGCGGAACGGAACTCCACCCCCCACCGCCCTCCCCCGCTCTGCACGCTGCTAGAAAGTGGTGTTTACTCTCCACCTTTGCAGCGCCCGCCCGCAGCTCGCTCCGGGCTGCTGCCTTTCCAACGCTCTCGCTGCCATCCCAGCCCCGTCCCCGCGCTGTCCCCGCGCTGTCCGTCCCTTCTCCCGCAGGAGGACACTCCTTCTCTCCCGCACTCTCAGCACAGCTCCCCGCTCACTCCCGCCGCTCTCTTCCCTCCGCCTCAGCTCGCGGCACAGCGGGACGGCACCGCCGCCCTCAGCACGGACTGCCCGGGGCCCCTCCCGTGGGCTCGGGCTCTTTTCCCCGCTCGGCCCTTTCCCGCTGCCTCCCGGCATTACCCCGTTGCGCTCGGACTTTTTCCTCTCCCGGCTGGATCGTCGCCTCTCGGGGCGGGGAAGGGCTCAGCCGCTCTTTTTCTTCCATAGCACCGTGGAGGTGCAGAACTGCGCCCGCCGTGTGCGGGGAGAGGGGCAGAGAAGGGTCGGGCCGAGGGCACAGACGTGCCGGCGGAGCGCTCTTCTTAGCGAGGACCTCACGGGGCACGCCTGCAGCGAATGATGCCGGCACAGAGCCGAACGGAGCTGACTCTAAATCGACGCTCCACCCCCGACCCTGTCGCAGTCGGTAAGCCTTCAGGGAACGCCGCAAGCAGACTGCTTGGCATAAATACGAAGTCGTCGGGAGGAGCGGAAATGGGGGAGGTGCCGCAGTACTGTTCCTGTTTGTCTTTGCTATGTTTGTCTTTGCTCTTCCTGGTCGTGGTGTGCGTGGGGGCTCTCAAGGACTGACTGCGCTGGAGGCCAAAATGAGCCTCGCTGAACTGAGCGGCAGAAGCATCCCGTTGTGATGGGCCCAGGGGCTCCGTGCATACTCGGTACGGATTTCGTCCGAAGGGGCATTTCAAGGATCCCAGGGGGTACGGATGGGCCTTTGCAATAGCTGCTGTAGACACAGACGACAGGAAGCAGCCGTCTGTTCTGCCTGGCCTGTCAGAAGATCCGTCTGCTGTGGGGTTGCTACAGGTAAAAGAGCAGCAGGTGCCGACTGCTACAAGAACGGTGCACAGACGGCAGCACTGCAGCAACAGGGATTCCGTGCTCCCCATCAGCAGAACCCACTCAGCGTTTAACAGACCTGCACGGCCGGTGCGTAAAGCCAGTGCAGAATGGAGACTGATGGCAGGCTGCCGTGGCCTGAATGAATCCTAGCACTGCTCCGCTTGGAAAAGACCCTCGGGAAAGTGAAGTCCGACCCCAACCCAACCATCCTGCCCGACTCCGCTCAGTCCTGTCCCTGAGCACCACATCCAAAGGGTTGTCAAACACATCCAGGGACGGTGACCCAACCGCCCCCCTGGGCAGCCCCTCCCAGTGCTTAACGGCCCTCCTGTAGACAGCACAAAAGGTTATAAGTTGAGGTTGGATATAAGTTCCTGATATCCAACCTCACCCTCCCCCGGTTCAACCGGAGGCCGTTTCCCCTCGTCCTGTCAGCTGTCAGCAGTGAGAAGAGACCAACCCGCTCTCACCGCAATCACCTTTCAGGTACTGGAAGAGAGCAATGAGGTCTCCCCTCAGCCTCCTCTTCCCCAGACCAGACCGAACAGCCCCAGTTCCTTCCGTCGCTCGAAGTCACACCCCCACGGGGTGCAGAAGCGCGCTCATAGCGCCCCGTCCTCCCAGCGGTCCCGAAATGACAGAAAGCCGCCCCCCGAGGAGAAGAAAAGATCCCAAAGCCATCGTTCCTTCCGCAGCGCACAGAGTGCCGCAAACGGCCCTACGGGCGGCCCCTGCCCGCAGATTTGCATGGCCCCGCCCCTCAGCCACCGCCTCCCTCCCATTGGCCGTGGACCCGAAGGCCCCGCCCCGCGCCTTGGCTCCGTCCCGCCCCTCCCGTCTCCGTCCCCCGTCGCCGCGTAGGGCGGCCGTGCTGCTGCGCGTGCGCACTGGGATCGGCGGCGGCCGCCGTAGGGCTGTGCCGGGGGAGGGGAGATGGCGGGGCCGGGGCTGCGGTGCTCCGTCCGCCGGGCTGTGCCGGGGATCCCCTCCGCGGAGCACAGCGGCGCTCTCTCGGCTCGGTTGTGCGGCGCGTTCGCGGGAAGGAAACGCGCGGTGCGTTTCAGGAGCGCGTGGCTGCAGATAGAGCTGCCGAGCCGCTGTGTTACGCGGTGGGCCACTGCTGCGACACCGCGACGGCTTTTGCGCGGCGCGAAGTCACGCGTGCAGCTTTGCGGGCCGGAAGGCGTTGCGCGACGCCGCTCTGTTTGAACACGGGACCTTCAGCACAACGAACGCGGACGGAACGGCCTCGGGCACCCGCAGGGACGGAGCCCCGCGCGGCTCCGCTTCCCCTCCGTGACCGCGGGGCGGCGCTGCTGAGCCGCTGCTCCCCGGCGGGAGCGGCGCTGGGCGGCCCGGGGAGAACGGCGGCCGTGGTCCGGGCGTGCGGAGATGGGAGCGGGAACGGCACGGCGCTGGTGGAGCCGCGCGGGGCGACGGGTGGCAAAGGAAGGCGGAGGGAGGGACGAAGGGCGCTCTGCCAGCCCAGCCCTCTCTCCGGGACACGCGCGGCGGCACCGAGCGCGCCCTCGCTTTGCCGCCGCCCCGCGGAGCGCTGCAGGGACGCAACGGCGGAAGCCGTGCGACGGCAACGGCAGCGAGTCGGGAGGATCGAATCCAAAGGGAATCGCCTTAAAGCTCGGCGGCATCGCGGAGCGCTGCGGCTCAGCGAGAGCCGTGAGTGCAGAAACCCTCGTGCGGGGCTACGGCCGTGGAACGGCGCCGGGAGCGACGTCGCCCACAGCCAAAGTCAGACGGCGGCCGGGAGCGACGGGAAAGCGACCCAGGCGTTTTTTCTTTGCACGCATCGGAAATTCCTGGGCAGGGTGAGCGCGACTCGCGATGCTGGAGCACTGCGAGGGAGACCTGAACTGCACCAAGTGAGCCACAAATGGACCCGAACGGACACAGCTGGCCCAGAAATACGGACGCACTGCCCAAAATGCGCAGAAATGGCGCCACATAGACTCACAACACACAGAAACTTCCCCCACAGTGCCCCCACATCACACCTAATAGACCAAAAGCACCTCAAAGTGACCCAGGCAGATGTGAGATGGGCCCAAATGGACACAAAAGAGCCTGGAATGGCTCCAGAGACATGAGAATGGCCCCAAAACCACTCGGAATGTATCCACAAGGCACTGCAATTGACCCAAAATATCAGTGAGTGACACAAACGGCCCCAGAACAGCTCAAAATGAACTGAAACGGCCCCGGTTGGCCTTAAAATGGACACAGTGGCTTCCAAGAAACCCCCAAATGACCCCAACACAACCCCCAAATGACCCCAACACAGCCCTATGTGGCACTTCAAGGTCCTCAAATGGTGGAAACTACACCCAAAGCATCCCAATGAAGAGTGAGAACAGGACCCTGCAGTTATAGAGAGAAGGGCCTCACAGCAAGAAAAGGGAAAGTAGCTTCACAGAGTAGAAATAAGAGGCAAGTCGAGAGAGTTTAAGTAGAGAGTGTTAGAAAACAAGGGGTTCCAAGCACTTTCACAGACACCAGGTCTGGAATAGCAAGGAGGATGAAGGCCATCAAGATAAGGACTGCAGAGCAGCTCCAACACATTTGGCAGGGAGGTGATTGCACGTCTACGGGGCAAGCTGAAACCGGTTCGGGGGATGCCCCCCCCTTTGGGGTCAGAAGTTTGCAGCGAGGAAGACTATGAGCCTTCGCGAGGAAGACTACGAGCCTTCATCATCACGACCTGCTTCGCACATGCAAGGGGGGAGGGACTGCATGCTGATGGGCTCTCGGAAATGTAGTGAATATGCATCCGAATTCCTGTCAACTACTGATGATGTATTAGTTGGACCTGTATCTATAGCCCCATTTCTGCTGACGGTGCACAAGTTAGGTGGAGCGATCCCCCTTGCACCGGGCTGTACGCGCGTCACCAATAAACACATGCCTGCTCTATATCCTTACCGCCTATAGGGTCTGATTGCCGCACGTCAGTTTGGCACCCCAGGTGGGACCCACTCTGTTCGGCTGCAGGAGCGGCTGAGAGAGGGGACACCTTTGGCGCGCCCCGAGATTTCTGGGAAGGACTCCCTTCCTCACCCGATCACTGCGGGGACAGACAAGGACCGTCCGTAGGCGGACCAGGTCTGTGTATGGGAAAGGGGGAACCCGTAAGGCGTGAGGAGACGTCCTACGCAGGGTATGGAGGAGCGTGCCTGCTCCCCAACCGAGCTACGTGAGCTCAGCCGAATTGCCGGCTTGGGTAGGAAGACCCCTTGGGGAGTTCCTACGAAGGGGACCTGTAAGTCGTACGAGAGGAAAGAGCAACAGCTCTCCCTTCGGTGATTGGTAACAGCGCGGATTTTGTCGAATGAGAGCGTGGATTCTCCTGGAGAGAGCAGTGGGAGTTATAGGTTGTGTTCTTGTTATCACCATCTGCTGAGTGTTCGGCACCGTGGATCTCCTCATTGCAGGTCCAGCTGACTGTCGGAAAAATCTTAAAGCTTGCAGCTGATCGACTAATGTACTAGTGTTACTAAGATTCCAGCTGAAGGACATCGTCAGCACTGTGCATGATGTATAAACCATGGTTTTTGTCCTAAATGTCAGAGTGAGTGTGCTGGGAGTGAGACGCGTTCCGTTCAGGGAGTGAGTGTCAGTCCGTTTATGTAGTACTGTGTTCTGATTGTGGGGAAGAGTGTAAAGGAAGGCGGGGCTAAAGGAAGGTAAAGGAAGGCTTTGTGAGATCTGTTTCCAAGTGTTTGCAACTGAACAAGATCACTATACGGTGATAAGGGCTGTCTGTGGAAACTTGGAGGAAATTAGGAATCAAGAAGAATTTGGTAAACATCCCGGGAGGCTCCCAGGGGAAGGAAATCCCCAAACAAACCCCTTTGGGATGCGCATTGGCCCATTGGTGGGATACTGCAGGGGAACCTGGAGGCACCCTGGGTAAGGAAACTCTCGTCAAGTATTGCCATCAATGGCGGTTAATATACAAATTAGAAGATGGTGAGAAGTGGCATCGGAATGGAACCCAAAACTATAATACCTTCTTACAGCTACTGTTGTTCTTAAGGAGGGAAGGTAAATGAAGTAACACGAACAGTTTTCATAACTGAGTGCTCTCATCACGAGACTCAGTACTGGGCGTTTGTGGACACTGAAGAACTGTACTGTTTGATGTGTGGGTTCTGAAGGGAACGGGACAAACGGTTTTGATGGTGTAATTGTTAATGGTATACAGAAGCTGGATTGCGGGTGTGTGGAAGTGTAACTGAGGGTATGAACAGTGGACAAAGGAAAAAGGGTTAAAGAGAAAGTGAGTTTATCTGCGCTGGCATGAGAGCAGCCCCCCCGCACCATTCCCCTGCGAGCAGAACTCTCGGAGTGAGAGAGAGCGCCGGAGTCACAGAGTGCTGCTGTAAACAGCGTTACTTGTGAATGGGGGGAGGTGGAGAGGATGGGGCACTGGAGGTGAGAATAGCCTTCATGTGCAGAGATGTCGGAAACCCGAAATTCCAGTGTTAGCACTGGAAGCCTCCGGAGAGGAGGAGGTGAAACTGAAATGTAATGGTAGTCCTTTATGTAAGGATGAGTTTGGAAAGGGAAAAGTTTGAGGACGCAGGCTGAGGAAGGCAAAGATGAGCAAGGTGTAACAGGGATGTAGATCCAAAGAGAGGCGAGCAATATGAAGAAAAATCTGATTGAGGAACAGTGATAGTAAGGACATTGGGAATAGCAACAGCTGTTCCTGTTGCGGTGCTGGAGTAGAGCCGTAGGACCCAGAGGTCCCCTTAGAAAGCGGTAATGGGGGGGGCTGGAAGAGTCCATGGAGGGTTCCACCCCTGCTGGACTGAAAGCAGTGTGCGAACTGCAGGGATATGAGACAGCGGTGGAGAAATCCAACCGTCTCTGATTGCAAAAGCGGAATGATGGGAACCTGGGAAGTTATTCCTGGCAAATCCACCGGTGAAATTGCAGCCAGGAGAGCAGGAGAAAGAGGTTTCGTTTCCGGTGGGCACGGGTGCCTCTCACCACCCGTAGATGATTTTGCATCAGTAGTAGGAGCTACTGCCCAACAAGAAAGAGCTTCCCTTTGGGGATCAAGTGAATATAGGCTGAGAAAATAAGTCGGAATACATCAATTCCTGTACATGCCGGGTTCTCCAAAACCGCTCCTCTGGCAAGGCTCATTAGAACAAATGGATGCAGAGATTCAATTCAATAACACTGGAGCTAAGGGTCAAACGAGATGAACTGATTGCAAATGGTAAGTCTGGCTTTAATACTAAGTGGGAAAACAACGTTGTACCCCCAGAAGTTGCAGAAATCTTCACTAAGGTATGCTTAGCAGTGTGGGTATCAGGGATGCCTGGTAGAGCCAAAATGCAGCCCTAAGTTCAAAGCAAGAGCTGGAGCTAGCCCAGTCAGGGTAAAGCGGTGCCCTCTGAGGATATGCAACCGGAGAAGGAGAAAAGAAAAACGGATAACTTTTGGATTTTGGATGACTAATTGAATGTGAATCCAAATTCAAGACTCCAGTCTTGCCGATGAAAAATTGGATAGCAAGTGCTATAGTTTAGTACAGGAATTGAGGGCAAATCATAGACTTGCTGAATGTATACGCTCCGTGGTGGCAAATCCATCCACTTTAGTAACTAAGTTAGGGAATGAGTTGGTGGAGTTTGCCTTCTGGATGTGAAGGATGCCTTTCCTGCCTCGCATGCGCGAGGGCGAGGGACCGTATGCTGAGGAGTTCTCGGAAATGGAACGAATATGTATAGGAATTCCAGGAAAAGCGTTGGTTCTGTATTAGCCCTGCCTATACCTATCCCGAGTTTTCGTCCTGATGGCATGCAAGTGAGGAGGAGCTCTCCCCCTTGTATCCGGCTCTGCGCAGCGTTGATTAAAACATACCTGCTTTGTAACTCTGTTGTGGTTATGGGGTTCGATTCCGCGAGTCGCAGGGACCCGTAAGACGTGAGGAGACGTCCTGCGCGGGGTTGAAGGAGCGAGGGTGCTCCCCCTGAGGGTGGATCCGCAGGTAACGGTTGGGTGACGGCGATCGGTGTGGGTGGGAGTACAGCCCTCGGGACGGGGGTCCCACTTAGGGGGGTATCTCGAGAATGCCGAGAAGCCCACGGGTGCCGCATGCGAGGTACCCCGAGAGTGACACATGCGAGCCGTGTAATGCTTTGGAAAGATCGTAGCTACGAAAGTGGGTCGGACCCGTGGTTTCGTTCTCCTGCGAGGGAGACGGCTGGAAACCGTCACCGAAGTGTTTAAAGCGACTGGTCGAGTGGGGGCGGAGGGAGGGGGGGGGGGGGGACGCACAAATGCCCGACCCGATTTTCTCTTTCTCTTCCTGATAGGAACTGCGTTTGTCGTTGCTGTCGTCTTTGCAACTGTTGGGTGTTTAAAAATATTGTTTGTGGGATTCCATTTGTAATGGAAGCGCTGTTGTTGCTGGGGACGTTGGTTCTGGCTCTCGTCCTGGGAATTCGGTGTTGCCGTGCCCCGGGCAAGCAGGCAGATTCCATTACCCGGCAACGGAGACTCGAGAAGCGGCTGCTCTACGGTGTGAACGTTAAATACTGGATCCAAGGCGTCAGTGGTGTTAATGCGTGATCTGAGGGCAACTGGACGCTCGTTACACCCTGAAAATAAGTGCGACCCCGTATTTGTTGTTCGAAGCTTAGCCCGTAATGCTGCCCGGGAATTACGGTGCAACACAGGAGACCGGCATTTCCGTTGGGGTCGTGAGCCGGGCTTTAAAGAGGAACGCGTATCAGGTTTAACTGCTATGCTGGCTATAAGGCGTGGACCTTTGGGAACGATAAGGAGTCAGTAGGATTTCATATGGGGGGAGCACCGAGAAAGGAGGTTCCCAGGAGAGCCCCACTTGGATGCGTCTTGGCTCATTGGCGAGAAATTGCCGGGGAGCCTGAGCGAGAAAAAACTTGAATCGAGCACTGTAATCAGTGGTGGTTGTTACAGAAGCTGGAAAGCGGTGAGAAATGGCCAGTGAATGGCACTTGGAATCACAGTACCCTTCTGCAGTGAGCGTTGTTCTCGCGGAAGGAGGGCAAGGGGAGGAAGCCGCCTACGCTGATAAGGTTCTTCATCGTCCGCAATCACCCCGAATGGCAGCGGGACTGTGGGGTGGGGCCGCCCCAGGATGCGATGGTTTTAGCGTTAGAAAAGGAGAAAAGGGGTGGGGGAAATGGTAACCTGCAACGCTGCTGTTCCTCGTGCAACACAGGGCAGGGTTGCACCAGCCCAGACAGACAAAGTCAGGGAAGCAAGAGAAAGCCCGACTGAGTTTCTTGGTCAGTTAAGCAGCGTAGCCCCGACTGCAGTGACATTCAGCTTTTGCTCGAGCATTTCAAAGAAACGAAAAAGCAGTTAGTGCTAAAAGCAGCGCTGGATTTGGCAACAGATGTAGTAGCAGCAAAGGGTTGAGGTGTAGAGGACTAGTTCGCCCTGCGAGAATCTCATTGGAATCCAAACCGCGCTGCAGACAGGGAGCGTCTGGAGACATACAGAGGGTGGGTAGTGAAGGGAATGGAAAGAGCTATTCCCCAACCCATGAACGGGTCGGTCTCGTGTACCGTAAGACACGGAGCAAGGGAAAGCCCGACTGAGTTTCTTGGTCAGTTCAGGGGCGCTATGAGGAGACAAACCCCCCGGAGCCAGGACTCCCTGCCGAGCACTCCCTGCCCGCGGCGCTCCCGCACGGCGGGCTCTTACCGACACGGGCTCTGCGGCTGACGGCGCTCCCGGCTCCGCGCACAGAGACGGCACACGCAGCTGCACCGCAACGCCTCCTGTCTGAGACTGAGCGCTTTCGGAACTGCTCTTCAGATCCGCCACGATCCCTCCGTGAGGTCCTCGCTAAGAAGAGCGCTCCGCCGGCACCGCTGTGCCCTCAGCCCGACCCTTCTCTGCTCCTCTCCCCGCACACGACGGGCGCAGCCCCGCACCTCCGCGCTGCTACGGAAGAAAGAGAGCGGCTGAGCCCTTCCCCGCCCCGAGAGGCGACGGTCCAGCCGGGAGATGAAGTCCGAGCGCAACGGGGTAATGCCGGGAGGCAGCGGGAAAGGGCCGAGCGGGGAAAAGAGCCCGAGCCCACGGGAGGGGCCCCGGGCAGTCCGTGCTGAGGGCGGCGGTGCCGTCCCGCTGTGCCGCGAGCTGAGGCGGAGGGAAGAGAGCGGCGGGAGTGAGCGGGGAGCTGTGCTGAGAGTGCGGGAGAGAAGGAGTGTCCTCCTGCGGGAGAAGGGACGGGCAGCGCGGGGACAGCGCGGGGACGGGGCTGGGATGGCAGCGAGAGCGTTGGAAAGGCAGCAGCCCGGAGCGAGCTGCGGGCGGGCGCTGCACGGGCGGAGAGCACGGAACTCTTTCCTGCTGCGTGCAGAGCGGCGGAGGGCGGTGGGGGATGGAGATCCGTTCCGCTACAGCCCGTGGGTCCCGTGCGTTGGCAGAGGTGAGGCTGTGTGGCCTGGGGTTTCCAGGATCCTCCTTCTTGCCCTTTTTGAAGGCTGCAGTGACACTGGCTCTCCTCCAGTCTTCAGGCACTCTGCTGTTCTCCAAGAGCTATCAGAGATGACAGAGAGCGGTCTGGCACTCACCTCTGCCCACTCCCTCAGCACACGTGGATGCACGCCGTCGAGGCCCACGGATTTGTGCACTTTGATCCCACCCAGACGTTCCCGGACCACCCCCTCCTCACCCAGAGTGCAGCTCTGGTCTGTGCAGCCATGTGGAATAGCTCTGAGCCATCGGTTCAGGACAAGTTTGACACCCCCCTCCTGAACAGTGTGAGAATGCCTTTAGAAATCAAAAACCCTTGGCAAGGATATCAACAGGCTCCTTATGTTGGAATTCTTGGTGCTGGAGAGATGAGACTGGACTGATAAAGAAATGTGAGGAGGAGAAGTTAAAGAATTAGCCAAATACATGTACAGCCGACGGCAATTTCTGTTCAGCCCGTATCTGTTTGTTTAGCTGAGCGTTCTGAACCCGACGTATTCAGCCAATGAGGAAGCGGGAGAGGAAGAGATCAGCGTGGGGTAATGGGGCACAAAGAGGTAACGCTGTCTCTGCAGGCGCTGCTGCTTGCGGGACGGCCGGCAGTGCAATTGGGAATACAGTGTGCTTTGATCAGAGACACCGTCCTGATAAAGTATTTGGATGTTTCCAACACCCCTGCCTGTCTGGAAGATCGGCAGCGGGCCGCAGTCTGTGGGGCGCACCAGGGTGGGGGGTGTCGTGGTGATGTCCCTGATCCGGGCTCCGGGCAAACTGCAGACTGCCCTGAGAAGAGGGTCAGCTCTGCACACTGGGCCTCTGTTCCCTTCAGGACTGAGTCGCCAACAACCGGAACCCTTCTCTTCATCATGGCAGAGGTGCTCATATTGCTGGAGGGCCTATCCTCTGAGGTAAGACCTCTGGAGCAGGCTGCCTCTCCTCCAGTTGAGCAGCCGTTCCTCCTGCAGGACCCCACACCGGTTCTGCACGGGTAAGTGGGGAGGTGGGGCAGGTTGGGAGCGGATTCTCGTCCTTCCTGGAGCAGGGAGCCGTCTCCATTCCCCCCAGCCTCTGAGGTCCCCCCTACTGCCTGGCGACAACAGGGGAGGGGATCCTCCCATTTACCCTGCGCCCTCAACCCGCTTCCTGTTCCCAACCTGTTTGCTGTTTGCAGCGTCCAACCCGTCAGTCTCTCTCTCACTCTCTCTGATCATTCTCAACCTCTCTGCTTCATCCTCCACCTCAGCCGCCCCAATCAGACCGTTCCCCTGTTGACATCTGACACAGGTGCTGTCTCTGCTGCCCTCCATTGCAAGAGCCGGGCTCCGGCACTCTGCAGCCAGCAGCCTGGCCACCCACAGGTTTGCGTGGGGCATCTGTCTGATTCCCTTTCTGCCGCTCTCACCTTCTTTCTTTTCCTGCTCTCGCCTGCCTTCCCTTTCTGCTCTCGCCTGCCTTCCCTTTCTGCTCCTGCCTTCCCTTGCTGCTCCTGCCTTCCCTTCCTGCTCCTGCCTTCCCTTCCTGCTCCTGCCTTCCCTTTATCCCTCCCCTTTCCCCTTTTCTACCTTTTCCTTCCCTTTCTGCTCTCTCCTCCGTTCCATTACCTCAACAGTAGCAGTGCTAAAGATAAGATGAAGGCCCACTGAACGTTCCCTTCCCTTTCATGGGCTGACCCATTCACAGTTCCCCCCAGGCCGCCCTCTGCCCCCTTTGCAGTACCCCGCAGTACAACCAATGCCAGTGCTGCCGTCCCACTCTCCAGCACTGCTGCTGCTGTTGTCTCAAAGTGTGGCTTCTCTGGCCGGGTGTGCAAGGAGCACACATGCACACGGAGCTGTGTGACATCGGTGTCACTTCTGCATGGGGAGGAGTGCTGAGCGGTTGATGGCCGGGCGAGCAATGCCATCCGTCTGTGCAGTGCGGGGCTTCTGGGGACCGGGAGCGCGGGGCCACCTGATCTGCCAGAGCGCGGAGAGCACGGAGCGACAGCAATGGCAGCCACTGCTCACTGCCATTGGGACCATCTGCAGCCGCTGCATTCCATTTGAGTCATGGCATCAGGTGGTGCTCAGCTTCATTATACGTATGCGAAGGGAGAACTTCAGTGAGTTTACGTCTTTGGAACTGAAGGATTCTGCTTCAGTAGCGAAACCCGTGTGAGTGAGACTGAAACCGGCAGAACAGCAGACAACAGAAGACTGCCCTGGGTCCAAAAATATGTCCCCGGGGACAGAATTGAACGTATTAGTTGGACAGCAGCGGCTAAATCTGTAGGAGCTGTGTCGAAGGCTGCAGGCAGAGGATGGTGTTCAGCGGTCTGTGTTCCGCTGCGGGCGGTGACGGCGCTGTGCCGCGGGGCTCCTTCTGGCAGAGCTGCTCTCCCAGCCCTCTCCGTGACACACACAGCGGCACCGAGCGCGCCCTCCCTTTGCTGCCGCCATCACAGGGACAGAGCAGCAGTGACTGCAGAGGACACAATCCATGGCACCTTGAATGAGAGCTCAGCGCGGTTACAAAAGACCGCGGCTCAGCAAGAACCGTAAGTGCAGAAACCCTCGTGCAGGGCTACGGCCGCGCAACAGCACCGGGAGCGACATCGCCCACAGCCAAAGTCAGACGGCGGCTGGGAGCGACGGCACCGTGATGTGACACGGTGGTGGCACCACGATGTGACACAGAGCCCGAAAGGAGGGCAGAAATACCCCCACCCTCGGGTCTGGCCGCAGTGGGGCATCACCATGGGATCCTCCCATTACCCTTTGACCTTTAAGGCACGGTGCAGTCTGACACGTTCCCCGAGAGCTGACGAGCAGCACAGCTGGCTGAGGCCATACAGGAGCAACTGCAGGAGCGCTGGAAAGAGGCGGATTCCAGCACACACGGATGGCATGGCAGTGCCCAGCAGCGTTGGCACGAGCTGCCTGCGATGGGATCTGTCACTGTGGATATGTCCCATTCTAACAGAGGAAGTTGTAGTTGCTTCTGCTGCAGACCCAATATTTTGGTAGGTGGCAGAGGGCTGAGCTGATCCCGTCCCCATTCAGGTACGCACATCGGCCTCCGCCTCACAGCGGGAACCTGAGCACAGGAGGGAGGAGAATGGGAAACCCCATCCCAGCCCATCCCAGACAGACCCAATGGGAAACCGGAGCACAAAATGGCAGCTGAGCCCCGCGGGACGCAGCGCTGCTCTGTGCTGTGCTCACACTGCTGGCTGCGCTGCTCCAGGTCCTGGCAGCTCCAGGGGAACTTCCCCAACCCCAGGGGAAGCTGACAAGAGCCCCACGCGGCGCTATTGGCTTGGGGCCGAGTGGCTGGATGACTGTGAAAGGAAAGGGACCTGGGGGTGCTGGTTGATGCTCGGCTGAACACGAGCCGACAGTGTGCCCGGGTGGCCACGAGGGCCAAGGGCATCCTGGCCTGCGTTAGAAAGAGTGTGGCCAGGAGTAGCAGGCAGGCGATCGTCCCCCTGTACTCAGCACTGATGAGGCCGCACCTCGAGTACCGTGTCCAGTTTTGGGCCCCTCACTTTTTGGGCAAGAAAGACATGGAGGCCCGGGAGCGTGTCCAGGGGAGGGCAACACAGCTGGTGAGGGGTCTGGAGCGCGGGCCTTAGGAGGAGCGGCTGAGGGAGTGGGATTGTCCAGTCTGGAGAAGAGGAGGCTCAGGGGAGACCTCATTGCACTCTCCAACTTCCTGAAGGGACGTTGTGGTGAGGAGGGGTTCGGCCTCTTCTCCCGGGCAGCAAACGGGACCCGAGGAAATGGCCACGAGTTGCAGCAGAGCGGGTTTAGGTGGGACGTAAGGAAAAACGTTTTCTCTCAGAGAGCGGTCAGGTGCCGGAATGGCTGCCCAGGGAGGTGGTGGAGTCGCCGTCCCTGGCAGTGTTGAAGAGGCGTCTGGCTGAGGAGCTACGAGCTGCGGCTTACTGCTTGTAGCAATGGGGACGGGAGGACGGTCGGAGCGGATGACCTTGCAGGTCCTTTCCAGCCTTGTGATTGACGGATCCTATGATTCTGTTCTATGAGGCGTGGGAGACAAAGGGACACGGCCAAGCTCTTCTCAGCGCTCCGCGGGGACAGCACACAGGGCAATGGGCGCACAGTGGAGCACAGGAAGCTCCGCACCAACGTGCGAAGGAACGTCTGCACGGTGTGGGCGGCGGAGCGCTGGGATGGGCTGCCCGGGGCTGGGGGGTCTCCTCCTCTGCAGGCACCGCGCTCCCATCGGACGCCCTCCTGTGCAGCTGCTGGAGGAGCTGCTGGGGCGGGGGCTGCACTCCGTGAGCTGCGGAGGTCCCTCCCGACCCCTACAGCTCTGTGATTGTGTGACCCCTCACGATGGGGGACGCCGAATGGAGACCTTAAATGGGCCCCACCACAATAGAGTCCTCCGAAAGGGATCTCCAGATGGGGACCTCAAATGGAGAGCCCGAAACTGAACCCCTAAATGAGACCCCCGAAAAAGGACTCCACATTGGGACCTCAAATGCAGATGCCAAAAGGGACCCCCAGAGCGCAGACTCCCAGACATGGGGGGAATCATGGGGGCTTTGGGGCTCTTCATGAGAAAAGGATGATGATGGTGTATGATCGTGGCCACGATGATCAGTAACGATGGTGTTTGTAACGCCGCGTAGCGGGAACTGGGGCGATAATGGTATCAAACAGCATTGATATTGAAATAATTATCACAACTAGATAATTGTCCCGTCAATAATGGGAGCCCCCAAAATGGGGAACTCAAATGGAACCCGTAAAAAAGAGGACCCCAACTGGAGACCCCAAAAGGGGACACCCAAAATAGGAACTCCAAAAGGGATCCCGCAGATTCAGACCTCCAAATAGCGATGACGGTAATAGTGTAAGTGGAGAGAACCGTGCAGAACCGTCAGCTGCACACCCAACCGTCCCGTGGGGCTGTGATCTGTAAGGACCCTCAAAGGACCCCCCCTTAAGGCACAGTGCAACAGATGAGTTTCCTGAGAGACAGCGAGCAGCACAGCTGGCTGAGTCCATACAGGAGCAACTGCAGGAGTGCTGGAGTCCATGTAAACACAAGTGTAGCGGTGCTAGAAAGAGGCAGATTCCAGTATACACCAATGGCATCACAGAGATCAGTAGTGTTGGCACGAGCTTGCTGTGGATGGGATTTGTCATTCTGGGTATTTCTCCTTCCTCCAGTGGATGTAGCTGTCGGCTCTGCTGCACACCCAGAACTTCTCATTGTGGCAGAGGGCTGAGCTGATCCTGTCCCCATTCAGGTACGCACATCGGCCTCCGCCTCGCAGCTCAAACCTGAGCACAGCAGGGAGGAGAATGGGAAACCCCATCCCAAACAGACCCCATAAGAGATCCCACCCCGACAGGTGGACGCACACACTGACCAGTTGCTGAAGGCGCTGCCATTGGCCCATGTCCAGTGCTCGGCCCCTTCTGCCCTGTGCAGCCCAATCCAACAGTTTGCTGGGCGCTGGTACCGCAGCATGAATTCCTTTGAACAAACCCAGGTGTGATTGGAGCCGCTGGAGCACTTGACACTGTCCCAGCACAACCCGGTGCTTTCGCCAAAGGCATCTCCGCGTGACTTTGGCATGGGGCCAATATGGGGCACTGGGAGGAGTTCGTGCAGCCCCACAAGTGTGGGTTTCCCACCCCCGTGTTGGCACTGGGGCTCACGCCCCGCTCTTACCATCTCCTCGTCCGTCTCTATGGTGGCCAGGGAAGCTCCGAGGCGGTGGCAGTGCTCCCTGCTGCTGTTCCAATCACTCTTCGTGTCCGAGAAATAATAGCATTTCCCTTGGAAACCGACCCAGGCGTTGGGGCACACGTGGGAGAAGGGTGGGCGAGGTGAGCACGACGGACGCTGGAGCACTGACAGGGAGAGAGTTGGGCAAGTGGGAGGCAAAGGACGTTCCCCTGCAGCTGAGGTGGGGTTGGGATGCACGGCCACGGGGCGATGCCCTCGGAGCGGTTGCAGAGGCCGGGAGTTGGAGCAGAAGGTGCTTTGGGGCACCACGTGGGCAGCCCAGGAGGTGGGATGGGGGCTGTGCATCTCCGTGGGGATGCGGGGGACACTCACCTACCACGGCCACCAGCGCCGAAACAAGGATGCACGGCACTGCACACAAAGCCACGCAGAGCACGCGGCGCCTGTTCTGCTTCAGCTCACTGCATCCGGAGCCTGGCCAGACAGAGAGCAGTTCATGAGTCACACAGTCAGCACGGCTGGAAAAGACCTCCAACATCGTCCAGATGTGGACGATGCAGCAGGAGCACCTCCTGCTCTGCTGCCCGCACTGCTGCCGCTACGAGCCGGGACAGAGCAGAAGCACCGCGCTGCGAGCCTGACTACAGGCTGTAGCGGAACTCCATCCACCAACGCCCTCTCCGCTCTGCACGTGCAGCGCCCGCCCGCAGCTCGCTCCGGGCTGCTGCCTTTCCAACGCTCTCGCTGCCATCCCAGCCCCGTCCCCGCGCTGTCCCCGCGCTGCCCGTCCCTTCTCCCGCAGGAGGACACTCCTTCTCTCCCGCACTCTCAGCACAGCTCCCCGCTCACTCCCGCCGCTCTCTTCCCTCCGCCTCAGCTCGCGGCACAGCGGGACGGCACCGCCGCCCTCAGCACGGACTGCCCGGGGCCCCTCCCGTGGGCTCGGGCTCTTTTCCCCGCTCGGCCCTTTCCCGCTGCCTCCCGGCATTACCCCGTTGCGCTCGGACTTCTTCCTCTCCCGGCTGGACCGTCGCCTCTCGGGGCGGGGAAGGGCTCAGCCGCTCTTTTTCTTCCATAGCACCGTGGAGGTGCGGGGCTGCGCCCATCGTGTGCGGGGAGAGGAGCAGAGAAGGGTCGCGCTGAGGGCACAGCGGTGCCGGCGGAGCGCTCTTCTTAGCGAGGACCTCACGGAGGGGTCGTGGCGGAAAGCTGAAAAACAGCGGCATACTGCAGTGGGCACAGCGGGTCCGAAAGCGCTCAGTCGCAGTCGGGAAGCCGTCCGGGAACGCCCACAGTTCTCGCAATATGGACGCAGTCGGGAGGAGGAGCGGGGTGAGGCGGGGGAGGTGCCGCAGTACTGTTCCTGTTTGTCTTTGGTCTGTGGAAGAGCGGGCAAGGTGCTTAGGATGACTGCGGGTTGTAAGAGACTATTCTTTTATATCATTTGACTCAAAGTTTGCCGAGGAGCAAGTCCAGGCAAGTCCTGGGCAAAGGTAGAGAAATCTTCTTCCTTCTGGAGGACACTGATGGACGGGTCCTGGCTGAGGGTTGTGAAATCCTCCAAGGAGCACAGATGGACACGGCCAGGGGCAGCGAGAGAGAGATGAGCTGCTGATAACGGCCGGGAAACGGTCTTTGTGTGTGGGCTTACCTCGAGGAAGATGGCCATCTCAGGAGGTACGCACAGGACTCTTGCTCAAGCACCCAGGGGTGTCAGTAGGCAGCAGAAAATGGAGGATAAAAGAGGGGCCAACAACCCCGACAGATTGGGAGGGGTTTTCTGCCATCAGATCCCTCACCACGACAGACTGGAGAGGGTTTTCTGCCATCAGATCCCTCACCACGACGGACTGAGAGGGGTTTTCTGCCGTCAGATCCCTCACCACGACGGACTGAGAGGGGTTTTCTGCCGTCAGATCCCTCACCACGACGGACTGAGAGGGTTTTCTGCCATCAGATCCCTCACCGCGACGGACTGAGAGGGGTTTTCTGCCATCCGATCTTTCACCACGACGGACCGGTGAAGGGTTTTGGCCGTCAGATCCCTCACCACGACGGACTGAGAGGGGTTTTCTGCCATCAGATCCCTCACCACGACAGACCAGTGAAGGGTTTCTGCCATCCGATCCCTCACCACGACGGACTCGAGGCTTTCTGCCTTCAGATCCTTCTCTCCGGACCGTATGCTGACGGACTTCCCTGGCCCTGCTACCTGAGACCTGCTGCTTCCTCCCTGACTTACTCTGCGGCTTCTTCCTGCACCCACCCGGTACTGCCCCCTCTGGTTGCCCAAGACCCCCCTCGCTCGCCTTCCCTTCCCCATCGCCCCGATCCGGAACAGTGTCCGTCCTCCCCTTTCTCCATCTCCCTTATTAACGTTTGTAATAAACCGGTCGGACCAACATTTGAACCGTTGTTTCTTAATCTCACGCCGGGCATACGTATCTCAAAGAACCTCCTCTCCCTCCTACAAACTGGAGCGAGACAGGCACCTGAGCTGGGCCTCCTTTGGAGCGGCAGTAGCCCTAATACCCTCGTGGCCATACTCAGGTGTTTCCACAGCCACCAACCTCGTACCAACCCTCGTGTTCTTCGTACACGAGGCTGACTCCTCCTCCTCCTCCTTCACCAAGACACCAGGCTGGGATCTCACCAGCGCATCCCCCTCCTGCAAGCACCGGCCCGTTACGTACAGGCTGTGTTCTAATGACCCCAATTTCTAATGACCCCAATTACACCCCCGTTGCCTTCTGCAACTGCGATGTGGACCTCCTGTGTCAGCCCTCGCGCACGCTGACCAATTACCTGCTCAGGGCCAAACGACTGCAAACGTGAGCAGTAAAACGGCGTTCATTCACTATGAAGCACAGCTTATATACCTTTACTTAGGCACTCGTACCATCGTGTCCTACCCTGATTCGTCCGTACTGGATCTTAACCCACAGTTCCTTACTTGGCTCCTATTGTCTCCTCGTTCCTTCGCCTTCTTATCTCGTTTACTTCGTTAGCGAAGGACGGTCTGTCTGAGCACAACAGCACCCTTTCACTGTGCTTAGGGAGAGGCCTATCCCGTGCAGCACGTACCTCCGCAAAGCACCCACTGCAACCCCCACCCCCTTTCATATCCAGCCGTGCTCCTAAAGAGGTTACATCCCGGCTGGGCCGTCGCCTCTCGGGGCGGGGAAGGGCTCAGCCGCTCTTTTTCTTCCTTAGCATCGTGGAGGTGCGGGGCTGCGCCCATCGTGTGCGGGGAGAGGAGCAGAGAAGGGTCGGGCTGAGGGCACAGCGGTGCCGGCGGAGCGCTCTTCTTAGCGAAGACCTCACGGAGGGATCGTGGCGGAAAGCTGAAAAACAGCCGCATACTGCAGTGGGCACAGCGGTACCGAACGCACTCAGTCGCAGTCGGGAAGCCGTCCGGGAACGCCGCCAACAGAGTGCTCGTAATAAAGACGCGGTCGGCAGAGGGGCGGGGCGGGGGCGGTGCAGCATTGCTATTCCTCTTTCTATTTGCTGTTTGTCTTTGCTATTCCTGTGGTGGGTGGGGGCTCTCAAGGACTGACTGCGGTGGGGGCCAAAATGAGCCTCGCTGAACTGAGTGAAGGGTAAAATCAGGTCCGTGCAGTATAGAAAGAAGGGCTTCATAGCAAGAAAAGAGAAAGCAGCTTCACAAGGTAGACAAGGGGCAAATAGAGATAGTTTATGTAGAGAGTGTTAGAAAACAAGGGGTTCCAGGCACTTTCACAGGCGTTAGGTGCAAAATAAAAAGGAGAATGAAGGCCATAAAGATAAGGACCGGAGAACAGCTCAAAGGTTGGCAGGGAGGTGATGGGATGTCTGAAGTGCGAGCTGAAACCAGTTTGGGGAATGCCCCCCTTCGGGGTCAGAAGTTTGCAGCGAGGAAGACTATGAGCCTTTGCGAGGAAGACTACGAGTCTTCATCATCACGACCTGCTTCGCACGCGCAAGGGGGGGAGGGACTGCATGCTAATGGGCTCTCGGGAATGTAGTGAATATGCATCCGAATTCCTGTCAACTACTGATGATGTATTAGTTGGACCTGTATCTATAGCCCCATTTCTGCTGACGGTGCGCAAGTTAGGTGGAGCGATCCCCCTTGCACCGGGCTGTACGCGCGTCACCAATAAACACATGCCTGCTCTATATCCTTACCGCCTATAGGGTCTGATTGCCGTACGTCAATTTGGCACCCCAGGTGGGACCCACTCTGTTCGGCTGCAGGAGCGGCTGAGAGAGGGGACACCTTTGGCGCGCCCCGAGATTTCTGGGAAGGACTCCCTTCCTCACCCGATCACTGCGGGGACAGACAAGGACCGCCCGTAGGCGGACCAGGTCTGTGTATGGGAAAGGGGGAACCCGTAAGGCGTGAGGAGACGTCCTACGCAGGGCATGGAGGAGCGTGCCTGCTCCCCCCCCGAGCTACGTGAGCTCACGGGTTCGGTTGCCGGCTGGGGTAGGAAGACTGCTTGGGGAGTTCCTACGAAGGGGACCTGTAAGTCATACGAGAGGAAAGAGCAACAGCTCTCCCTTCGGTGATTGGTAACAGCACGGATTTTGTCAAATGAGAGCGTGGATTCTCCTGGAGAGAGCAGTGGGAGTTATAGGTTGTGTTCTTGTTATCACCATCTGCTGAGTGTTCGGCACCGTGGATCTCCTCATTGCACGTCCAGCTGACTGTCGGAAAAATCTTAAAGCTTGCAGCTGATCGACTAATGTACTAGTGTTACTAAGATTCCAGCTGAAGGACATCGTCAGCACTGTGCATGATGTATAAACCATGGTTTTTGTTCTACATGTCAGAGTGAGTGTGCTGGGAGTGAGACGCGTTCCGTTCAGGGAGTGAGTGTCAGTCCGTTTATGTAGTACTGTGTTCTGATTGTGGGGAAGAGTGTAAAGGAAGGTGGGGCTAAAGGAAGGTAAAGGAAGGCTTTGTGAGATCTGTTTCCAAGTGTTTGCAACTGAACAAGATCACTATACGGTGATAAGGGCTGTCTGTGGAAACTTGGAGGAAATTAGGAATCAAGAAGAATTTGGTAAACATCCCGGGAGGCTCCCAGGGGAAGGAAATCCCCAAACAAACCCCTTTGGGATGCGCATTGGCCCATTGGTGGGATACTGCAGGGGAACCTGGAGGCACCCTGGGTAAGGAAACTCTCGTCAAGTATTGCAATCAATGGCGGTTAATATATAAGTTAAGAGATGATGAGAAGTGGCATCGGAATGGGACCCTAAACTATAATGCCTTCTTATAGTTACTGTTCTTCTTAAGGATGGAAGGTAAATGAAATAACATGAAAAGTGTTTATAACTGAGTGCTCTCATCACGAGACTCAGTACTGGGTGTTTGTGGACACTGAAGAACTGTACTGTTTGATGTGTGGGTTCTGAAGGGAACGGGACAAACGGTTTTGATGGTGTACTTGTTAATGGTATACAGAAGCATGATTGCGGGTATGTGGAAGTGTAACTGAGGGTATGAACAGTGGACAAAGGAAAAAGGGTTAAAGAGAAAGTGAGTTTATCTGCGCTGGCATGAGAGCAGCCCCCCCGCACCATTCCCCTGCGAGCAGAACTCTCGGAGTGAGAGAGAGCGCCGGAGTCACAGAGTGCTGCTGTAAACAGCGTTACTTGTGAATGGGGGGAGGTGGAGAGGATGGGGCACTGGAGGTGAGAATAGCCTTCATGTGCAGAGATGTCGGAAACCCGAAATTCCAGTGTTAGCACTGGAAGCCTCCGGAGAGGAGGAGGTGAAACTGAAATGTAATGGTAGTCCTTTATGGAATGATGAGTTTGGAAAGGGAAAAGTTTGAGGACGCAGGCTGAGGAAGGCAAAGATGAGCAAGGTGTAACAGGGATGTAGATCCAAAGAGAGGTGAGCAATATGAAGAAAAATCTGATTGAGGAACAGTGATAGTAAGGAAATTGGGAATAGCAACAGCTGTTCCTGTTGCGGTGCTGGAGTAGAGCCGTAGGACCCAGAGGTCCCCTTAGAAAGCGGTAATGGGGGGGGCTGGAAGAGTCCATGGAGGGTTCCACCCCTGCTGGACTGAAAGCGGTGTGCGAACTGCAGGGATATGAGACAGCGGTGGAGAAATCCAACCGTCTCTGATTGCAAAAGCGGAATGATGGGAACCTGGGAAGTTATTCCTGGGAAATCCACCGGTGAAATTGCAGCCAGGAGAGCAGGAGAAAGAGGATTCATTTCCGGTGGGCACGGGTGCCTCTCACCACCCGGAGATGATTTTGCATCAGTAGTAGGAGCTACTGCCCAACAAGAAAGAGCTTCCCTTTGGGGATCAAGTGAATATAGGCTGAGAAAATAAGTCGGAATACATCAATTCCTGTACATGCCGGGTTCTCCAAAACCGCTCCTCTGGCAAGGCTCATTAGAACAAATGGATGCAGAGATTCAATTCAATAACACTGGAGCTAAGGGTCAAACGAGATGAACTGATTGGAAATTGTAGGTCTGGCTTTAACACCAAGTGGGAAAAACAACGTTGTACCCCCAGAAGTTGCAGAAATCTTCACTAAGGTATGCTTAGCAGTGTGGGTATCAGGGATGCCTGGTAGAGCCAAAATGCAGCCCTAAGTTCAAAGCAAGAGCTGGAGCTAGCCCAGTCAGGGTAAAGCGGTGCCCTCTGAGGATATGCAACCGGAGAAGGAGAAAAGAAAAACGGATAACTTTTGGATTTTGGATGACTAATTGAATGTGAATCCAAATACAAGACTCCAGTCTTGCCGATGAAAAATTGGATAGCAAGTGCTATAGTTTAGTACAGGAATTGAGGGCAAGTCATAGACTTGCTGAATGTATACGCTCCGTGGTGGCAAATCCATCCACTTTAGTAACTAAGTTAGGGAATGAGTTGGTGGAGTTTGCCTTCTGGATGTGAAGGATGCCTTTCCTGCCTCGCATGCGCGAGGGCGAGGGACCGTATGCTGAGGAGTTCTCGGAAATGGAACGAATATGTATAGGAATTCCAGGAAAATCGTTGGTTCTGTATTAGCCCTGCCTATACCTATCCCGAGTTTTCGTCCTGATGGCATGCAAGTGAGGCGGAGCTCTCCCCCTTGTATCCGGCTCTGCGCAGCGTTGATTAAAACATACCTGCTTTGTAACTCTGTTGTGGTTATGGGGTTCGATTCCGCGAGTCGCAGGGACCCGTAAGACGTGAGGAGACGTCCTGCGCGGGGTTGAAGGAGCGAGGGTGCTCCCCCTGAGGGTGGATCCGCAGGTAACGGTTGGGTGACGGCGATCGGCGTGGGTGGGAGTACAGCCCTCGGGACGGGGGTCCCACTTAGGGGGGTATCTCGAGAATGCCGAGAAGCCCACGGGTGCCGCATGCGAGGTACCCCGAGAGTGACACATGCGAGCCGTGTAATACTTTGGAAAGATCGTAGCTACGAAAGTGGGTCGGACCCGTGGTTTCGTTCTCCTGCGAGGGAGACGGCTGGAAACCGTCACCGAAGTGTTTAAAGCGACTGGTCGAGTGGGGGCGGAGGGAGGCGGGGGGGGGGGGGACGCACAAATGCCCGACCCGATTTTCTCCTTCTCTTCCTGATAGGAACTGCGTTTGTCGTTGCTGTCGTCTTTGCAACTGTTGGGTGTTTAAAAATATTGTTTGTGGGATTCCATTTGTAATGGAAGCGCTGTTGTTGCTGGGGACATTGGTTCTGGCTCTCGTCCTGGGAATTCGGTGTTCCCGTGCCCCGGGCAAGCAGGCAGATTCCATTACCCGGCAACGGAGACTCGAGAAGCGGCTGCTCTACGGTGTGAACGTTAAATACTGGATCCAAGGCGTCAGTGGTGTTAATGCGTGATCTGAGGGCAACTGGACGCTCGTTACACCCTGAAAATAAGTGCGACCCCGTATTTGTTGTTCGAAGCTTAGCCCGTAATGCTGCCCGGGAATTACGGTGCAACACAGGAGACCGGCATTTCCGTTGGGGTCGTGAGCCGGGCTTTAAAGAGGAACGCGTATCAGGTTTAACTGCTATGCTGGCTATAAGGCGTGGACCTTTGGGAACGATAAGGAGTCAGTAGGATTTCATATGGGGGGAGCACCGAGAAAGGAGGTTCCCAGGAGAGCCCCACTTGGATGCGTCTTGGCTCATTGGCGAGAAATTGCCGGGGAGCCTGAGCGAGAAAAAACTTGAATCGAGCACTGTAATCAGTGGTGGTTGTTACAGAAGCTGGAAAGCGGTGAGAAATGGCCAGTGAATGGCACTTGGAATCACAGTACCCTTCTGCAGTGAGCGTTGTTCTCGCGGAAGGAGGGCAAGGGGAGGAAGCCGCCTACGCTGATAAGGTTCTTCATCGTCCGCAATCAGCCCGAATGGCAGCGGGACTGTGGGGTGGGGCCGCCCCAGGATGCGATGGTTTTAGCGTTAGAAAAGGAGAAAAGGGGTGGGGGAAATGGTAACCTGCAACGCTGCTGTTCCTCGTGCAACACAGGGCAGGGTTGCACCAGCCCAGACAGACAAAGTCAGGGAAGCAAGGGAAAGCCCGACTGAGTTTCTTGGTCAGTTCAGGGACGCTATGAGGAGACAAACCCCCCGGAGCCAGGACTCCCTGCCGAGCACTCCCTGCCCGCGGCGCTCCCGCACGGCGGGCTCTTACCGACACGGGCTCTGAGGCTGACGGCGCTCCCGGCTTCGCGCACAGCGACGGCACACGCAGCTGCACCGCAACGCCTCCTGTCTGAGACTGAGCGCTTTCGGAACTGCTCTTCAGGTCCGCCACGATCCCTCCGTGAGGTCCTCGCTAAGAAGAGCGCTCCGCCGGCACCGCTGTGCCCTCAGCCCGACCCTTCTCTGCCCCTCTCCCCGCACACGACGGGCGCAGTCCCGCACCTCCGCGCTGCTACGGAAGAAAGAGAGCGGCTGAGCCCTTCCCCGCCCCGAGAGGCGACGGTCCAGCCGGGAGATGAAGTCCGAGCGCAACGGGGTAATGCCGGGAGGCAGCGGGAAAGGGCCGAGCGGGGAAAAGAGCCCGAGCCCACGGGAGGGGCCCCGGGCAGTCCGTGCTGAGGGCGGCGGTGCCGTCCCGCTGTGCCGCGAGCTGAGGCGGAGGGAAGAGAGCGGCGGGAGTGAGCGGGGAGCTGTGCTGAGAGTGCGGGAGAGAAGGAGTGTCCTCCTGCGGGAGAAGGGACGGGCAGCGCGGGGACAGCGCGGGGACGGGGCTGGGATGGCAGCGAGAGCGTTGGAAAGGCAGCAGCCCGGAGCGAGCTGCGGGCGGGCGCTGCACGGGCGGAGAGCACGGAACTCTTTCCTGCTGCGTGCAGAGCGGCGGAGGGCGGTGGGGGATGGAGATCCGTTCCGCTACAGCCCGTGGGTCCCGTGCGTTGGCAGAGGTGAGGCTGTGTGGCCTGGGGTTTCCAGGATCCTCCTTCTTGCCCTTTTTGAAGGCTGCAGTGACACTGGCTCTCCTCCAGTCTTCAGGCACTCTGCTGTTCTCCAAGAGCTATCAGAGATGACAGAGAGCGGTCTGGCACTCACCTCTGCCCACTCCCTCAGCACACGTGGATGCACGCCGTCGAGGCCCACGGATTTGTGCACTTTGATCCCACCCAGACGTTCCCGGACCACCCCCTCCTCACCCAGAGTGCAGCTCTGGTCTGTGCAGCCATGTGGAATAGCTCTGAGCCATCGGTTCAGGACAAGTTTGACACCCCCCTCCTGAACAGTGTGAGAATGCCTTTAGAAATCAAAAACCCTTGGCAAGGATATCAACAGGCTCCTTATGTTGGAATTCTTGGTGCTGGAGAGATGAGACTGGACTGATAAAGAAATGTGAGGAGGAGAAGTTAAAGAATTAGCCAAATACATGTACAGCCGACGGCAATTTCTGTTCAGCCCGTATCTGTTTGTTTAGCTGAGCGTTCTGAACCCGACGTATTCAGCCAATGAGGAAGCGGGAGAGGAAGAGATCAGCGTGGGGTAATGGGGCACAAAGAGGTAACGCTGTCTCTGCAGGCGCTGCTGCTTGCGGGACGGCCGGCAGTGCAATTGGGAATACAGTGTGCTTTGATCAGAGACACCGTCCTGATAAAGTATTTGGATGTTTCCAACACCCCCGCCTGTCTGGAAGATCGGCAGCGGGCCGCAGTCTGTGGGGCGCACCAGGGTGGGGGGTGTCGTGGTGATGTCCCTGATCCGGGCTCCGGGCAAACTGCAGACTGCCCTGAGAAGAGGGTCAGCTCTGCACACTGGGCCTCTGTTCCCTTCAGGACTGAGTCGCCAACAACCGGAACCCTTCTCTTCATCATGGCAGAGGTGCTCATATTGCTGGAGGGCCTATCCTCTGAGGTAAGACCTCTGGAGCAGGCTGCCTCTCCTCCAGTTGAGCAGCCGTTCCTCCTGCAGGACCCCACACCGGTTCTGCACGGGTAAGTGGGGAGGTGGGGCAGGTTGGGAGCGGATTCTCGTCCTTCCTGGAGCAGGGAGCCGTCTCCATTCCCCCCAGCCTCTGAGGTCCCCCCTACTGCCTGGCGACAACAGGGGAGGGGATCCTCCCATTTACCCTGCGCCCTCAACCCGCTTCCTGTTCCCAACCTGTTTGCTGTTTGCAGCGTCCAACCCGTCAGTCTCTCTCTCACTCTCTCTGATCATTCTCAACCTCTCTGCTTCATCCTCCACCTCAGCCGCCCCAATCAGACCGTTCCCCTGTTGACATCTGACACAGGTGCTGTCTCTGCTGCCCTCCATTGCAAGAGCCGGGCTCCGGCACTCTGCAGCCAGCAGCCTGGCCACCCACAGGTTTGCGTGGGGCATCTGTCTGATTCCCTTTCTGCCGCTCTCACCTTCTTTCTTTTCCTGCTCTCGCCTGCCTTCCCTTTCTGCTCTCGCCTGCCTTCCCTTTCTGCTCCTGCCTTCCCTTGCTGCTCCTGCCTTCCCTTCCTGCTCCTGCCTTCCCTTCCTGCTCCTGCCTTCCCTTTATCCCTCCCCTTTCCCCTTTTCTACCTTTTCCTTCCCTTTCTGCTCTCTCCTCCGTTCCATTACCTCAACAGTAGCAGTGCTAAAGATAAGATGAAGGCCCACTGAACGTTCCCTTCCCTTTCATGGGCTGACCCATTCACAGTTCCCCCCAGGCCGCCCTCTGCCCCCTTTGCAGTACCCCGCAGTACAACCAATGCCAGTGCTGCCGTCCCACTCTCCAGCACTGCTGCTGCTGTTGTCTCAAAGTGTGGCTTCTCTGGCCGGGTGTGCAAGGAGCACACATGCACACGGAGCTGTGTGACATCGGTGTCACTTCTGCATGGGGAGGAGTGCTGAGCGGTTGATGGCCGGGCGAGCAATGCCATCCGTCTGTGCAGTGCGGGGCTTCTGGGGACCGGGAGCGCGGGGCCACCTGATCTGCCAGAGCGCGGAGAGCACGGAGCGACAGCAATGGCAGCCACTGCTCACTGCCATTGGGACCATCTGCAGCCGCTGCATTCCATTTGAGTCATGGCATCAGGTGGTGCTCAGCTTCATTATACGTATGCGAAGGGAGAACTTCAGTGAGTTTACGTCTTTGGAACTGAAGGATTCTGCTTCAGTAGCGAAACCCGTGTGAGTGAGACTGAAACCGGCAGAACAGCAGACAACAGAAGACTGCCCTGGGTCCAAAAATATGTCCCCGGGGACAGAATTGAACGTATTAGTTGGACAGCAGCGGCTAAATCTGTAGGAGCTGTGTCGAAGGCTGCAGGCAGAGGATGGTGTTCAGCGGTCTGTGTTCCGCTGCGGGCGGTGACGGCGCTGTGCCGCGGGGCTCCTTCTGGCAGAGCTGCTCTCCCAGCCCTCTCCGTGACACACACAGCGGCACCGAGCGCGCCCTCCCTTTGCTGCCGCCATCACAGGGACAGAGCAGCAGTGACTGCAGAGGACACAATCCATGGCACCTTGAATGAGAGCTCAGCGCGGTTACAAAAGACCGCGGCTCAGCAAGAACCGTGAGTGCAGAAACCCTCGTGCAGGGCTACGGCCGCGCAACAGCACCGGGAGCGACATCGCCCACAGCCAAAGTCAGACGGCGGCTGGGAGCGACGGCACCGTGATGTGACACGGTGGTGGCACCACGATGTGACACAGAGCCCGAAAGGAGGGCAGAAATACCCCCACCCTCGGGTCTGGCCGCAGTGGGGCATCACCATGGGATCCTCCCATTACCCTTTGACCTTTAAGGCACGGTGCAGTCTGACACGTTCCCCGAGAGCTGACGAGCAGCACAGCTGGCTGAGGCCATACAGGAGCAACTGCAGGAGCGCTGGAAAGAGGCGGATTCCAGCACACACGGATGGCATGGCAGTGCCCAGCAGCGTTGGCACGAGCTGCCTGCGATGGGATCTGTCACTGTGGATATGTCCCATTCTAACAGAGGAAGTTGTAGTTGCTTCTGCTGCAGACCCAATATTTTGGTAGGTGGCAGAGGGCTGAGCTGATCCCGTCCCCATTCAGGTACGCACATCGGCCTCCGCCTCACAGCGGGAACCTGAGCACAGGAGGGAGGAGAATGGGAAACCCCATCCCAGCCCATCCCAGACAGACCCAATGGGAAACCGGAGCACAAAATGGCAGCTGAGCCCCGCGGGACGCAGCGCTGCTCTGTGCTGTGCTCACACTGCTGGCTGCGCTGCTCCAGGTCCTGGCAGCTCCAGGGGAACTTCCCCAACCCCAGGGGAAGCTGACAAGAGCCCCACGCGGCGCTATTGGCTTGGGGCCGAGTGGCTGGATGACTGTGAAAGGAAAGGGACCTGGGGGTGCTGGTTGATGCTCGGCTGAACACGAGCCGACAGTGTGCCCGGGTGGCCACGAGGGCCAAGGGCATCCTGGCCTGCGTTAGAAAGAGTGTGGCCAGGAGTAGCAGGCAGGCGATCGTCCCCCTGTACTCAGCACTGATGAGGCCGCACCTCGAGTACCGTGTCCAGTTTTGGGCCCCTCACTTTTTGGGCAAGAAAGACATGGAGGCCCGGGAGCGTGTCCAGGGGAGGGCAACACAGCTGGTGAGGGGTCTGGAGCGCGGGCCTTAGGAGGAGCGGCTGAGGGAGTGGGATTGTCCAGTCTGGAGAAGAGGAGGCTCAGGGGAGACCTCATTGCACTCTCCAACTTCCTGAAGGGACATTGTGGTGAGGAGGGGTTCGGCCTCTTCTCCCGGGCAGCAAACGGGACCCGAGGAAATGGCCACGAGTTGCAGCAGAGCAGGTTTAGGTGGGACGTAAGGAAAAACGTTTTCTCTCAGAGAGCGGTCAGGCGCTGGAATGGCTGCCCAGGGAGGTGGTGGAGTCGCCGTCCCTGGCAGTGTTGAAGAGGCGTCTGGCTGAGGAGCTACGAGCTGCGGCTTACTGCTTGTAGCAATGGGGACGGGAGGACGGTCGGAGCGGATGACCTTGCAGGTCCTTTCCAGCCTTGTGATTGTCGGATCCTATGATTCTGTTCTATGAGGCGTGGGAGACAAAGGGACGCGGCCAAGCTCTTCTCAGCGCTCCGCGGGGACAGCACACAGGGCCATGGGCGCACAGTGGAGCACAGGAAGCTCCGCACCAACGTGCGAAGGAACGTCTGCACGGTGTGGGTGGCGGAGCGCTGGGATGGGCTGCCCGGGGCTGGGGGGTCTCCTCCTCTGCAGGCACCGCGCTCCCCTCGGATGCCCTCCTGTGCAGCTGCTGGAGGAGCTGCTGGGGCGGGGGCTGCACTCCGTGAGCTGCGGAGGTCCCTCCCGACCCCTACAGCTCTGTGATTGTGTGACCCCTCACGATGGGGGACGCCGAATGGAGACCCTAAAATGGGCCCCCCCACAATAGAGTCCTCCGAAAGGGATCTCCAGGTGGGGACCTCAAATGGAGAGCCCGAAACTGAACCCCTAAATGAGACCCCCGAAAAAGGACCCCACATTGGGACCTCAAATGCAGATGCCAAAAGGGACCCCCAGAGCGCAGACTCCCAGACATGGGGGGAATAATGGGGGCATTGGGGCTCTTCATGAGAAAAGGATGATGATGGTGTATGATCGTGGCCACGATGATCAGTAACGATGGTGTTTGTAACGCCGCGTAGCGGGAACTGGGGCGATAATGGTATCAAACAGCACTGATATTGGGATAACCATCACAACTAGATAATTGTCCCGTCAATAATGGGAGCCCCCGAAATGGGGACCTCAAATGGAACCCGTAAAAAAGAGGACCCCAACTGGAGACCCCAAAAGGGGACACCCAAAATAGGAACCCCAAAAGGGGTCCCCCAGATTCAGACCTCCAAATAGCAGACTTCTGTTGCCTTTCGCAGGCAACCGTGATGTTCGTTGCTTAGGGGAGCCTGCGGCTTGGCCAAATACCGAGGTGACACCAATATGATGAGCGGTAAAATGGCGTTTATTAAGTTCTAACAAGCACTTATATATCTTTTAACCCTTCGTGTACGCCCACTGGATGGTACACGTGGCACATACCTAACACATGGGGAGGAGCCTGACACGTTACATCCCGAGACCCTGATCACGCCTATTACAACAACTTCCCATAGGGGGACCACAAATGGAGGCACCAAAAGGTGAACCCCAAGATAGAACCTTTAAAATGGGAACCCCAGCTGGAGGCCCCCAAATGGGGACCCAAAAATTGGGACGCCAAAAAGGGGACTCCCAAAAGGAGGACACCAAATGGAGACTACCAAAAAGGAGACCCCCCCATGGAGACCCCAAAAATGGAAACCTCACATGGAGACCCCGAGTGGAGACCCCTAAAAAAGGGAGAAACAATGGGGGATTTGGGCTCTTAATGAGAAAAATAATAAAGATGAGCTGTGATGACTGTGTTTGTAATGCCACGCTGTAGGGACAAGGACGATAATGGCATCAAATAGCATTAATAATGGGATAATCATCAAAAATGGAGAAATGATAATGGGATAATGGGGGGGGGGGCACTAAACAATAAAAATAAGAAGTGTATTAGTAAGAGTGTAAAGAATAACGGCAACATGCAGTGATAAAATGGGGTGAACCGGGCGGATACTCATAAGAGAAATATTATTAATAATCAGATAATGATCAGAACTACGTAAAGTAATAATAAAACGGTGGTAGTGTGGGAAGGGCACTTAATAAAGTCCATCAGGAAGGCATGAGTAGTATTAGTGTGAGGAAAAACAGTATTAAACGTAGTGGTAAAATTGGGGTGGAAATGAGAGAAATGTTACAGCTACTAATAACGAGGTAATAATCGAAAATAGGAAACGCAAATGGTGATAATGGGAATCGAGGCACTGATAACGGTAATGACGTTCATATTGCTAATAATGGGACAAGAACGAAAAGTAGTGATGAAATGGGGAGTTGGGCAGTAGAGGAGGGGAATTGTGGCAGGGACTGTTAATAAACGGGAGTAGAAACGGTAAAGGAAATAATGCCGAACATAATGATAGGAAGGGTAATAAATGCAGACTTGCAATAACAATAATCGTAATAACAATAACGAAGACGGTAATAGTGTAAGTGGAGAGAACCGTGCAGAATCGTCAGCTGCCCACCCAACCGTCCCGTGGGGCTATGATCTGTAAGGACCCCCAGAGGACCCCCCCTTAAGGCACAGTGCAACAGATGAGTTTCCTGAGAGACAGCGAGCAGCACAGCTGGCTGAGTCCATGTAAACACAAATGTAGCAGTGCTGGAAAAAGGCAGACTCCACCACACACGGATGGCATGGCAGTGCCCAGCAGCGTTGGCACGAGCTGCCTGGGATGGGATTCGTCACTGCGGATTTGTCCCTTTCCTCCAGCGGACGTAGCTGTCAGCTCTGCTGCACACCCAGAACTTCTCATTGTGGCAGAGGGCTGAGCTGATCCTGTCCCCATTCAGGTACGCACATCGGCCTCCGCCTCGCAGCTCAAACCTGAGTACAGGAGGGTGGAGAATGAGAAACCCAATCCCAGCCCATGCCAAACAGACCCCATAAGAGAGCCCACCCCGACAGACGGACGCACACACTGACCAGTTGCTGAAGGTGCTGCCATCGGCCCATGTCCAGTGCTCGGCCCCTTCTGCCCTGTGCAGCCCAATCCAACAGTTTGCTGGGCCCCGGTACCGCAGCATGAATTCCTTTGAACAAAACCAGGTGTGATTGGAGCTGTTGGAACACATCCCATCCCATCCCCTCCCCACATCTCAGGTCCCACCTCGCTGCAAGGCGCTGCACTCATATTGGTGCAATGCTGTGTTGGTAATGGTGTGGACAAAGCCCTCCCCTGGAGGTGCGCAGATAAGGAAAGTGCCCGGTGGGTGCAGGGAGGGGGGGAGATGAGCACTTGACACTGTCCCAGCACAGCCCGGTGCTTTCGCCAAAGGCATCTCCTCACGGCTTTGGCATGGGGCCAATATGGGGCACCGGGAGGAGTTCGTGCGGCCCCACAAGTGTGGGTTTCCCACCCCCGTGTTGGCACTGGGGCTCACGCCCCGCTCTCACCATCTCCTCCTCCGTCTCTATGGTGGCCAGGGAAGCTCCGAGGCGGTGGCAGTGCTCCCTGCTGCTGTTCCAATCGCTCTCCATGTCCGAGAAATAATAGCATTTCCCTTGGAAACCGACCCAGGCGTTGGGGCACACGTGGGAGAAGGGTGGGCGAGGTGAGCACGACGGACGCTGGAGCACTGACAGGGAGAGAGTTGGGCAAGTGGGAGGCAAAGGACGTTCCCCTGCAGCTGAGGTGGGGTTGGGATGCACGGCCACGGGGCGATGCCCTCGGAGCGGTTGCAGAGGCCGGGAGTTGGAGCAGAAGGTGCTTTGGGGCACCACGTGGGCAGCCCAGGAGGTGGGATGGGGGCTGTGCATCTCCGTGGGGATGCGGGGGACACTCACCTACCACGGCCACCAGCGCCGAAACAAGGATGCACGGCACTGCACACAAAGCCACGCAGAGCACGCGGCGCCTGTTCTGCTTCAGCTCACTGCATCCGGAGCCTGGCCAGACAGAGAGCAGTTCATGAGTCACACAGTCAGCACGGCTGGAAAAGACCTCCAACATCGTCCAGATGTGGACGATGCAGCAGGAGCACCTCCTGCTCTGCTGCCCGCACTGCTGCCGCTACGAGCCGGGACAGAGCAGAAGCACCGCGCTGCGAGCCTGACTACAGGCTGTAGCGGAACTCCATCCACCAACGCCCTCTCCGCTCTGCACGTGCAGCGCCCGCCCGCAGCTCGCTCCGGGCTGCTGCCTTTCCAACGCTCTCGCTGCCATCCCAGCCCCGTCCCCGCGCTGTCCCCGCGCTGCCCGTCCCTTCTCCCGCAGGAGGACACTCCTTCTCTCCCGCACTCTCAGCACAGCTCCCCGCTCACTCCCGCCGCTCTCTTCCCTCCGCCTCAGCTCGCGGCACAGCGGGACGGCACCGCCGCCCTCAGCACGGACTGCCCGGGGCCCCTCCCGTGGGCTCGGGCTCTTTTCCCCGCTCGGCCCTTTCCCGCTGCCTCCCGGCATTACCCCGTTGCGCTCGGACTTCTTCCTCTCCCGGCTGGACCGTCGCCTCTCGGGGCGGGGAAGGGCTCAGCCGCTCTTTTTCTTCCATAGCACCGTGGAGGTGCGGGGCTGCGCCCATCGTGTGCGGGGAGAGGGGCAGAGAAGGGTCGCGCTGAGGGCACAGCGGTGCCGGCGGAGCGCTCTTCTTAGCGAGGACCTCACGGAGGGGTCGTGGCGGAAAGCTGAAAAACAGCGGCATACTGCAGTGGGCACAGCGGGTCCGAAAGCGCTCAGTCGCAGTCGGGAAGCCGTCCGGGAACGCCCACAGTTCTCGCAATATGGACGCAGTCGGGAGGAGGAGCGGGGTGAGGCGGGGGAGGTGCCGCAGTACTGTTCCTGTTTGTCTTTGGTCTGTGGAAGAGCGGGCAAGGTGCTTAGGATGACTGCGGGTTGTAAGAGACTATTCTTTTATATCATTTGACTCAAAGTTTGCCGAGGAGCAAGTCCAGGCAAGTCCTGGGCAAAGGTAGAGAAATCTTCTTCCTTCTGGAGGACACTGATGGACGGGTCCTGGCTGAGGGTTGTGAAATCCTCCAAGGAGCACAGATGGACACGGCCAGGGGCAGCGAGAGAGAGATGAGCTGCTGATAACGGCCGGGAAACGGTCTTTGTGTGTGGGCTTACCTCGAGGAAGATGGCCATCTCAGGAGGTACGCACAGGACTCTTGCTCAAGCACCCAGGGGTGTCAGTAGGCAGCAGAAAATGGAGGATAAAAGAGGGGCCAACAACCCCGACAGATTGGGAGGGGTTTTCTGCCATCAGATCCCTCACCACGACGGACTGAGAGGGGTTTTCTGCCGTCAGATCCCTCACCACGACGGACTGAGAGGGGTTTTCTGCCGTCAGATCCCTCACCACGACGGACTGAGAGGGTTTTCTGCCATCAGATCCCTCACCGCGACGGACTGAGAGGGGTTTTCTGCCATCCGATCTTTCACCACGACGGACCGGTGAAGGGTTTTGGCCGTCAGATCCCTCACCACGACGGACTGAGAGGGGTTTTCTGCCATCAGATCCCTCACCACGACAGACCAGTGAAGGGTTTCTGCCATCCGATCCCTCACCACGACGGACTCGAGGCTTTCTGCCTTCAGATCCTTCTCTCCGGACCGTATGCTGACGGACTTCCCTGGCCCTGCTACCTGAGACCTGCTGCTTCCTCCCTGACTTACTCTGCGGCTTCTTCCTGCACCCACCCGGTACTGCCCCCTCTGGTTGCCCAAGACCCCCCTCGCTCGCCTTCCCTTCCCCATCGCCCCGATCCGGAACAGTGTCCGTCCTCCCCTTTCTCCATCTCCCTTATTAACGTTTGTAATAAACCGGTCGGACCAACATTTGAACCGTTGTTTCTTAATCTCACGCCGGGCATACGTATCTCAAAGAACCTCCTCTCCCTCCTACAAACTGGAGCGAGACAGGCACCTGAGCTGGGCCTCCTTTGGAGCGGCAGTAGCCCTAATACCCTCGTGGCCATACTCAGGTGTTTCCACAGCCACCAACCTCGTACCAACCCTCGTGTTCTTCGTACACGAGGCTGACTCCTCCTCCTCCTCCTTCACCAAGACACCAGGCTGGGATCTCACCAGCGCATCCCCCTCCTGCAAGCACCGGCCCGTTACGTACAGGCTGTGTTCTAATGACCCCAATTTCTAATGACCCCAATTACACCCCCGTTGCCTTCTGCAACTGCGATGTGGACCTCCTGTGTCAGCCCTCGCGCACGCTGACCAATTACCTGCTCAGGGCCAAACGACTGCAAACGTGAGCAGTAAAACGGCGTTCATTCACTATGAAGCACAGCTTATATACCTTTACTTAGGCACTCGTACCATCGTGTCCTACCCTGATTCGTCCGTACTGGATCTTAACCCACAGTTCCTTACTTGGCTCCTATTGTCTCCTCGTTCCTTCGCCTTCTTATCTCGTTTACTTCGTTAGCGAAGGACGGTCTGTCTGAGCACAACAGCACCCTTTCACTGTGCTTAGGGAGAGGCCTATCCCGTGCAGCACGTACCTCCGCAAAGCACCCACTGCAACCCCCACCCCCTTTCATATCCAGCCGTGCTCCTAAAGAGGTTACATCCCGGCTGGGCCGTCGCCTCTCGGGGCGGGGAAGGGCTCAGCCGCTCTTTTTCTTCCTTAGCATCGTGGAGGTGCGGGGCTGCGCCCATCGTGTGCGGGGAGAGGAGCAGAGAAGGGTCGGGCTGAGGGCACAGCGGTGCCGGCGGAGCGCTCTTCTTAGCGAAGACCTCACGGAGGGATCGTGGCGGAAAGCTGAAAAACAGCCGCATACTGCAGTGGGCACAGCGGTACCGAACGCACTCAGTCGCAGTCGGGAAGCCGTCCGGGAACGCCGCCAACAGAGTGCTCGTAATAAAGACGCGGTCGGCAGAGGGGCGGGGCGGGGGCGGTGCAGCATTGCTATTCCTCTTTCTATTTGCTGTTTGTCTTTGCTATTCCTGTGGTGGGTGGGGGCTCTCAAGGACTGACTGCGGTGGGGGCCAAAATGAGCCTCGCTGAACTGAGTGAAGGGTAAAATCAGGTCCGTGCAGTATAGAAAGAAGGGCTTCATAGCAAGAAAAGAGAAAGCAGCTTCACAAGGTAGACAAGGGGCAAATAGAGATAGTTTATGTAGAGAGTGTTAGAAAACAAGGGGTTCCAGGCACTTTCACAGGCGTTAGGTGCAAAATAAAAAGGAGAATGAAGGCCATAAAGATAAGGACCGGAGAACAGCTCAAAGGTTGGCAGGGAGGTGATGGGATGTCTGAAGTGCGAGCTGAAACCAGTTTGGGGAATGCCCCCCTTCGGGGTCAGAAGTTTGCAGCGAGGAAGACTATGAGCCTTTGCGAGGAAGACTACGAGTCTTCATCATCACGACCTGCTTCGCACGCGCAAGGGGGGGAGGGACTGCATGCTAATGGGCTCTCGGGAATGTAGTGAATATGCATCCGAATTCCTGTCAACTACTGATGATGTATTAGTTGGACCTGTATCTATAGCCCCATTTCTGCTGACGGTGCGCAAGTTAGGTGGAGCGATCCCCCTTGCACCGGGCTGTACGCGCGTCACCAATAAACACATGCCTGCTCTATATCCTTACCGCCTATAGGGTCTGATTGCCGTACGTCAATTTGGCACCCCAGGTGGGACCCACTCTGTTCGGCTGCAGGAGCGGCTGAGAGAGGGGACACCTTTGGCGCGCCCCGAGATTTCTGGGAAGGACTCCCTTCCTCACCCGATCACTGCGGGGACAGACAAGGACCGCCCGTAGGCGGACCAGGTCTGTGTATGGGAAAGGGGGAACCCGTAAGGCGTGAGGAGACGTCCTACGCAGGGCATGGAGGAGCGTGCCTGCTCCCCCCCCGAGCTACGTGAGCTCACGGGTTCGGTTGCCGGCTGGGGTAGGAAGACCCCTTGGGGAGTTCCTACGAAGGGGACCTGTAAGTCATACGAGAGGAAAGAGCAACAGCTCTCCCTTCGGTGATTGGTAACAGCACGGATTTTGTCAAATGAGAGCGTGGATTCTCCTGGAGAGAGCAGTGGGAGTTATAGGTTGTGTTCTTGTTATCACCATCTGCTGAGTGTTCGGCACCGTGGATCTCCTCATTGCACGTCCAGCTGACTGTCGGAAAAATCTTAAAGCTTGCAGCTGATCGACTAATGTACTAGTGTTACTAAGATTCCAGCTGAAGGACATCGTCAGCACTGTGCATGATGTATAAACCATGGTTTTTGTTCTACATGTCAGAGTGAGTGTGCTGGGAGTGAGACGCGTTCCGTTCAGGGAGTGAGTGTCAGTCCGTTTATGTAGTACTGTGTTCTGATTGTGGGGAAGAGTGTAAAGGAAGGCGGGGCTAAAGGAAGGTAAAGGAAGGCTTTGTGAGATCTGTTTCCAAGTGTTTGCAACTGAACAAGATCACTATACGGTGATAAGGGCTGTCTGTGGAAACTTGGAGGAAATTAGGAATCAAGAAGAATTTGGTAAACATCCCGGGAGGCTCCCAGGGGAAGGAAATCCCCAAACAAACCCCTTTGGGATGCGCATTGGCCCATTGGTGGGATACTGCAGGGGAACCTGGAGGCACCCTGGGTAAGGAAACTCTCGTCAAGTATTGCAATCAATGGCGGTTAATATATAAGTTAAGAGATGATGAGAAGTGGCATCGGAATGGGACCCTAAACTATAATGCCTTCTTATAGTTACTGTTCTTCTTAAGGATGGAAGGTAAATGAAATAACATGAAAAGTGTTTATAACTGAGTGCTCTCATCACGAGACTCAGTACTGGGTGTTTGTGGACACTGAAGAACTGTACTGTTTGATGTGTGGGTTCTGAAGGGAACGGGACAAACGGTTTTGATGGTGTACTTGTTAATGGTATACAGAAGCATGATTGCGGGTATGTGGAAGTGTAACTGAGGGTATGAACAGTGGACAAAGGAAAAAGGGTTAAAGAGAAAGTGAGTTTATCTGCGCTGGCATGAGAGCAGCCCCCCCGCACCATTCCCCTGCGAGCAGAACTCTCGGAGTGAGAGAGAGCGCCGGAGTCACAGAGTGCTGCTGTAAACAGCGTTACTTGTGAATGGGGGGAGGTGGAGAGGATGGGGCACTGGAGGTGAGAATAGCCTTCATGTGCAGAGATGTCGGAAACCCGAAATTCCAGTGTTAGCACTGGAAGCCTCCGGAGAGGAGGAGGTGAAACTGAAATGTAATGGTAGTCCTTTATGGAATGATGAGTTTGGAAAGGGAAAAGTTTGAGGACGCAGGCTGAGGAAGGCAAAGATGAGCAAGGTGTAACAGGGATGTAGATCCAAAGAGAGGTGAGCAATATGAAGAAAAATCTGATTGAGGAACAGTGATAGTAAGGAAATTGGGAATAGCAACAGCTGTTCCTGTTGCGGTGCTGGAGTAGAGCCGTAGGACCCAGAGGTCCCCTTAGAAAGCGGTAATGGGGGGGGCTGGAAGAGTCCATGGAGGGTTCCACCCCTGCTGGACTGAAAGCGGTGTGCGAACTGCAGGGATATGAGACAGCGGTGGAGAAATCCAACCGTCTCTGATTGCAAAAGCGGAATGATGGGAACCTGGGAAGTTATTCCTGGGAAATCCACCGGTGAAATTGCAGCCAGGAGAGCAGGAGAAAGAGGATTCATTTCCGGTGGGCACGGGTGCCTCTCACCACCCGGAGATGATTTTGCATCAGTAGTAGGAGCTACTGCCCAACAAGAAAGAGCTTCCCTTTGGGGATCAAGTGAATATAGGCTGAGAAAATAAGTCGGAATACATCAATTCCTGTACATGCCGGGTTCTCCAAAACCGCTCCTCTGGCAAGGCTCATTAGAACAAATGGATGCAGAGATTCAATTCAATAACACTGGAGCTAAGGGTCAAACGAGATGAACTGATTGGAAATTGTAGGTCTGGCTTTAACACCAAGTGGGAAAAACAACGTTGTACCCCCAGAAGTTGCAGAAATCTTCACTAAGGTATGCTTAGCAGTGTGGGTATCAGGGATGCCTGGTAGAGCCAAAATGCAGCCCTAAGTTCAAAGCAAGAGCTGGAGCTAGCCCAGTCAGGGTAAAGCGGTGCCCTCTGAGGATATGCAACCGGAGAAGGAGAAAAGAAAAACGGATAACTTTTGGATTTTGGATGACTAATTGAATGTGAATCCAAATACAAGACTCCAGTCTTGCCGATGAAAAATTGGATAGCAAGTGCTATAGTTTAGTACAGGAATTGAGGGCAAGTCATAGACTTGCTGAATGTATACGCTCCGTGGTGGCAAATCCATCCACTTTAGTAACTAAGTTAGGGAATGAGTTGGTGGAGTTTGCCTTCTGGATGTGAAGGATGCCTTTCCTGCCTCGCATGCGCGAGGGCGAGGGACCGTATGCTGAGGAGTTCTCGGAAATGGAACGAATATGTATAGGAATTCCAGGAAAATCGTTGGTTCTGTATTAGCCCTGCCTATACCTATCCCGAGTTTTCGTCCTGATGGCATGCAAGTGAGGCGGAGCTCTCCCCCTTGTATCCGGCTCTGCGCAGCGTTGATTAAAACATACCTGCTTTGTAACTCTGTTGTGGTTATGGGGTTCGATTCCGCGAGTCGCAGGGACCCGTAAGACGTGAGGAGACGTCCTGCGCGGGGTTGAAGGAGCGAGGGTGCTCCCCCTGAGGGTGGATCCGCAGGTAACGGTTGGGTGACGGCGATCGGCGTGGGTGGGAGTACAGCCCTCGGGACGGGGGTCCCACTTAGGGGGGTATCTCGAGAATGCCGAGAAGCCCACGGGTGCCGCATGCGAGGTACCCCGAGAGTGATACATGCGAGCCGTGTAATACTTTGGAAAGATCGTAGCTACGAAAGTGGGTCGGACCCGTGGTTTCGTTCTCCTGCGAGGGAGACGGCTGGAAACCGTCACCGAAGTGTTTAAAGCGACTGGTCGAGTGGGGGCGGAGGGAGGCGGGGGGGGGGGGGGACGCACAAATGCCCGACCCGATTTTCTCTTTCTCTTCCTGATAGGAACTGCGTTTGTCGTTGCTGTCGTCTTTGCAACTGTTGGGTGTTTAAAAATATTGTTTGTGGGATTCCATTTGTAATGGAAGCGCTGTTGTTGCTGGGGACGTTGGTTCTGGCTCTCGTCCTGGGAATTCGGTGTTCCCGTGCCCCGGGCAAGCAGGCAGATTCCATTACCCGGCAACGGAGACTCGAGAAGCGGCTGCTCTACGGTGTGAACGTTAAATACTGGATCCAAGGCGTCAGTGGTGTTAATGCGTGGTCTGAGGGCAACTGGACGCTCGTTACACCCTGAAAATAAGTGCGACCCCGTATTTGTTGTTCGAAGCTTAGCCCGTAATGCTGCCCGGGAATTACGGTGCAACACAGGAGACCGGCATTTCCGTTGGGGTCGTGAGCCGGGCTTTAAAGAGGAACGCGTATCAGGTTTAACTGCTATGCTGGCTATAAGGCGTGGACCTTTGGGAACGATAAGGAGTCAGTAGGATTTCATATGGGGGGAGCACCGAGAAAGGAGGTTCCCAGGAGAGCCCCACTTGGATGCGTCTTGGCTCATTGGCGAGAAATTGCCGGGGAGCCTGAGCGAGAAAAAACTTGAATCGAGCACTGTAATCAGTGGTGGTTGTTACAGAAGCTGGAAAGCGGTGAGAAATGGCCAGTGAATGGCACTTGGAATCACAGTACCCTTCTGCAGTGAGCGTTGTTCTCGCGGAAGGAGGGCAAGGGGAGGAAGCCGCCTACGCTGATAAGGTTCTTCATCGTCCGCAATCAGCCCGAATGGCAGCGGGACTGTGGGGTGGGGCCGCCCCAGGATGCGATGGTTTTAGCGTTAGAAAAGGAGAAAAGGGGTGGGGGAAATGGTAACCTGCAACGCTGCTGTTCCTCGTGCAACACAGGGCAGGGTTGCACCAGCCCAGACAGACAAAGTCAGGGAAGCAAGGGAAAGCCCGACTGAGTTTCTTGGTCAGTTCAGGGACGCTATGAGGAGACAAACCCCCCGGAGCCAGGACTCCCTGCCGAGCACTCCCTGCCCGCGGCGCTCCCGCACGGCGGGCTCTTACCGACACGGGCTCTGAGGCTGACGGCGCTCCCGGCTTCGCGCACAGCGACGGCACACGCAGCTGCACCGCAACGCCTCCTGTCTGAGACAGAGCGCTTTCGGAACTGCTCTTCAGGTCCGCCACGATCCCTCCGTGAGGTCCTCGCTAAGAAGAGCGCTCCGCCGGCACCGCTGTGCCCTCAGCCCGACCCTTCTCTGCCCCTCTCCCCGCACACGACGGGCGCAGTCCCGCACCTCCGCGCTGCTACGGAAGAAAGAGAGCGGCTGAGCCCTTCCCCGCCCCGAGAGGCGACGGTCCAGCCGGGAGATGAAGTCCGAGCGCAACGGGGTAATGCCGGGAGGCAGCGGGAAAGGGCCGAGCGGGGAAAAGAGCCCGAGCCCACGGGAGGGGCCCCGGGCAGTCCGTGCTGAGGGCGGCGGTGCCGTCCCGCTGTGCCGCGAGCTGAGGCGGAGGGAAGAGAGCGGCGGGAGTGAGCGGGGAGCTGTGCTGAGAGTGCGGGAGAGAAGGAGTGTCCTCCTGCGGGAGAAGGGACGGGCAGCGCGGGGACAGCGCGGGGACGGGGCTGGGATGGCAGCGAGAGCGTTGGAAAGGCAGCAGCCCGGAGCGAGCTGCGGGCGGGCGCTGCACGGGCGGAGAGCACGGAACTCTTTCCTGCTGCGTGCAGAGCGGCGGAGGGCGGTGGGGGATGGAGATCCGTTCCGCTACAGCCGTGGGTCCCGTGCGTTGGCAGAGGTGAGGCTGCGTGGCCTGGGGTTTCCAGGATCCTCCTTCTTGCCCTTTTTGAAGGCTGCAGTGACACTGGCTCTCCTCCAGTCTTCAGGCACTCTGCTGTTCTCCAAGAGCTATCAGAGATGACAGAGAGCGGTCTGGCACTCACCTCTGCCCACTCCCTCAGCACACGTGGATGCATCCCATCGAGGCCCACGGATTTGTGCACTTTGATCCCACCCAGACGTTCCCGGACCACCCCTGGTCTGTACTGGACTGATAAAGAAATGTAAGGAGGAGAAGTTAAAGAATTAGCCAAATACATGTACAGCCGACGGCAATTTCTGTTTAGCCCGTATCTGTTTGTTTAGCTGAGCGTTCTGAACCCGACGTATTCAGCCAATGAGGAAGCGGGAGAGGAAGAGATCAGCGTGGGGTAATGGGGCACAAAGAGGTAACGCTGTCTCTGCAGGCGCTGCTGCTTGCGGGACGGCCGGCACTGCAATTGGGAATACAGTGTGCTTTGATCAGAGACACCGTCCTGATAAAGTATTTGGATGTTTCCAACACCCCCGCCTGTCTGGAAGATCGGCAGCGGGCCGCAGTCTGTGGGGCGCACCAGGGTGGGGGGTGTCGTGGTGATGTCCCTGATCCGGGCTCCGGGCAAACTGCAGACTGCCCTGAGAAGAGGGTCAGCTCTGCACACTGGGCCTCTGTTCCCTTCAGGACTGAGTCGCCAACAACCGGAACCCTTCTCTTCATCATGGCAGAGGTGCTCATATTGCTGGAGGGCCTATCCTCTGAGGTAAGACCTCTGGAGCAGGCTGCCTCTCCTCCAGTTGAGCAGCCAGTTCCTCCTGCAGGACCCCACACCGGTTCTGCACGGGTAAGTGGGGAGGTGGGGCAGGTTGGGAGCGGATTCTCGTCCTTCCTGGAGCAGGGAGCCGTCTCCATTCCCCCCAGCCTCTGAGGTCCCCCCTACTGCCTGGCGACAACAGGGGAGGGGATCCTCCCATTTACCCTGCGCCCTCAACCCGCTTCCTGTTCCCAACCTGTTTGCTGTTTGCAGCGTCCAACCCGTCAGTCTCTCTCTCACTCTCTCTGATCATTCTCAACCTCTCTGCTTCATCCTCCACCTCAGCCGCCCCAATCAGACCGTTCCCCTGTTGACATCTGACACAGGTGCTGTCTCTGCTGCCCTCCATTGCAAGAGCCGGGCTCCGGCACTCTGCAGCCAGCAGCCTGGCCACCCACAGGTTTGCGTGGGGCATCTGTCTGATTCCCTTTCTGCCGCTCTCACCTTCTTTCTTTTCCTGCTCTCGCCTGCCTTCCCTTTCTGCTCTTGCCTTCCCTTTCTGCTCTCGCCTGCCTTCCCTTTCGGCTCCTGCCTTCCCTTTCGGCTCCTGCCTTCCCTTTCGGCTCCTGCCTTCCCTTTCTGCTCCTGCCTTCCCTTTCTGCTCCTGCCTTCCCGTCCTGCTCCTGCCTTCCCTTCCTGCTCTCGCCTTCCCTTCCTGCTCTCGCCTTCCCTTCCTGCTCCTGCCTTCCCTTCCTGCTCCTGCCTTCCCTTCCTGCTCCTGCCTTCCCTTCCTGCTCCTGCCTTCCCTTCCTGCTCCTGCCTTCCCTTTATCCCTCCCCTTTCCCCTTTTCTACCTTTTCCTTCCCTTTCTGCTCTCTCCTCCGTTCCATTACCTCAACAGTAGCAGTGCTAAAGATAAGATGAAGGCCCATTGAACGTTCCCTTCCCTTTCATGGGCTGACCCATTCACAGTTCCCCCCAGGCCGCCCTCTGCCCCCTTTGCAGTACCCCGCAGTACAACCACTGCCAGTGCTGCCGTCCCACTCTCCAGCACTGCTGCTGCTGTTGTCTCAAAGTGTGGCTTCTCTGGCCGGGTGTGCAAGGAGCACACATGCACACGGAGCTGTGTGACATCGGTGTCACTTCTGCATGGGGAGGAGTGCTGAGCGGTTGATGGCCGGGCGAGCAATGCCATCCCTCTGTGCAGTGCGGGGCTTCTGGGGACCGGGAGCGCGGGGCCACCTGTTCTGCCAGAGCGCGGAGAGCACGGAGCGACAGCAATGGCAGCCACTGCTCACTGCCATTGGGACCATCTGCAGCCGCTGCATTCCATTTGAGTCATGGCATCAGGTGGTGCTCAGCTTCATTATACGTATGCGAAGGGAGAACTTCAGTGAGTTTACGTCTTTGGAACTGAAGGATTCTGCTTCAGTAGCGAAACCCGTGTGAGTGAGACTGAAACCGGCAGAACAGCAGACAACAGAAGACTGCCTGGGTCCAAAAATATGTCCCTGGGGACAGAATTGAACGTATTAGTTGGACAGCAGCGGCTAAATCTGTAGGAGCTGTGTCGAAGGCTGCAGGCAGAGGATGGTGTTCAGCGGTCTGTGTTCCGCTGCGGGCGGTGACGGCCCACGAGGGCCAAGGGCATCCCGGCCTGCGTTAGAAAGAGTGCAAAGGTCCTTTCCAGCCTTGTGATTGTAGGATCCTATGATTCTGTTCTATGAGGCGTGGGAGACAAAGGGACGTGGCCAAGCTCTTCTCAGCGCTCCGTGGGGACAGCACACAGGGCAATGGGCGCACAGTGGAGCACAGGAAGCTCCGCACCAACGTGCGAAGGAACGTCTGCACGGTGTGGGCGGCGGAGCGCTGGGATGGGCTGCCCGGGGCTGGGGGGTCTCCTCCTCTGCAGGCACCGCGCTCCCCTCGGATGCCCTCCTGTGCAGCTGCTGGAGGAGCTGCTGGGGCGGGGGCTGCACTCCGTGAGCTGCGGAGGCCCCTCCCGACCCCTACAGCTCTGTGATTGTGTGACCCCTCACGATGGGGGACGCCAAATGGAGACCCTAAAATGGGCCCCACCACAACAGAGTCCTCCGAAAGGGATCTCCAGGTGGGGACCTCAAATGGAGAGCCCGAAACTGAACCCCTAAATGAGACCCCCAAAAAAGGACCCCACATTGGGACCTCAAATGCAGATGCCAAAAGGGACCCCCAGAGCGCAGACTCCCAGACATGGGGGGAATAATGGGGGCTTTGGGGTTCTTCATGAGAAAAGGATGATGATGGTGTATGATCGTGGCCACGATGATCAGTAACGATGGTGTTTGTAACGCCGCGTAGCGGGAACTGGGGCGATAATGGTATCAAACAGCATTGATATTGGGATAACCATCACAACTAGATAATTGTCCCGTCAATAATGGGAGCCCCCGAAATGGGGACCTCAAATGGAACCCGTAAAAAAGAGGACCCCAACAGGAGACCCCAAAAGGGGCCACCCAAAATAGGAACTCCAAAAGGGGTCCCCCAGATTCAGACCTCCAAATAGCAGACTTCCCACAGGGGGACCGCAAATGGAGGCACCAAAAGGTGAACCCCAAGATAGAACCTTTAAAATGGGAACCCCAGTTGGAGGCCCCCAAATGGGGATCCAAAAACTGGGACACCAAAAAGGGGACTCCCAAAAGGAGGACACCAAATGCAGACGACCAAAAAGGGGACCCCCCACATGGAGACCCCAAAAATGGAAACCTCACAGGGAGACCCCAAGCGGAGACCCCTAAAAAAGGGGGAAACAATGGGGGATTTGGGCTCTTAATGAGAAAAATAATAAAGATGAGCTGTGATGACTGTGTTTGTAATGCCACGCTGTAGGGACTAGGACGATAATGGCATCAAATAGCATTAATAATGGGATAATCATCAAAAATGGAGAAATGATAATGGGATAATGGGGGGGGGGCACTAAACAATAAAAATAAGTGTATTAGTAAGAGTGTAAAGAATAACGGCGACATGCAGTGATAAAATGGGGTGAACCGGGCGGATACTCATAAGAGAAATATTATTAATAATCAGATAATGATCAGAACTACATAAAGTAATAATAAAACGGTGGTATTGTGGGAAGGGCACTTAATAAAGTCCATCAGGAAGGCATGAGTAGTATTAGTGTGAGGAAAAACAGTATTAAACGTAGTGGTAAAATTGGGGTGGAAATGAGAGAAATGTTACAGCTATTAATATCGAGGTAATAATCGAAAATAGGAAATGCAAACGGTGATAATGGGAATCGAGGCACTGATAACGGTAATGACGTTCATATTGCTAATAATGGGACAAGAACGAAAAGTAGCGATGAAAGGGGGAGTTGGGCAGTAGAGGAGGGGAATTGTGGCAGGGACTGTTAATAAACGGGAGTAGAAACGGTAAAGGAAATAATGCCGAACATAATGATAGGAAGGGTAATAAATGCAGACTTGCAATAACAATAATCGTAATAACAATAACGATGACGGTAATAGTGTAAGTGGAGAGAACCGTGCAGAATCGTCAGCTGCACACCCAACCGTCCCGTGGGGCTGTGATCTGTAAGGACCCTCCAAGGACCCCCCCTTAAGGCACAGTGCAACAGATGAGTTTCCTGAGAGACAGCGAGCAGCACAGCTGGCTGACTCCATACAGGAGCAACTGCAGGAGTGCTGGAGTCCATGTAAACACAAGTGTAGCAGTGCTGGAAAGAGGCAGATTCCAGCACACACGGATGGCATGGCAGTGCCCAGCAGCGTTGGCACGAGCTGCCTGGGATGGGATCCGTCACTGCAGATTTGTCTCTTTCCTCCAGCGGACGTAGCTGTCGGCTCTGCTGCACACCCAGAACTTCTCACTGTGGCAGAGGGCTGAGCTGATCCTGTCCCCATTCAGGTACGCACATCGGCCTCCGCCTCGCAGCTCAAACCTGAGCACAGGAGGGAGGAGAATGGGAAACCCCATCCCAAACAGACCCCATAAGAGATCGCACCCCGACAGACGGACGCACACACTGACCAGTTGCTGAAGGTGCTGCCATCGGCCCATGTCCAGTGCTCGGCCCCTTCTGCCCTGTGCAGCCCAATCCAGTGGTCTTCCGGGCCCTGGTACTGCAGCATGAATCCCTATGAACAAAACCAGGTGTGATTGGAGCCGTTGGAACACATCCCATCCCCTCCCCACATCTCAGGTCCCACCTCGCTGCAAGGCGCTGCACTCATATTGGTGCAATGCTGTGTTGGTAATGGTGTGGACGAAACCCTCCCCTGGAGGTGCGCAGATAAAGACGGCAACGGGAGGGTGCCGGGAGGGGGGGAGATGAGCACTTGACACTGTCCCAGCACAGCCCGATGCTTTCGCCAAAGGCATCTCCTCGTGACTTTGGCATGGGGCCAATTGGGGGCACCGGGAGGAGTTCGTGCGGCCTCACAATTGTAGGTTTCCCACCCCCGTGTTGGCACTGGGGCTCACGCCCCGCTCTCACCATCTCCTCCTCCGTCTCTATGGTGGCCAGGGAAGCTCCGAGGCGGTGGCAGTGCTCCCTGCTGCTGTTCCAATCGCTCTCCGTGTCCGAGAAATAATAGCATTTCCCTTGGAAACCGACCCAGGCGTTGGGGCACACGTGGGAGAAGGGTGGGCGAGGTGAGCACGACGGACGCTGGAGCACTGACAGGGAGAGAGTTGGGCAAGTGGGAGGCAAAGGACGTTCCCCTGCAGCTGAGGTGGGGTTGGGATGCACGGCCACGGGGCGATGCCCTCGGAGCGGTTGCAGAGGCCGGGAGTTGGAGCAGAAGGTGCTTTGGGGCACCACGTGGGCAGCCCAGGAGGTGGGATGGGGGCTGTGCGTCTCCGTGGGGATGCGGGGGGCACTCACCTATCACGGCCACCAGCGCCGAAACAAGGATGCACGGCACTGCACACAAAGCCACGCAGAGCACGCGGCGCCTGTTCTGTCTCAGCTCACTGCATCCGGAGCCTGGCCAGACAGAGAGCAGTTCATGAGTCACACAGTCAGCACGGCTGGAAAAGACCTCCAACATCGTCCGGCGCGACCGTCCACGTAGCGCCGCTATTTCCCCACCAAACCCGATCACTTTGTACTGCAGCCCCACGGCGCTGTGCTGCAGACTCCGCACCCCCACAGCTCCGCTCCCCTCTCTGGACACGCTGCAGGGCCACAGTGTCTCTCTGGCAGTGAGGGGCCAACGCTGAGCGCAGCACTGAGCTGCGGCCCCAGCAGCGCCACTGAGACGGACGGGCACCTCCTGCTCTGCTGCCCGCACTGCTGCCGCTACGAGCCGGGGCAGAGCAGAAGCACCGCGCTGCGAGCCTGACTACAGGCTGTAGCGGAACGGAACTCCACCCACCAGCGCCCTCCCCCGCTCTGCACGCAGCTAGAAAGAGTTGTTTACTGTCCGTCCGAGCAGCGCCCGCCCGCAGCTCGCTCCGGGCTGCTGCCTTTCCAACGCTCTCGCTGCCATCCCAGCCCCGTCCCCGCGCTGTCCCCGCGCTGCCCGTCCCTTCTCCCGCAGGAGGACACTCCTTCTCTCCCGCACTCTCAGCACAGCTCCCCGCTCACTCCCGCCGCTCTCTTCCCTCCGCCTCAGCTCGCGGCACAGCGGGACGGCACCGCCGCCCTCAGCACGGACTGCCCGGGGCCCCTCCCGTGGGCTCGGGCTCTTTTCCCCGCTCGGCCCTTTCCCGCTGCCTCCCGGCATTACCCCGTTGCGCTCGGACTTCTTCCTCTCCCGGCTGGACCGTCGCCTCTCGGGGCGGGGAAGGGCTCAGCCGCTCTTTTTCTTCCTTAGCATCGTGGAGGTGCGGGGCTGCGCCCATCGTGTGCGGGGAGAGGAGCAGAGAAGGGTCGGGCTGAGGGCACAGCGGTCCCGGCGGATCGCTCTTCTTAGCGAGGACCTCACGGAGGGATCGTGGCGGAAAGCTGAAAAACAGCCGCATACTGCAGTGGGCACAGCGGTACCGAAGGCACTGAGTCGCAGTCGGGAAGCCGTCCGGGAACGCCGCCAACAGCGTGCTCGATATAAAGACGCGATGGGCAGAGGGGCGGGGCGGGGGCGGTGCAGCATTGCTATTCCTCTTTCTATTTGCTGTTTGTCTTTGCTATTCCTGTGGTGGGTGGGGGCTCTCAAGGACTGACTGCGCTGGGGGCCAAAATGAGCCTCGCTGAACTGAGTGAAGGGCAAAATCAGGTCCGTGCAGTATAGAAAGAAGGGCTTCATAGCAAGGAAAGAGAAAGCAGCTTCACAAGGTAGACATAAGGGGCAAATAGAGATAGTTTATGTAGAGAGTATTAGAAAACAAGGGGTTCCAGGCACTTTCACAGGCGTTAGGTGCGAAATAACAAGGAGAGTGAAGGCCATAAAGATAAGGACCGGAGAACAGCTCAAAGGTTGGCAGGGAGGTGATGGGATGTCTGAAGTGCAAGCTGAAACCAGTTTGGGGGATGCCCCCCCCTTCGGGGTCAGAAGTTTGCAGCGAGGAAGACTACGAGCCTTCGCGAGGAAGACTACGAGCCTTCATCATCACGACCTGCTTCGCACGCGCAAGGGGGGCAGGAACTGCATGCTGATGGGCTCTCGGGAATGTAGTGAATATGTATCCGAATTCCTGTCAACTACTGATGATGTATTAGTTGGACCTGTATCTATAGCCCCATTTCTGCTGACGGTGTGCAAGTTAGGTGGAGCGATCCCCCTTGCACCGGGCTGTACGCGCGTCACCAATAAACACATACCTGCTCTATATCCTTACCGGCTATGGGGTCTGATTGCCGCACGTCAGTTTGGCACCCCAGGTGGGACCCACTCTGTTCGGCTGCAGGAGCGGCTGAGAGAGGGGACACCTTTGGCGCGCCCCGAGATTTCTGGGAAGGACTCCCTTCCTCACCCGATCACTGCGGGGACAGACAAGGACCGTCCGTAGGCGGACCAGGTCTGTGTATGGGAAAGGGGGAACCCGTAAGGCGTGAGGAGACGTCCTACGCAGGGTATGGAGGAGCGTGCCTGCTCCCCAACCGAGCTACGTGAGCTCACGGGTTCGGTTGCCGGCTGGGGTAGGAAGACTGCTTGGGGAGTTCCTACGAAGGGGAGCTGTAAGTCATACGAGAGGAAAGAGCAACAGCTCTCCCTTCGGTGATTGGTAACAGCGCGGATTTTGTCAAATGAGAGCGTGGATTCTCCTGGAGAGAGCAGTGGGAGTTATAGGTTGTGTTCTTGTTATCACCATCTGCTGAGTGTTCGGCACCGTGGATCTCCTCATTGCACGTCCAGCTGAGTGTCGGAAAAATCTTAAAGCTTGCAGCTGATCGACTAATGTACTAGTGTTACTAAGATTCCAGCTGAAGGACATCGTCAGCACTGTGCATGATGTATAAACCATGGTTTTTGTTCTACATGTCAGAGTGAGTGTGCTGGGAGTGAGACGCGTTCCGTTCAGGGAGTGAGTGTCAGTCCGTTTATGTAGTACTGTGTTCTGATTGTGGGGAAGAGTGTAAAGGAAGGCGGGGCTAAAGGAAGGTAAAGGAAGGCTTTGTGAGATCTGTTTCCAAGTGTTTGCAACTGAACAAGATCACTACACGGTGATAAGGGCTGTCTGTGGAAACTTGGAGGAAATTAGGAATCAAGAAGAATTTGGTAAACATCCCGGGAGGCTCCCAGGGGAAGGAAATCCCCAAACAAACCCCTTTGGGATGCGCATTGGCCCATTGGTGGGATACTGCAGGGGAACCTGGAGGCACCCTGGGTAAGGAAACTCTCGTCAAGTATTGCAATCAATGGCGGTTAATATACAAATTAGAAGATGGTGAGAAGTGGCATCGGAATGGAACCCAAAACTATAATACCTTCTTACAGCTACTGTTGTTCTTAAGGAGGGAAGGTAAATGAAGTAACACGAACAGTTTTTATAACTGAGTGCTCTCATCACGAGACTCAGTACTGGGCGTTTGTGGACACTGAAGAACTGTACTGTTTGATGTGTGGGTTCTGAAGGGAACGGGACAAACGGTTTTGATGGTGTAATTGTTAATGGTATACAGAAGCTGGATTGCGGGTATGTGGAAGTGTAACTGAGGGTATGAACAGTGGACAAAGGAAAAAGGGTTAAAGAGAAAGTGAGTTTATATGCACCAGCACGAGCGCAGCCCCCCCCCCCCCCCCCACACACACACCATTCCCCTGCAAGCAGAATTCTCGGAATGGGAGAGAGCGCCGGAGTCACAGAGTGCTGCTGTAAACAGCGTTACTTGTGAATGGGGGGAGGTGGAGAGGATGGGGCACTGGAGGTGAGAATAGCCTTCATGTGCAGAGATGTCGGAAACCCGAAATTCCAGTGTTAGCACTGGAAGCCTCCGGAGAGGAGGAGGTGAAACTGAAATGTAATGGTAGTCCTTTATGTAAGGATGAGTTTGGAAAGGGAAAAGTTTGAGGACGCAGGCTGAGGAAGGCAAAGATGAGCAAGGTGTAACAGGGATGTAGATCCAAAGAGAGGCGAGCAATATGAAGAAAAATCTGATTGAGGAACAGTGATAGTAAGGACATTGGGAATAGCAACAGCTGTTCCTGTTGCGGTGCTGGAGTAGAGCCGTAGGACCCAGAGGTCCCCTTAGAAAGCGGTAATGGGGGGGGGGCTGGAAGAGTCCATGGAGGGTTCCACCCCTGCTGGACTGAAAGCAGTGTGCAATCTGCAGGGATATGAGACAGCGGTGGAGAAATCCAACCGTCTCTGATTGCAAAAGCGGAATGATGGGAACCTGGGAAGTTTTTCCTGGCAAATCCACCGGTGAAATTGCAGCCAGGAGAGCAGGAGAAAGAGGTTTATTTTCTGGTGGGCACGGGGGCCTCTCACCACCCGCAGATGATTTTGCATCAGTAGTAGGAGCTACTGCCCAACAAGAAAGAGCTTCCCTTTGGGGATCAAGTGAATATAGGCTGAGAAAATAAGTCGGAATACATCAATTCCTGTACATGCCGGGTTCTCCAAAACCGCTCCTCTGGCAAGGCTCATTAGAACAAATGGATGCAGAGATTCAATTCAATAACACTGGAGCTAAGGGTCAAACGAGATGAACTGATTGGAAATTGTAGGTCTGGCTTTAACACAAACTGGGAAAACAACGTTGTACCCCCAGAAGTTGCAGAAATCTTAAATAAAGTATGCTTAGCAGTGTGGGTATCAGGGATGCCTGGTAGAGCCAAAATGCAGCCCTAAGTTCAAAGCAAGAGCTGGAGCTAGCCCAGTCAGGGTAAAGCGGTGCCCTCTGAGGATATGCAACCGGAGAAGGAGAAAAGAAAAACGGATAACTTTTGGATTTTGGATGACTAATTGAATGTGAATCCAAATACAAGACTCCAGTCTTGCCGATGAAAAATTGGATAGCAAGTGCTATAGTTTAGTACAGGAATTGAGGGCAAGTCATAGACTTGCTGAATGTATACGCTCCGTGGTGGCAAATCCATCCACTTTAGTTAGGGAATGAGTCGGTGGAGTTTGCCTTCTGGATGTGAAGGATGCCTTTCCTGCCTCGCATGCGCGAGGGCGAGGGACCGTATGCTGAGGAGTTCTCGGAAATGGAACGAATATGTATAGGAATTCCAGGAAAATCGTTGGTTCTGTATTAGCCCTGCCTATACCTATCCCGAGTTTTCGTCCTGATGGCATGCAAGTGAGGAGGAGCTCTCCCCCTTGTATCCGGCTCTGCGCAGCGTTGATTAAAACATACCTGCTTTGTAACTCTGTTGTGGTTATGGGGTTCGATTCCGCGAGTCGCAGGGACCTGTAAGACGTGAGGAGACGTCCTGCGCGGGGTTGAAGGAGCGAGGGTGCTCCCCCTGAGGGTGGATCCGCAGGTAACGGTTGGGTGACGGCGATCGGTGTGGGTGGGAGTACAGCCCTCGGGACGGGGGTCCCACTTAGGGGGGTATCTCGAGAATGCCGAGAAGCCCACGGGTGCCGCATGCGAGGTACCCCGAGAGTGACACATGCGAGCCGTGTAATGCTTTGGAAAGATCGTAGCTACGAAAGTGGGTCGGACCCGTGGTTTCGTTCTCCTGCGAGGGAGACGGCTGGAAACCGTCACCGAAGTGTTTAAAGCGACTGGTCGAGTGGGGGCGGGGGGAGAGGGGGGGAGCACAAATGCCCGACCCGATTTTCTCTTTCTCTTCCTGATAGGAACTGCGTTTGTCGTTGCTGTCGTCTTTGCAACTGTTGGGTGTTTAAAAATATTGTTTGTGGGATTCCATTTGTAATGGAAGCGCTGTTGTTGCTGGGGACGTTGGTTCTAGCTCTCGTCCTGGGAATTCGGTGTTCCCGTGCCCCGGGCAAGCAGGCAGATTCCATTACCCGGCAACGGAGACTCGAGAAGCGGCTGCTCTACGGTGTGAACGTTAAATACTGGATCCAAGGCGTCAGCGGTGTTAATGAGTGATCTGAGGGCAACTGGACGCTCGTTACACCCTGAAAATAAGTGCGACCCCGTATTTGTTGTTCGAAGCTTAGCCTGTAATGCTGCCCGGGAATTACGGTGCAACACAGGAGACCGGCATTTCCGTTGGGGTCGTGAGCCGGGCTTTAAAGAGGAACGCGTATCAGGTTTAACTGCTATGCTGGCTATAAGGCGTGGACCTTTGGGAACGATAAGGAGTCAGTAGGATTTAATATGGGGGGAGCACCGAGAAAGGAGGTTCCCAGGAGAGCCCCACTTGGATGCGTCTTGGCTCATTGGCGAGAAATTGCCGGGGAGCCTGAGCGAGAAAAAACTTTAATCGAGCACTGTAATCAGTGGTGGTTGTTACAGAAGCTGGAAAGCGGTGAGAAATGGCCAGTGAATGGCACTTGGAATCACAGTACCCTTCTGCAGTGAGCGTTGTTCTCGCGGAAGGAGGGCAAGGGGAGGAAGCCGCCTACGCTGATAAGGTTCTTCATCGTCCGCAATCACCCCGAATGGCAGCGGGACTGTGGGGTGGGGCCGCCCCAGGATGCGATGGTTTTAGCGTTAGAAAAGGAGAAAAGGGGTGGGGGAAATGGTAACCTGCAACGCTGCTGTTCCTCGTGCAACACAGGGCAGTGTTGCACCAGCCCAGACAAAGTCAGGGAAGCAAGAGAAAGCCCGACTGAGTTTCTTGGTCAGTTCAGGGGCGCTATGAGGAGACAAACCCCCCGGAGCCAGGACTCCCTGCCGAGCACTCCCTGCCCGCGGCGCTCCCGCACGGCGGGCTCTTACCGACACGGGCTCTGCGGCTGACGGCGCTCCCGGCTCCGCGCACAGCGACGGCACACGCAGCTGCACCGCAACGCCTCCTGTCTGAGACTGAGCGCTTTCGGAACTGCTCTTCAGATCCGCCACGATCCCTCCGTGAGGTCCTCGCTAAGAAGAGCGCTCCGCCGGCACCGCTGTGCCCTCAGCCCGACCCTTCTCTGCTCCTCTCCCCGCACACGACGGGCGCAGTCCCGCACCTCCGCGCTGCTACGGAAGAAAGAGAGCGGCTGAGCCCTTCCCCGCCCCGAGAGGCGACGGCCCAGCCGGGAGAGGAAGAAGTCCGAGCGCAACGGGGTAATGCCGGGAGGCAGCGGGAAAGGGCCGAGCGGGGAAAAGAGCCCGAGCCCACGGGAGGGGCCCCGGGCAGTCCGTGCTGAGGGCGGCGGTGCCGTCCCGCTGTGCCGCGAGCTGAGGCGGAGGGAAGAGAGCGGCGGGAGTGAGCGGGGAGCTGTGCTGAGAGTGCGGGAGAGAAGGAGTGTCCTCCTGCGGGAGAAGGGACGGGCAGCGCGGGGACAGCGCGGGGACGGGGCTGGGATGGCAGCGAGAGCGTTGGAAAGGCAGCAGCCCGGAGCGAGCTGTGGGCGGGCGCTGCACGGGCGGAGAGCACGGAACTCTTTCTAGCTGCGTGCAGAGCGGCGGAGGGCGGTGGGGGATGGAGATCCGTTCCGCTACAGCCGTGGGTCCCGTGCGTTGGCAGAGGTGAGGCTGCGTGGCCTGGGGTTTCCAGGATCCTCCTTCTTGCCCTTTTTGAAGGCTGCAGTGACACTGGCTCTCCTCCAGTCTTCAGGCACTCTGCTGTTCTCCAAGAGCTATCAGAGATGACAGAGAGCGGTCTGGCACTCACCTCTGCCCACTCCCTCAGCACACGTGGATGCATCCCATCGAGGCCCACGGATTCGTGCACTTTGATCCCACCCAGACGTTCCCGGACCACCCCTGGTCTGTACTGGACTGATAAAGAAATGTAAGGAGGAGAAGTTAAAGAATTAGCCAAATACATGTACAGCCGACGGCAATTTCTGTTTAGCCCGTATCTGTTTGTTTAGCTGAGCGTTCTGAACCCGACGTATTCAGCCAATGAGGAAGCGGGAGAGGAAGAGATCAGCGTGGGGTAATGGGGCACAAAGAGGTAACGCTGTCTCTGCAGGCGCTGCTGCTTGCGGGACGGCCGGCACTGCAATTGGGAATACAGTGTGCTTTGATCAGACACACCGTCCTGATAAAGTATTTGGATGTTTCCAACACCCCCGCCTGTCTGGAAGATCGGCAGCGGGCCGCAGTCTGTGGGGCGCACCAGGGTGGGGGGTGTCGTGGTGATGTCCCTGATCCGGGCTCCGGGCAAACTGCAGACTGCCCTGAGAAGAGGGTCAGCTCTGCACACTGGGCCTCTGTTCCCTTCAGGACTGAGTCGCCAACAACCGGAACCCTTCTCTTCATCATGGCAGAGGTGCTCATATTGCTGGAGGGCCTATCCTCTGAGGTAAGACCTCTGGAGCAGGCTGCCTCTCCTCCAGTTGAGCAGCCGTTCCTCCTGCAGGACCCCACACCGGTTCTGCACGGGTAAGTGGGGAGGTGGGGCAGGTTGGGAGCGGATTCTCGTCCTTCCTGGAGCAGGGAGCTGTCTCCATTCCCCCCAGCCTCTGAGGTCCCCCCTACTGCCTGGCGACAACAGGGGAGGGGATCCTCCCATTTACCCTGCGCCCTCAACCCGCTTCCTGTTCCCAACCTGTTTGCTGTTTGCAGCGTCCAACCCGTCAGTCTCTCTCTCACTCTCTCTGATCATTCTCAACCTCTCTGCTTCATCCTCCACCTCAGCCGCCCCAATCAGACCGTTCCCCTGTTGACATCTGACACAGGTGCTGTCTCTGCTGCCCTCCATTGCAAGAGCCGGGCTCCAGCACTCTGCAGCCAGCAGCCTGGCCACCCACAGGTTTGCATGGGGCATCTGTCTGATTCCCTTTCTGCCGCTCTCACCTTCTTTCTTTTCCTGCTCTCGCCTGCCTTCCCTCTTCTGCTCTCGCCTGCCTTCCCTCTTCTGCTCTCGCCTGCCTTCCCTCTTCTGCTCTCGCCTGCCTTCCCTCTTCTGCTCTCGCCTGCCTTCCCTCTTGTGCTCTCGCCTGCCTTCCCTCTTCTGCTCTCGCCTGCCTTCCCTCTTCTGCTCTCGCCTGCCTTCCCTCTTCTGCTCTCGCCTGCCTTCCCTCTTGTGCTCTCGCCTGCCTTCCCTCTTCTGCTCTCGCCTGCCTTCCCTCTTGTGCTCTCGCCTGCCTTCCCTCTTGTGCTCTCGCCTGCCTTCCCTCTTGTGCTCTCGCCTGCCTTCCCTCTTGTGCTCTCGCCTGCCTTCCCTCTTCTGCTCTCGCCTGCCTTCCCTCTTGTGCTCTCGCCTGCCTTCCCTCTTCTGCTCTCGCCTGCCTTCCCTCTTCTGCTCTCGCCTGCCTTCCCTCTTCTGCTCTCGCCTGCCTTCCCTCTTGTGCTCTCGCCTCCGTTCCATTACCTCAACAGTAGCAGTGCTAAAGATAAGATGAAGGCCCACTGAACGTTCCCTTCCCTTTCATGGGCTGACCCATTCACAGTTCCCCCCAGGCCGCCCTCTGCCCCCTTTGCAGTACCCCGCAGTACAACCAATGCCAGTGCTGCCGTCCCACTCTCCAGCACTGCTGCTGCTGTTGTAGTCTCAAAGTGTGGCTTCTCTGGCGGGGTGTGCAAGGAGCACACATGCACACGGAGCTGTGTGACATCGGTGTCAGTTCTGCATGGGGAGGAGTGCTGAGCGGTTGATGGCCGGGCGAGCAATGCCATCCCTCTGTGCAGTGCGGGGCTTCTGGGGACCGGGAGCGCGGGGCCACCTGTTCTGCCAGAGCGCGGAGAGCACGGAGCGACAGCAATGGCAGCCACTGCTCACTGCCATTGGGACCATCTGCAGCCGCTGCATTCCATTTGAGTCATGGCATCAGGTGGTGCTCAGCTTCATTATACGTATGCGAAGGGAGAACTTCAGTGAGTTTACGTCTTTGGAACTGAAGGATTCTGCTTCAGTAGCGAAACCCGTGTGAGTGAGACTGAAACCGGCAGAACAGCAGACAACAGAAGACTGCCTGGGTCCAAAAATATGTCCCTGGGGACAGAATTGAACGTATTAGTTGGACAGCAGCGGCTAAATCTGTAGGAGCTGTGTCGAAGGCTGCAGGCAGAGGATGGTGTTCAGCGGTCTGTGTTCCGCTGCGGGCGGGTGACGGCCCACGAGGGCCAAGGGCATCCTGGCCTGCGTTAGAAAGAGTGCAAAGGTCCTTTCCAGCCTTGTGATTGTAGGATCCTATGATTCTGTTCTATGAGGCGTGGGAGACAAAGGGACGCGGCCAAGCTCTTCTCAGCGCTCCGCGGGGACAGCACACAGGGCCATGGGCGCACAGTGGAGCACAGGAAGCTCCGCACCAACGTGCGAAGGAACGTCTGCACGGTGTGGGTGGCGGAGCGCTGGGATGGGCTGCCCGGGGCTGGGGGGTCTCCTCTGCAGGCACCGCGCTCCCCTCGGATGCCCTCCTGTGCAGCTGCTGGAGGAGCTGCTGGGGCGGGGGCTGCACTCCGTGAGCTGCGGAGGTCCCTCCCAACCCCTACAGCTCTGTGATTGTGTGACCCCTCACGATGGGGGACGCCGAATGGAGACCCTAAAATGGGCCCCCCCACAATAGAGTCCTCCGAAAGGGATCTCCAGGTGGGGACCTCAAATGGAGAGCCCGAAACTGAACCCCTAAATGAGACCCCCGAAAAAGGACCCCACATTGGGACCTCAAATGCAGATGCCAAAAGGGACCCCCAGAGCGCAGACTCCCAGACATGGGGGGAATCATGGGGGCTTTGGGGCTCTTCATGAGAAAAGGATGATGATGGTGTATGATCGTGGCCACGATGATCAGTAACGATGGTGTTTGTAACGCCGCGTAGCGGGAACTGGGGCGATAATGGTATCAAACAGCATTGATATTGGGATAACCATCACAACTAGATAATTGTCCCGTCAATAATGGGAGCCCCCGAAATGGGGACCTCAAATGGAACCCGTAAAAAAGAGGACCCCAACTGGAGACCCCAAAAGGGGACACCCAAAATAGGAACTCCAAAAGGGGTCCCCCAGATTCAGACCTCCAAATAGCGGACTTCCCATATGGGGACCGCAAATGGAGGCACCAAAAGGTGAACCCCAAAATAGAACCTTTAAAATGGGAACCCCAGTTGGAGGCCCCCAAATGGGGATCCAAAAATTGGGACGCCAAAAATGGGACTCCCAAAAGGAGGACACCAAATGGAGATGTCCAAAAAGGGGACCCCCCACATGGAGACCCCAAAAATGGAAACCTCACATGGAGACCCCGACCCCCCTAAAAAAGGGGGAAACAATGGGGGATTTGGGCTCTTAATGAAAAAAATAATAAAGATGAGCTGTGATGACTGTGTTTGTAATGCCACGCTGTAGGGACTAGGACGATAATGGCATCAAATAGCATTAATAATGGGATAATCATCAAAAATGGAGAAATGATAATGGGATAATGGGGGTGGGGGCACTAAACAATAAAAATAAGTGTATTAGTAAGAGTGTAAAGAATAACGGCGACATGCAGTGATAAAATGGGGTGAACCGGGCGGATACTCATAAGAGAAATATTATTAATAATCAGATAATGATCAGAACTACATAAAGTAATAATAAAACGGTGGTATTGTGGGGAGGGCACTTAATAAAGTCCATCAGGAAGGCATGAGTAGTATTAGTGTGAGGAAAAACAGTATTAAACGTAGTGGTAAAATTGGGGTGGAAATGAGAGAAATGTTACAGCTATTAATAACGAGGTAATAATCGAAAATAGGAAACGCAAATGGTGATAATGGGAATCGAGGCACTGATAACGGTAATGACGTTCATATTGCTAATAATGGGACAAGAACGAAAAGTAGTGATGAAAGGGGGAGTTGGGCAGTAGAGGAGGGGAATTGTGGCAGGGACTGTTAATAAACAGGAGTAGAAACGGTAAAGGAAATAATGCCGAACATAATGATAGGAAGGGTAATAAATGCAGACTTGCAATAACAATAATCGTAATAACAATAACGAAGACGGTAATAGTGTAAGTGGAGAGAACCGTGCAGAATCGTCAGCTGCACACCCAACCGTCCCGTGGGGCTATGATCTGTAAGGACCCTCCAAGGACCCCCCCTTAAGGCACAGTGCAACAGATGAGTTTCCTGAGAGACAGCGAGCAGCACAGCTGGCTGAGTCCATACAGGAGCAACTGCAGGAGTGCTGGAGTCCATGTAAACACAAGTGTAGCAGTGCTGGAAAGAGGCAGATTCCAGTACACACGGATGGCATGGAAGGCCCAGCAGCGTTGGCACGAGCTGCCTGGGATGGGATCCGTCACTGCAGATTTGTCCCTTTCCTCCAGCGGACGTAGCTGTCGGCTCTGCTGCACACCCAGAACTTCTCACTGTGGCAGAGGGCTGAGCTGATCCTGTCCCCATTCAGGTACGCACATCGGCCTCCGCCTCGCAGCTCAAACCTGAGCACAGGAGGGAGGAGAATGGGAAACCCCATCCCAAACAGACCCCATAAGAGATCGCACCCCGACAGACGGACGCACACACTGACCAGTTGCTGAAGGTGCTGCCATCGGCCCATGTCCAGTGCTCGGCCCCTTCTGCCCTGTGCAGCCCAATCCAGTGGTCTTCCGGGCCCTGGTACTGCAGCATGAATCCCTATGAACAAAACCAGGTGTGATTGGAGCCGTTGGAACACATCCCATCCCCTCCCCACATCTCAGGTCCCACCTCGCTGCAAGGCGCTGCACTCATATTGGTGCAATGCTGTGTTGGTAATGGTGTGGACGAAACCCTCCCCTGGAGGTGCGCAGATTAAGACGGCAACGGGAAGGTGCCGGGAGGGGGGGAGATGAGCACTTGACACTGTCCCAGCACAGCCTGATGCTTTCGCCAAAGGCATCTCCTCACGGATTTGGCATGGGGCCAATATGGGGGCACCGGGAGGAGTTCGTGCGGCCTCACAATTGTAGGTTTCCCATCCCCGTGTTGGCACTGGGGCTCACGCCCCGCTCTCACCATCTCCTCTTTGGTGCCTATGGTGGCCAGGGAAGCTCCGAGGCGGTGGCAGTGCTCCCTGCTGCTGTTCCAATCACTCTCCACGTCCGAGAAATAATAGCATTTCCCTTGGAAACCGACCCAGGCGTTGGGGCACACGTGGGAGAAGGGTGGGCGAGGTGAGCACGACGGACGCTGGAGCACTGACAGGGAGAGAGTTGGGCAAGTGGGAGGCAAAGGACGTTCCCCTGCAGCTGAGGTGGGGTTGGGATGCACGGCCACGGGGCGATGCCCTCGGAGCGGTTGCAGAGGCCGGGAGTTGGAGCAGAAGGTGCTTTGGGGCACCACGTGGGCAGCCCAGGAGGTGGGATGGGGGCTGTGCGTCTCCGTGGGGATGCGGGGGGCACTCACCTATCACGGCCACCAGCGCCAAAACAAGGATGCACGGCACTGCACACAAAGCCACGCAGAGCACGCGGCGCCTGTTCTGTCTCAGCTCACTGCATCCGGAGCCTGGCCAGACAGAGAGCAGTTCATGAGTCACACAGTCAGCACGGCTGGAAAAGACCTCCAACATCGTCCGGCGCGACCGTCCACCGTAGCACCGCTATTTCCCCACCAAACCCGATCACTTTGTACTGCAGCCCCACGGCGCTGTGCTGCAGACTCCGCACCCCCACAGCTCCGCTCCCCTCTCTGGACACGCTGCAGGGCCACAGCGTCTCTCTGACAGCGAGGGGCCAACGCTGAGCGCAGCACTGAGCTGCGGCCCCAGCAGCGCCACACAGACGGACGGGCACCTCCTGCTCTGCTGCCCGCACTGCTGCCGCTACGAGCCGGGGCAGAGCAGAAGCACCGCGCTGCGAGCCTGACTACAGGCTGTAGCGGAACGGAACTCCACCCACCAGCGCCCTCCCCCGCTCTGCACGCAGCTAGAAAGAGTTGTTTACTGTCCGTCCGAGCAGCGCCCGCCCGCAGCTCGCTCCGGGCTGCTGCCTTTCCAACGCTCTCGCTGCCATCCCAGCCCCGTCCCCGCGCTGTCCCCGCGCTGCCCGTCCCTTCTCCCGCAGGAGGACACTCCTTCTCTCCCGCACTCTCAGCACAGCTCCCCGCTCACTCCCGCCGCTCTCTTCCCTCCGCCTCAGCTCGCGGCACAGCGGGACGGCACCGCCGCCCTCAGCACGGACTGCCCGGGGCCCCTCCCGTGGGCTCGGGCTCTTTTCCCCGCTCGGCCCTTTCCCGCTGCCTCCCGGCATTACCCCGTTGCGCTCGGACTTCTTCCTCTCCCGGCTGGACCGTCGCCTCTCGGGGCGGGGAAGGGCTCAGCCGCTCTTTTTCTTCCTTAGCATCGTGGAGGTGCGGGGCTGCGCCCATCGTGTGCGGGGAGAGGAGCAGAGAAGGGTCGGGCTGAGGGCACAGCGGTCCCGGCGGATCGCTCTTCTTAGCGAGGACCTCACGGAGGGATCGTGGCGGAAAGCTGAAAAACAGCCGCATACTGCAGTGGGCACAGCGGTACCGAAGGCACTGAGTCGCAGTCGGGAAGCCGTCCGGGAACGCCGCCAACAGCGTGCTCGATATAAAGACGCGATGGGCAGAGGGGCGGGGCGGGGGCGGTGCAGCATTGCTATTCCTCTTTCTATTTGCTGTTTGTCTTTGCTATTCCTGTGGTGGGTGGGGGCTCTCAAGGACTGACTGCGCTGGGGGCCAAAATGAGCCTCGCTGAACTGAGTGAAGGGTAAAATCAGGTCCGTGCAGTATAGAAAGAAGGGCTTCATAGCAAGAAAAGAGAAAGCAGCTTCACAAGGTAGACATAAGGGGCAAATAGAGATAGTTTATGTAGAGAGTGTTAGAAAACAAGGGGTTCCAGGCACTTTCACAGGCGTTAGGTGCGAAATAACAAGGAGAATGAAGGCCATAAAGATAAGGACCAGAGAACAGCTCAAAGGTTGGCAGGGAGGTGATGGGATGTCTGAAGTGCGAGCTGAAACCGGTTTGGGGAATGCCCCCCTTCGGGGTCAGAAGTTTGCAGCGAGGAAGACTATGAGCCTTCGCGAGGAAGACTACGAGCCTTCATCATCACGACCTGCTTCGCACGCGCAAGGGGGGAGGGACTGCATGCTAATGGGCTCTCGGGAATGTAGTGAATATGCATCCGAATTCCTGTCAACTACTGATGATGTATTAGTTGGACCTGTATCTATAGCACCATTTCTGCTGACGGTGCGCAAGTTAGGTGGAGCGATCCCCCTTGCACCGGGCTGTACGCGCGTCACCAATAAACACATGCCTGCTCTATATCCTTACCGGCTATGGGGTCTGATTGCCACACGTCAGTTTGGCACCCCAGGTGGGACCCACTCTGTTCGGCTGCAGGAGCGGCTGAGAGAGGGGACACCTTTGGCGCGCCCCGAGATTTCTGGGAAGGACTCCCTTCCTCACCCGATCACTGCGGGGACAGACAAGGACCGTCCGTAGGCGGACCAGGTCTGTGTATGGGAAAGGGGGAACCCGTAAGGCGTGAGGAGACGTCCTACGCAGGGCATGGAGGAGCGTGCCTGCTCCCCAGCTGAGCTACGTGAGCTCACGGGTTCAGTTGCCGGCTTGGGTAGGAAGACCCCTTGGGGAGTTCCTACGAAGGGGACCTGTAAGTCGTACGAGAGGAAAGAGCAACAGCTCTCCCTTCGGTGATTGGTAACAGCGCGGATTTTGTCAAATGAGAGCGTGGATTCTCCTGGAGAGAGCAGTGGGAGTTATAGGTTGTGTTATTGTTATCACCATCTGCTGAGTGTTCGGCACCGTGGATCTCATCATTGCAGGTCCAGCTGACTGTCGGAAAAATCTTAAAGCTTGCAGCTGATCGACTAATGTACTAGTGTTATTAAGATTCCAGCTAAAGGACATCGTCAGCACTGTGCATGATGTATAAACCATGGTTTTTGTTCTACATGTCAGAGTGAGTGTGCTGGGAGTGAGACGCGTTCCGTTCAGGGAGTGAGTGTCAGTCCGTTTATGTAGTACTGTGTTCTGATTGTGGGGAAGAGTGTAAAGGAAGGTGGGGCTAAAGGAAGGTAAAGGAAGGCTTTGTGAGCTCTGTTTCCAAGTGTTTGCAACTGAACAAGATCACTATACGGTGATAAGGGCTGTCTGTGGAAACTTGGAGGAAATTAGGAATCAAGAAGAATTTGGTAAACATCCCGGGAGGCTCCCAGGGGAAGGAAATCCCCAAACAAACCCCTTTGGGATGCGCATTGGCCCATTGGTGGGATACTGCAGGGGAACCTGGAGGCACCCTGGGTAAGGAAACTCTCGTCAAGTATTGCCATCAATGGCGGTTAATATACAAATTAGAAGATGATGAGAAGTGGCATCGGAATGGAACCCTAAACTATATGCCTTCTTATAGTACCTGTTGTTCTTAAGGAGGGAAGGTAAATGAAGTAACACGAACAGTTTTTATAACTGAGTGCTCTCATCACGAGACTCAGTACTGGGCGTTTGTGGACACTGAAGAACTGTACTGTTTGATGTGTGGGTTCTGAAGGGAACGGGACAAACGGTTTTGATGGTGTACTTGTTAATGGTATACAGAAGCATGATTGCGGGTATGTGGAAGTGTAACTGAGGGTATGAACAGTGGACAAAGGAAAAAGGGTTAAAGAGAAAGTGAGTTTATCTGCGCTGGCATGAGAGCAGCCCCCCCGCACCATTCCCCTGCGAGCAGAACTCTCGGAGTGAGAGAGAGCGCCGGAGTCACAGAGTGCTGCTGTAAACAGCGTTACTTGTGAATGGGGGGAGGTGGAGAGGATGGGGCACTGGAGGTGAGAATAGCCTTCATGTGCAGAGATGTCGGAAACCCGAAATTCCAGTGTTAGCACTGGAAGCCTCCGGAGAGGAGGAGGTGAAACTGAAATGTAATGGTAGTCCTTTATGGAATGATGAGTTTGGAAAGGGAAAAGTTTGAGGACGCAGGCTGAGGAAGGCAAAGATGAGCAAGGTGTAACAGGGATGTAGATCCAAAGAGAGGCGAGCAATATGAAGAAAAATCTGATTGAGGAACAGTGATAGTAAGGACATTGGGAATAGCAACAGCTGTTCCTGTTGCGGTGCTGGAGTAGAGCCGTAGGACCCAGAGGTCCCCTTAGAAAGCGGTAATGGGGGGGGCTGGAAGAGTCCATGGAGGGTTCCACCCCTGCTGGACTGAAAGCAGTGTGCAATCTGCAGGGATATGAGACAGCGGTGGAGAAATCCAACCGTCTCTGATTGCAAAAGCGGAATGATGGGAACCTGGGAAGTTATTCCTGGGAAATCCACCGGTGAAATTGCAGCCAGGAGAGCAGGAGAAAGAGGTTTCGTTTCCGGTGGGCACGGGTGCCTCTCACCACCCGCAGATGATTTTGCATCAGTAGTAGGAGCTACTGCCCAACAAGAAAGAGCTTCCCTTTGGGGATCAAGTGAATATAGGCTGAGAAAATAAGTCGGAATACATCAATTCCTGTACATGCCGGGTTCTCCAAAACCGCTCCTCTGGCAAGGCTCATTAGAACAAATGGATGCAGAGATTCAATTCAATAACACTGGAGCTAAGGGTCAAACGAGATGAACTGATTGCAAATGGTAAGTCTGGCTTTAATACTAAGTGGGAAAAACAACGTTGTACCCCCAGAAGTTGCAGAAATCTTCACTAAGGTATGCTTAGCAGTGTGGGTATCAGGGATGCCTGGTAGAGCCAAAATGCAGCCCTAAGTTCAAAGCAAGAGCTGGAGCTAGCCCAGTCAGGGTAAAGCGGTGCCCTCTGAGGATACGCAACCGGAGAAGGAGAAAAGAAAAACGGATAACTTTTGGATTTTGGATGACTAATTGAATGTGAATCCAAATACAAGACTCCAGTCTTGCCGATGAAAAATTGGATAGCAAGTGCTATAGTTTAGTACAGGAATTGAGGGCAAATCATAGACTTGCTGAATGTATACACTCCGTGGTGGCAAATCCATCCACTTTAGTAACTAAGTTAGGGAATGAGTTGGTGGAGTTTGCCTTCTGGATGTGAAGGATGCCTTTCCTGCCTCGCATGCGCGAGGGCGAGGGACCGTATGCTGAGGAGTTCTCGGAAATGGAACGAATATGTATAGGAATTCCAGGAAAATCGTTGGTTCTGTATTAGCCCTGCCTATACCTATCCCGAGTTTTCGTCCTGATGGCATGCAAGTGAGGAGGAGCTCTCCCCCTTGTATCCGGCTCTGCGCAGCGTTGATTAAAACATACCTGCTTTGTAACTCTGTTGTGGTTATGGGGTTCGATTCCGCGAGTCGCAGGGACCCGTAAGACGTGAGGAGACGTCCTGCGCGGGGTTGAAGGAGCGAGGGTGCTCCCCCTGAGGGTGGATCCGCAGGTAACGGTTGGGTGACGGCGATCGGCGTGGGTGGGAGTACAGCCCTCGGGACGGGGGTCCCACTTAGGGGGGTATCTCGAGAATGCCGAGAAGCCCACGGGTGCCGCATGCGAGGTACCCCGAGAGTGATACATGCGAGCCGTGTAATACTTTGGAAAGATCGTAGCTACGAAAGTGGGTCGGACCCGTGGTTTCGTTCTCCTGCGAGGGAGACGGCTGGAAACCGTCACCGAAGTGTTTAAAGCGACTGGTCGAGTGGGGGTGGAGGGAGGGGAGAGGGGGGCACAAATGCCCGACCCGATTTTCTCTTTCTCTTCCTGATAGGAACTGCGTTTGTCGTTGCTGTCGTCTTTGCAATTGTTGGGTGTTTAAAAATATTGTTTGTGGGATTCCATTTGTAATGGAAGCGCTGTTGTTGCTGGGGACATTGGATAGGAAGGGTAATAAATGCAGACTTGCAATAACAATAATCGTAATAACAATAGCGATGACTGTAATAGTGTAAGTGGAGAGAACCGTGCAGAATCGTCAGCTGCACACCCAACCGTCCCGTGGGGCTGTGATCTGTAAGGACCCTCCAAGGACCCCCCTTTAAGGCACAGTGCAACAGATGAGTTTCCTGAGAGACAGCGAGCAGCACAGCTGGCTGAGTCCATGTAAACACAAATGTAGCAGTGCTGGAAAGAGGCAGATTCCAGTACACACGGATGGCATGGCAGTGCCCAGCAGCATTGGCATGAGCTGCCTGGGATGGGATCCGTCACTGCAGATTTGTCCCTTTCCTCCAGCGGACGTAGCTGTCGGCTCTGCTGCACACCCAGAACTTCTCATTGTGGCAGAGGGCTGAGCTGATCCTGTCCCCATTCAGGTACGCACATCGGCCTCCGCCTCGCAGCTCAAACCTGAGCACAGAAGGGAGGAGAATGGGAAACCCAATCCCAAACAGACCCCATAAGAGATCCCACACCGACAGACGGACCCACACACTGACCAGTTGCTGAAGGCGCTGCCATCGGCCCATGTCCAGTGCTCGGCCCCTTCTGCCCTGTGCAGCCCAATCCAGTGGTCTTCCGGGCCCTGGTACTGCAGCATGAATCCCTATGAACAAACCCAGGTGTGATTGGAGCTGTTGGAACACATCCCATCCCCTCCCCACATCTCAGGTCCCACCTCGCTGCAAGGCGCTGCACTCATATTGGTGCAATGCTGTGTTGGTAATGGTGTGGACAAAGCCCTCCCCTGGATGTGCGCAGATAAAGACGGCAACGGGAGGGTGCAGGGAGGGGGGGAGATGAGCACTTGACACTGTCCCAGCACAGCCCGATCCTTTTGCCAAAGGCATCTCCTCACGGCTTTGGCATGGGGCCATTTGGGGGCACCGGGAGGAGTTTGTGCGGCCCCACAAGTGTGGGTTTTCCACCCCTGTGTTGGCACTGGGGCTCACGCCCCGCTCTCACCATCTCCTCCTCCGTCTCTATGGTAGCCAGGGAAGCTCCGAGGCGGTGGCAGTGCTCCCTGCTGCTGTTCCAATCACTCTCCGTGTCCGAGAAATAATAGCATTTCCCTTGGAAACCGATTGAGGTGTTGGGGCACACGTGGGAGAAGGGTGGGCGAGGTGGGCACGACGGACGCTGGAGCACTGGCAGGGAGAGAGTTGAGCAAGTGGGAGGCAAAGGACGTTCCCCTGCAGCTGAGGTGGGGTTGGGATGCACGGCCACGGGGCGATGCCCTCGGAGCGGTTGCAGAGGCCGGGAGCTGGAGCAGAAGGTGCTTTGGGGCACCACGTGGGCAGCCCAGGAGGTGGGATGGGGGCTGTGCGTCTCCGTGGGGATGCGGGGGGCACTCACCTATCACGGCCACCAGCGCCGAAACAAGCATGCACGGCACTGCACACAAAGCCACGCAGAGCACGCGGCGCCTGTTCTGTCTCAGCTCACTGCATCCGGAGCCTGGCCAGACAGAGAGCAGTTCATGAGTCACACAGTCAGCACGCAGCTAAAAATAGTTCCTTGCTATCCGCCCGTGCTGAAACACACCGCGCGTTTCCTTCCCGCGAACGCGCCGCACAACCGAGCCGAGAGAGCGCCGCTGTGCTCCGCGAAGGGGATCCCCGGCACAGCCCGGCGGACGGAGCACCGCAGCCCCGGCCCCGCCATCTCCCCTCCCCCGGCACAGCCCTACGGCGGCCGCTGGGAGGACGGGGCGCTGTGAGCGCGCTTCTGCACCCCGTGGGGGTGTGACTTCGAGCGACGGAAGGAACTGGGGCTGTTCGGTCTGGTCTGGGGAAGAGGAGGCTGAGGGGAGACCTCATTGCTCTCTTCCAGTACCTGAAAGGTGATTGCGGTGAGAGCGGGTTGGTCTCTTCTCACTGCTGACAGCTGACAGGACGAGGGGAAACGGCCTCCGGTTGAACCGGGGGAGGGTGAGGTTGGATATCAGGAACTTATATCCAACCTCAACTTATAACCTTTTCTGCTGTAGAGAAAGGGCCGTTAAGCACTGGGAGGGGCTGCCCAGGGGGGCGGTTGGGTCACCGTCCCTGGATGTGTTTGACAACCCTTTGGATGTGGTGCTCAGGGACAGGACTGAGCGGAGTCGGGCAGGATGGTTGGGTTGGGGTCGGACTTCACTTTCCCGAGGGTCTTTTCCAAGCGGAGCAGTGCTAGGATTCATTCAGGCCACGGCAGCCTGCCATCAGCCTCCATTCTCCACTGGCTTTACGCACCGGCCGTGTGGAGCTGAGTGGGTTCTGCTGATCCCCCCCTGACTGTAGCTGACGAATCAACGTATGAATGGGGAGCACGGAATCCCTGTTGCTGCGGTGCTGCCGTCTGTGCACCGTTCTTGTAGCAGTCGGCACCTGCTGCTCTTTTTCCTGTAGCAACCCCACAGCAGACGGATCTTCTGACAGGCCAGGCAGAACAGACGGCTGCTTCATGTCGTCTGTGTCTACAGCAGCTATTGCAAAGGCCCGTCCATACCCCCTGGGATCCTTGAAATGCCCCTTCGGACGTAATCCATACCGAGTATGCACGGAGCCCCTGGGCCCGTCACAACGGGATGCTTCTGCCGCTCAGTTCAGCGAGGCTCATTTTGGCCTCCAGCGCAGTCAGTCCTGGAGATCCCCCATGCACACCACGAACAGGAAGAGCAAAGACAAACCGAAACCGTACTGCTGCACCTCCCCCGCCCCGCCCCTCTGCCGACCGCGTCTTTATTACGAGCACTCTGTTGCCGGCGTTCCCAGACGGCTTCCCGACTGCGACTGAGCGCTTTCGGTACCGCTGTGCCCATTGCAGTATGCCGCTGTTTCTCAGCTTTCCGCCACGATCCCTCCGTGAGGTCTTCGCTAAGAAGAGCGCTCCGCCGGCACCGCTGTGCCCTCAGCCCGACCCCTCTCTGCCCCTCTCCCCGCACACGATGGGCGCAGTCCCGCACCTCCACGATGCTAAGGAAGAAAAAGAGCGGCTGAGCCCTTCCCCGCCCCGAGAGGCGACGACGCGCGAAGGAGACGAAGAACGGCAGTCTCAGAGAGGTAATGCCGGGAGGCAGCGGGAAAGGGCCGAGCGGGGAAAAGAGCCCGAGCCCACGGGAGGGGCCCCGGGCAGTCCGTGCTGAGGGCGGCGGTGCCGTCCCGCTGTGCCGCGAGCTGAGGCGGAGGGAAGAGAGCGGCGGGAGTGAGCGGGGAGCTGTGCTGAGAGTGCGGGAGAGAAGGAGTGTCCTCCTGCGGGAGAAGGGACGGGCAGCGCGGGGACAGCGCGGGGACGGGGCTGGGATGGCAGCGAGAGCGTTGGAAAGGCAGCAGCCCGGAGCGAGCTGCGGGCGGGCGCTGCACGGGCGGATAGCAAGCAACTCTTTCTAGCTGCGTGCAGAGCGGGGGAGGGCGGTGGGGGGTCGACGTGCGTCAATCAGACCCCATAGCCGGTAAGGATATAGAGCAGGCATGTGTTTATTGGTGACGCGCGTACAGCCCGGTGCAAGGGGGATCGCTCCACCTAACTTGCGCACCGTCAGCAGAAATGGTGCTATAGATACAGGTCCAACTAATACATCATCAGTAGTTGACAGGAATTCGGGTACATATTCACTACATTCCCGAGAGCCCATTAGCATGCAGTTCCTGCCCCCCTTGCGCGTGCAAAGCAGGTCGTGATGATGAAGGCTCGTAGTCTTCCTCGCGAAGGCTCATAGTCTTCCTCGCTGCAAAGTTCTGACCCCGAAGGGGGGGCATCCCCCAAACTGGTTTCAGCTTGCACTTCAGACATCCAATCACCTCCCTGCCAACCTTTGAGCTGTTCTCCGGTCCTTATCTTTATGGCCTTCATTCTCCTTGTTATTTCGCACCTAACGCCTGTGAAAGTGCCTGGAATCCCTTGTTTTCTAACACTCTCTACATAAACTATCCCTATTTGCCCCTTATGTCTACCTTGTGAAGCTGCTTTCTCTTTTCTTGCTATGAAGCCCTTCTTTCTATACTGCACGGACCTGGTTTTGCCCTTCACTCAGTTCAGCGAGGCTCATTTTGGCCCCCACCGCAGTCAGTCCTTGAGAGCCCCCACCCACCACAGGAATAGCAAAGACAAACAGCAAATAGAAAGAGGAATAGCAATGCTGCAGCGCCCCCGCCCCGCCCCTCTGCCGACCGCGTCTTTATATGGAGCACGCTGTTGGCGGCGTTCCCGGACGGCTTCACGACTGCGACTCAGTGCCTTCGGTACCGCTGTGCCCACTGCAGTATGCCGCTGTTTTTCAGCTTTCCGCCAGGATCCCTCCTTGAGGTCCTCGCTAAGAAGAGCGCTCCGCCGGGACCGCTGTGCCCTCAGCCCGACCCTTCTCTGCTCCTCTCCCTGCACGCGGCGGGCGCAGTCCCGCACCTCCACGGTGCTAACGAAGAAAAAGAGCGGCTGAGCCCTTCCCCGCCCCGAGAGGCGACGACGCGCGAAGGAGACGAAGAACGGCAGTCTCAGAGAGGTAATGCCGGGAGGCAGCGGGAAAGGGCCGAGCGGGGAAAAGAGCCCGAGCCCACGGGAGGGGCCCCGGGCAGTCCGTGCTGAGGGCGGCGGTGCCGTCCCGCTGTGCCGCGAGCTGAGGCGGAGGGAAGAGAGCGGCGGGAGTGAGCGGGGAGCTGTGCTGAGAGTGCGGGAGAGAAGGAGTGTCCTCCTGCGGGAGAAGGGACGGGCAGCGCGGGGACAGCGCGGGGACGGGGCTGGGATGGCAGCGAGAGCGTTGGAAAGGCAGCAGCCCGGAGCGAGCTGCGGGCGGGCGCTGCACGGGCGGAGAGCACGGAACTATTTTTAGCTGCGTGCAGAGCGGGGGAGGGCGGTGATGGATCGAGTTCCGTTCCGCTACAGCCCGTGGGACCCGTGCATTGCTTCTGCTCTGCCCCGGCTCGTAGCAGCAGCAGTGCGGGCAGCAGAGCAGGAGGTGCCCGTCCGTCTGTGTGGCGCTGCTGGGGCCGCAGCTCAGTGCTGCGCTCCGCGTTGGCCCCTCACTGCCAGAGAGACACTGTGGCCCTGCAGCGTGTCCAGAGAGGGGAGCGGAGCTGTGGGGGTGCGGAGTCTGCAGCACAGCGCCGTGGGGCTGCAGTACAAAGTGATCGGGTTTGGTGGGGAAATAGCGGCGCTACGTGGACGGTCGCGCCGGACGATGTTGGAGGTCTTTTCCAGCCGTGCTGACTGTGTGACTCATGAACTGCTCTCTGTCTGGCCAGGCTCCGGATGCAGTGAGCTGAGACAGAACAGGCGCCGCGTGCTCTGCGTGGCTTTGTGTGCAGTGCCGTGCATCCTTGTTTCGGCGCTGGTGGCCGTGATAGGTGAGTGCCCCCCGCATCCCCACGGAGACGCACAGCCCCCATCCCACCTCCTGGGCTGCCCACGTGGTGCCCCAAAGCACCTTCTGCTCCAACTCCCGGCCTCTGCAACCGCTCCGAGGGCATCGCCCCGTGGCCGTGCATCCCAACCCCACCTCAGCTGCAGGGGAACGTCCTTTGCCTCCCACTTGCCCAACTCTCTCCCTGTCAGTGCTCCAGCGTCCGTCGTGCTCACCTCGCCCACCCTTCTCCCACGTGTGCCCCAACACCTGGGTCGGTTTCCAAGGGAAATGCTATTATTTCTCGGACACGGAGAGCGATTGGAACAGCAGCAGGGAGCACTGCCACCGCCTCGGAGCTTCCCTGGCCACCATAGAGACAGTGGAGGAGATGGTGAGAGCGGGGCGTGAGCCCCAGTGCCAACACGGGGGTGGGAAATGCACACTTTGTGGGGCCGCAGCAACTGCTCCCGGTGCCCCATATTGGCCCCATGCCAAAGCCGTGAGGAGATGCCTTTGGCGAAAGCACCGGGCTGTGCTGGGACAGTGTCAAGTGCTCATTTCCCCCCTCCCTGCACCCTCCCATTGCCGTCTTTATCTGCGCACCTCCAGGGGAGGGCTTTGTCCACACCATTACCAACACAGCATTGCACCAATATGAGTGCAGCGCCTTGCAGCGAGGTGGGACCTGAGATGTGGGGAGGGGATGGGATGTGTTCCAACAGCTCCAATCACACCTGGGTTTGTTCATAGGAATTCATGCTGCGGTACCAGGGCCCAGCAAACTGTTGGATTGGGCTGCACAGGGCAGAAGGGGCCGAGCACTGGACATGGGCCGATGGCAGCGCCTTCAGCAACTGGTCAGTGTGTGCGTCCGTCTGTCGGGGTGGGATCTCTTATGGGGTCTGTTTGGGATGGGCTGGGAAGGGGTTTCCCATTCTCCTCCCTCCTGTGCTCAGGTTTGAGCTGCGAGGCGGAGGCCAATGTGCGTACCTGAATGGGGACAGGATCAGCTCAGCCCTCTGCCACAATGAGAAGTTCTGGGTGTGCAGCAGAGCTGACAGCTACGTCCGCTGGAGGAAAGGGGCAAATCCGCAGTGACGGATCCCATCCCAGGCAGCTCGTGCCAACGCTGCTGGGCCTTCCATGCCATCCATGTGTGCTGGAATCTGCCTCTTTCCAGCACTCCTGCAGTTGCTCCTGTATGGACTCAGCCAGCTGTGCTGCTCGTCAGCTCTCAGGAAACTCATCTGTTGCACTGTGCCTTAAAGGGGGGTCATTTGAGGGTCCTTACAGATCACAGCCCCACGGGACAGTTGGGTGTGCAGCTGACGATTCTGCACGGTTCTCTCCACTTACACTATTACAGTCATCGCTATTGTTATTACGATTATTGTTATTGCAAGTCTGCATTTATTACCCTTCCTATCATTGTGTTCCGCATTATTTCCTTTACTGTTTCTACTCCCGTTTATTAACAGTCCCTGCCACAATTCCCCTCCTTCTTATCACTCCAGTGGTGCTGTTAGTATTTGACCCATCATTATTAATAATGTTTGTAATTAATTTATTTCTCCATCTACCTGCTGAAATCCACATCCCTCCAATTTGGAGATAAGGATGTGGTGGGGGACCACGTCAGAGGCCTCGCTCAAGTCCAGGTAAATGACATCGCTCAGCTTCCCTTTGTCCACCAATGCCATCAGCCCATCATAGTAGGCCGCTACTGGGTGGGATCACACGTTGGGTTGTCTGGGATCACACGTTCATTCCTCGCGTGATCAGCGATGCCCTCCAGGAGGATGTGTTCCATCATCTTCCCAGGCACAGAGCTGGGATTCTCCAGCCTGTAGTTCCCCGGATCCTCTTGCTCCCTTTCTTATAAGCGGGAGTGACGGGACCTCTTTTTCCAGTTATCCGGGACCTCGGTGACAGCCACGACATTTCAAATATGATGTCACCCTGACACCGCATCGCGGCTGCAGGGTTTTCTTCCCGGATGGCGGATGGCAGTGAGAGCTGCTGCTGACGGTTCCGCCGAATGAGCCTGGAGGTCTTCTCCAGTCCCGGCGGTTCCGTGGAGTCGCCCACTCAGAACGCCGAGCGCCGCCCACGCCAGGCCGTGTCACGTGACAAGCGCTAACTTCCGCTGCTCTTACGGGAAACTATTCCTATTCGGAGAAGGCCTTCTCGGAATCCCTCCACGCCCCCCTGGTGACGGTCATCTGATTGGTCGCCGGCGCGCCGTCTCGCAAACCACGCCCCCTCCATTAACCCCTTCGTGCCCGCGGCGAATTTGGGCGCTTTGGGGACCATTTTCGGGTCCCTTCGGGGTGGCGTGGCGCCGTTCGGGCTGTTTAGGGGATGTCCGCGGGTGTTCGGGCCGTTTCTGGATGTTGGGCCATGTCGGTACAGTCCGGGGGACGTTCTGGGCTGTAAGTGCTGCTTTGGGCAATCAGGGATTGATCCACAGCCATTTGGGAGCCATTCCCGGGGGCACTTTGGGGTCATTCTGGGATGGTTTTGGTGTCATTTGGACCATCTGAGAACCTTGAAGTGCCACGTAGGGCTGTGTTGGGGTCATTTGGGGGTTGTGTTGGGGTCATTTGGGGGTTTCTTGGAAGCCAATTGTGTCCATTTTAAGGCCAACCGGGGCCGTTTCAGTTCATTTTGAGCTGTTGTGGGGCCGTTTGTGTCACTCACTGATATTTTGGGTCAAGTGCAGTGCCTTGTGGATCCATTCTGAATGGTTTGGGGGCCATTCTCATGTCTTTGGAGCCATTCCAGGGCCATCTGTGTTGGTTTGGGCCCATCTCACATCTGCCTGGGTCACTTTGAGACAGTTTTGGTCTATTAGGTGTGATGTGGGGGCACTGTGGGGGAAGTTTCTGTCTGTTTTGAGTCTATTTGGTGCCATTTCTGTGCATTTTGGGCAGTGTGTTACTATTTCTGGGCCAACTGTGTCCATTTGGGTCCATTTGTGGCTCATTTGGTGCACCTTTGATCATAGAATCATAGAACCACCAAGGTTGGAAAAGACCCACAGGATCATCCAGTCCAACCATCCACCCATCACCAATAGCTTTGACTAAGCCATGTCCCTCAACACAATGTCCAAACGTTCCTTGAACACCTCCAGGGTCGGTGACCCCACCACCTTCCCGGGCAACCCATTCCAGCTTGAAGCTGTTCCCTCTAGTCCTACCACTGTCACCCGAGAGAAGAGGCCGACCCCCAGCTCACTACAGCCTCCCTTCAGGTAGTTAGAGAGAGCAATGAGGTCTCCCCTGAGCCTCCTCTTCTCCAGACTGGACAATCCCAGCTCCCTCAGCCGCTCCTCCTAAGGCCCGCGCTCCAGACCCCTCACCAGCTGTGTTGCCCTCCCCTGGACACGCTCCCGGGCCTCCATGTCTTTCTTACAGCGAGGGGCCCAAAACTGGGCACAGCGCTCGAGGTGCGGCCTCACCAGTGCTGAGTACAGGGGGACAATCACTTCCCTGCTCCTGCTGGCTGCGCTGTTTCTGATACGAGCCAGGATGCCGTTGGCCTTCTTGGCCACCTGGGCACACTGCTGGCTCACGTCCAGTCTAGCGGCAATCGGCACCCCCAGGTCCATTTCCTCTCCACACAGGGTCCCCTACAGTCTGGGGGGCAGAGAGTCACTCCACCAGTCGATCTCCCGCTCTCACTCTCTGATGGTCCTTAGCCAGAGACCTGAACCGCCACATTTCTGGGCAGGCCCTCTGTCTGGGTCGCCACCGTCTTCCTGGGGGAAGCCCGCTGCCCCATAGAGACCACGTTACAACCTGCGGTCTCAGGGGCTGTCAGTGTCCCTCACCCAGTATAGTCTTAGCTGCCCTGAAGCTGAAGCTCCTGGAGCGTGGAGCTCTTGGAGTGGGTCCAGAGGAAGGCCACTGAGATGGTCAGAGGGCTGGAGCACCTCTCCTATGAGGAAAGGTTGAGGGAACTGGGCTTGTTTAGCTCGGAGAAGAGGAGGCTCCGGGGAGACCTCATCGTGGCCTTCCAGTACTTGAAGGGAGAGTATAAACAGCCTCATAAATGGCTGTTTACGAGGGTGGATAACGATAGGACAAGGGGGAATGATTTTAAACTGAGACAGGAGAGGTTTAGGTTGGATATGAGGAGGAAGTTTTTCCCCCAGAGGGTGGTGACGCACTGAACAGGTTGCCCAAGGAGGCTGTGGATGCCCCATCCCTGCAGGCATTCAAGGCCAGGCTGGATGTGGCTCTGGGCAGCCTGGTCTGCTGGTTGGCGACCTGCACATAGCAGGGGGTTGGAACTCAATGAGCATTGTGGTCCTTTTCAACCCAGGCCATTGTATGATTAGATATAAGACTGGATACCATAGTTTAGTCAGGGCTTTGATCCCCTCCTTAGGTATAGCACAGCTGGAATGGGCTATAGTGAATATTTCAGCAGAAATTGAGGTAACAGCAAATCCAACCACTGAAGTTCCTTATCACTCGAACTGGGAGGTAGACTCATTGAAAGGGGTGGTCTTCCAGAATAGAATGGCTTTGGATATCATAACGGCTCCTATGGGGGGGTATGTGCCCTGATTAACACTAGTTGTTGCACTCACATAGATGAGTATGGTAAAATAGAGGTCGGCGTTCTGAAAACCTGGGATCAAGTGCTGGGATATAGAAAAGGGTGGACTGAATCATGACGACATCTTTTCCATATTTTGAGAACGGCCTTTTTCACATAACTTGAGTGGATACAAGCAGAAGGACAAGGTCCCTGTGTACACATCAGCTCAAGTCCGCAGAAACTCGATGCCAAACAACAAGAACTGAGAAGAGATTCCCCGTTGTTGAGACAGGACAGTAAAGATATGCCTCAGCTCAACACAGCAATACAAGCTGGTTTGGGCTACACCCCCCTTAAAAGCTCGGCAGTTCACAATGAAGTACAGCCTTATAACCTACATAAACTTACACAGGTTAAAGAGTTTGATTCCATACATCACTGACCATGGCCAAAGTCAGACAGTGGCTGGCAGCGATGGAAGCGCGATGTGACACGGTGGTGGCACCGCAGTGTCACACAGAGCCCGAAAGGAGAGCAGGAATACCCCCGCCCTCGGGTCCGGCCGCAGTGGGGCAGCACCGTGGGATCCTTCCATGCTGCTGCAACCTCTAGGGACCCTCAGAAGACCCTCCTTTTAAGGCACAGAGGAACAGATGAAGTGCCGGAGAGATAATGACCAGCAGAGTTGTGTGGATCCATGCAGAACCAAGTGCAGGAGTGCTGGAAAGAGGCAGATGGAAGGATTTACCGATGGCTTTGCAGTGCCCAGCAGACTTGCAACGACCTCAGTGCTGATGGGATAGCTTAAACTGGTAATGCCTTCTGCTTCCAGAGGACGTAGCTGTCAGCTCTGCTGCACACCCAGAACTTCTCATTGTGGCAGAGGGCTGAGCTGATCCTGTCCCCATTCAGGTACGCACATTGGCCTCCGCCTCGCAGCTCAAACCTGAGCACAGGAGGGTGGAGAATGAGAAACCCAATCCCAGCCCATGCCAAACAGACCCCATAAGAGATCCCACCCCGACAGACAGACGCACACACTGACCAGTTGCTGAAGGTGCTGCCATCGGCCCATGTCCAGTGCTCAGCCCCTTCTGCCCTGTGCAGCCCAATCCAACAGTTTGCTGGGCCCCGGTACCGCAGCATGAATTCCTTTGAACAAACCCAGGTGTGATTGGAGCTGTTGGAACACATCCCATCCCCTCCCCACATCTCAGGTCCCACCTCGCTGCAAGGCGCTGCACTCATATTGGTGCAATGCTGTGTTGGTAATGGTGTGGACAAAGCCCTCCCCTGGAGGTGCGCAGATAAGGAAAGTGCCCGGTGGGTGCAGGGAGGGGGGAGATGAGCACTTGACACTGTCCCAGCACAGCCCGATGCTTTTGCCAAAGGCATCTCACCTTGGCTTTGGCATGGGGCCATTTGGGGGCACCGGGAGCAGTTGGTGCGGCCCCACAAGTGTGGGTTTCCCACCCCCGTGTTGGCACTGGGGCTCACGCCCCGCTCTCACCATCTCCTCCTCCGTCTCTATGGTAGCCAGGGAAGCTCCGAGGCGGTGGCAGTGCTCCCTGCTGCTGTTCCAATCACTCTCCGTGTCCGAGAAATAATAGCATTTCCCTTGGAAACCGATTGAGGTGTTGGAGCACACGTGGGAGAAGGGTGGGCGAGGTGAGCACGACGGACGCTGGAGCACTGACAGGGAGAGAGTTGGGCAAGTGGGAGGCAAAGGACGTTCCCCTGCAGCTGAGGTGGGGTTGGGATGCACAGCCACGGGGCGATGCCCTCGGAGCGGTTGCAGAGGCCGGGAGTTGGAGCAGAAGGTGCTTTGGGGCACCACGTGGGCAGCCCAGGAGGTGGGATGGGGGCTGTGCGTCTCCGTGGGGATGCGGGGGGCACTCACCTATCACGGCCACCAGCGCCGAAACAAGGATGCACGGCACTGCACTCAAAGCCACGCAGAGCACGCGGCGCCTGTTCTGTCTCAGCTCACTGCATCCGGAGCCTGGCCAGACAGAGAGCAGTTCATGAGTCACACAGTCAGCACGGCTGGAAAAGACCTCCAACATCGTCCGGCGCGACCGTCCACGTAGCGCCGCTATTTCCCCACCAAACCCAATCACTTTGTATTGCAGCCTCACAGCGCTGTGCTGCAGACTCCGCACACCCACAGCTCCGCTCCCCTCTCTGGACACGCTGCAGGGCCACAGTGTCTCTCCGGCAGTGAGGGGCCAACGCTGAGCGCAGCACTGAGCTGCGGCCCCAGCAGCGCCACTGAGACGAACGGGCACCTCCTGCTCTGCTGCCCGCACTGCTGCCGCTACGAGCCGGGGCAGAGCAGAAGCACCGCGCTGCGAGCCTGACTACAGGCTGTAGCGGAACGGAACTCCACCCCCCATCGCCCTCCCCCGCTCTGCACGCAGCTAGAAAGAGTTGTTTACTCTCCGTCCGTGCAGCGCCCGCCCGCAGCTCGCTCCGGGCTGCTGCCTTTCCAACGCTCTCGCTGCCATCCCAGCCCCGTCCCCGCGCTGTCCCCGCGCTGCCCGTCCCTTCTCCCGCAGGAGGACACTCCTTCTCTCCCGCACTCTCAGCACAGCTCCCCGCTCACTCCCGCCGCTCTCTTCCCTCCGCCTCAGCTCGCGGCACAGCGGGACGGCACCGCCGCCCTCAGCACGGACTGCCCGGGGCCCCTCCCGTGGGCTCGGGCTCTTTTCCCCGCTCGGCCCTTTCCCGCTGCCTCCCGGCATTACCTCTCTGAGACTGCCGTTCTTCGTCTCCTTCGCGCGTCGTCGCCTCTCGGGGCGGGGAAGGGCTCAGCCGCTCTTTTTCTTCCTTAGCATCGTGGAGGTGCGGGACTGCGCCCATCGTGTGCGGGGAGAGGGGCAGAGAAGGGTCGGGCTGAGCGTACACCGGTCCCGGCGGAGCGCTCTTCTTAGCGAATACCTCAAGGAGGAATCTTGGCGGAAAGCTGAGAAACAGCGGCATACTGCAGTGGGCACAGCGATACCGAAAGCGCTCAGTCGCAGTCGGGAAGCCGTCCGGGAACGCCGCCAACAGCCTGCTCGATATAAAGACGCGGTCGGCAGAGGGGCGGGGGCGGGGGAGGTGCAGCAGTGCTGTTGCTGTTTCTGTTTGTCTTTGTTATGTTTGTCTTTGCTCTTCCTGTTCGTGGTGCGCATGGGGGCTCTCAAGGACTGACTGCGCTGGAGGCCAAAATGAGCCTCGCTGAACTGAGCGGCAGAAGCATCCCGTTGTGACGGGCCCAGGGGCTCCGTGCATACTCGGTACGGATTACGTCCGAAGGGGCACTTCAAGGATCCCAGGGGGTATGGATGGGCCTTTGGAATAGCTGCTGTAGACACAGACGACATGAAGCAGCCGTCTGTTCTGCCTGGCCTGTCAGAAGATCCGTCTGCTGTGGGGTTGCTACAGGTAAAAGAGCAGCAGGTGCCGACTGCTACAAGAACGGTGCACAGACGGCAGCACTGCAGCAACAGGGATTCCGTGCTCCCCATTCATACATTGATTCGTCAGCTACAGTCAGGGGGGGATCAGCAGAACCCACTCAGCTCCACACGGCCGGTGCGTAAAGCCAGTGCAGAATGGAGGCTGATGGCAGGCTGCCGTGGCCTGAATGAATCCTAGCACTGCTCCGCTTGGAAAAGACCCTCGGGAAAGTGAAGTCCGACCCCAACCCAACCATCCTGCCCGACTCCGCTCAGTCCTGTCCCTGAGCACCACATCCAAAGGGTTGTCAAACACATCCAGGGACGGTGACCCAACCGCCCCCCTGGGCAGCCCCTCCCAGAGCTTAACGGCCCTTTCTCTACAGCACAAAAGGTTATAAGTTGAGGTTGGATATAAGTTCCTGATATCCAACCTCACCCTCCCCCGGTTCAACCCGAGGCCGTTTCCCCTCGTCCTGTCAGCTGTCAGCAGTGAGAAGAGACCAAGCCGCTCTCACCGCAATCACCTTTCAGGTATTGGAAGAGAGCAATGAGGTCTCCCCTCAGCCTCCTCTTCCCCAGACCAGACCGAACAGCCCCAGTTCCTTCCGCCGCTCGAAGTCACACCCCCACGGGGTGCAGAAGCGCGCTCATAGCGCCCCGTCCTCCCAGCGGTCCCGAAATGACAGAAAGCCGCCCCCCGAGGAGAAGAAAAGATCCCAAAGCCATCGTTCCTTCCGCAGCGCACAGAGTGCCGCAAACGGCCCTACGGCCGCTGTTCCCCCTCCCCCCTCCGGACTGCCGTGCGCGGTCCCCGACGCAGCGGTGCACCCACAGCACTGCGCCGCCGCACGGCGCCGAGCGGCAGCGGAACGCGGCTCAGCGCCACCGCGGTGCGGCGCTCTGCGGAGATCCGCCCATAGGGGGCGCTGTGCGGACGCCCGGCGCTGCACGGCGCTACCGCGCGGTGCGGTGCGGTGCGGTGCGGTGCGGCGCGGCGCCCCCCCGCCTCCGTCCCCGCTGTGCCCCGGGAGCGGCGGCGATCCCTCCGCGGAAGCCGCGCTGCGACGGGAGGAGGGGACGGAAAGCGGCTCGGCTATCGCCTCCGCCAGTTCCCTCAGCACTCTCGGGTGAATCTCAGCCGGCCCCATGGACTTGGGGCGGTCCAGTTGGAGCAGCAGGTCTCTGACCGTGTCCTCCTGAATCGTGGGGGGTTTTGACTGCTGCCCAGCCAAGGCTGCCAGGTCAGAGAGCGGAGTACCCTGAGCATAACTGGTCTGACTTTTAAAGACAGACGTAAAGAAGGCATTCAGAACCTCTGCCTTTTCCTTATCCTCAGTGGTGACATTCCCAGCCTCATCCAGTCAAGAATGGAGATTCTCCCTGGTCCTCCTCTTTCTGTTGGTGTATTTGTAAAAGAGTTTCTCGTTCCTTTTTACCTACCCCAGCGGCCAGGTTAAGTTCAAGCTGGGCTTTTGCCTCTCTGCTTTTCTCCCTGCGCATCTTAACAACTTCTTTGTATCCTTTCCGGGTTGCCCGTCCCTTCTTGCCCAGGCGGTAGATTCTCTTTTTCTCCTGGAGCCTCAAGAATAGTTCCCTATTCATCCACGCCGGTCTCCTTCTGCACCGGCTCATTTTGCAGCTCGGGGGGACAGCCTGCTCCTGCGCCTTTCAGACTTCCTTCTTGAAGAGCAACCAGCCGTCTTGGACCCCTTTACTTTCTACGACTGAACCCCAGGGGACTCCCCCTCCTAGTCTTCTCAACCAGTCAAAGTCTGCCGTCCAGAAGTCCAAGGTAGCAGTTTTGCTGTTCCCGCTCCTGGCTCCACCAAGAATCGAGAACTCTACCATGTCGTGGTCACTCTGCCCGAGACAGCCCCCGACCTCCACATCTCCCACCAGACCTTCTCTGTTGGTGAACAGCAGGTCTAACGGGGCAGCTCCTCCCGTAGGCTCTCTCACCAGCTGCATCAGGAAGTTATCCTCCATACACTCCAGAAACCTCCTAGACTGCTTCTTCTGCGCTCTGTTGTATTCCCAGCATATGTCGGGGAAGTTGAAGTCCCCCACGAGGACAAGGGCCGGCGATCGCGCAGCTTCCGCCAGCTGCTCACAGAACACCTCATCTGTCTCTTCATCCTGGCTCGGCGGTCTATAACAGACGCCCACCAGGATGTCTGCCTTGTCGGCTCTTCCCCTGACCTTTACCCACAGGGATTCAACCTTACCATCCCCAGCCATGAGCTCAGTAACCTCAAAGCGCTCGCTGACATAGAGATCCACGCTGCCACCCCTCCTTCCTTGCTATCCTTCCTGAAGAGTTTGTAGCCATCCATTGCAGCACTCCAGTCACGGGAGCGGTCCCACCACGTTTCCGTAACGGCAACTAGGTCAGAGCTTGCCTGCCGCACAAAGGCTTCCAGCTCTTCTTGCTTGTTGCCCATGCAGTGTGCATTGGTGTAGGCGCACTTCAGCTGAGCCCCTCGCCTCAACCCTAATCCCATTACTGCTCCTCCAGGCTCATCTCTGGCAGGCCTGGTTTTATCCCCTTCCCCCTTCATATCTAGTTTGCAGCCCACTCGACAAGTCCTGCCAGCCCCTAGGCAAGGGTCCGTTTCCCTTTGAGACAGGTGATACCCATCGGCAGAGCTCAGGCCTGGTGCCGAGTAGACCGCCCCATGATCAAAGATCCCAAAAGTCGTGCGTTTGCACCAGCCTCTCAGCCATGTGTTTATGAGATGGGTTTTCCTGGTCGTCTCAGTGTCCTTCCCCGCCACTGTAGGAATACAGGCAAATACTACCGGTACGCCTGCTCCGTGAACTAACCTCCCCAGTCCCCCAAAACCATGTTCGATAGTCCTCAGGCTTCTGTCAGTGACCGCATCGCTGCCGGCCTGAACTATCAATGAAGGATAATAATCAGAGGGGCGGATCGGACCGGGAAGCTTTCTAGAAATACCCGTGACCCGGGCCCCAGGGAGGCAGCACACCTCCGTACGGGTAGGGTCAGGCCGACATTTTGGGCCCTCTGTTCCTCTCAGGAGGGAGTCACCTACGACTGTCACCCTCCTTTCTTTTCTGGAGGAGGCAGTCTTCAAGCGTGGAGCTGACCGCCTCACCGTAGGCACGCTTGGAGGCAGTCCTGCCACCTCATCCTCACTCACCTCTCCCTCTGCTTTCAGGGCTTCAAACCTATTACATGGAGGCACCTGGGGAACCGCGCTAGGTCGGGATGGGGGTTGCCTGCGTTGCCGAGCTGGGACCTGCTGCCATTCCTCCTCTCCTCTCAAGTCGGCCTGGGCCTGGCTAAAGCAACTATTTGTAGCAGTAATTGTGCCGATTATCCGCACAGCAACACCCTGCATAGGTGTGCAGGGTTCTTTCTGGTGTTGTTGAAAAAATCAAGGTGACTGCAACACCTGGAAGAGACATCGTATGAGGCACCAGAGGGAACCAGGAGAGTAATTCAGGAAGGTGGTAATGGACAACAGTGCGTTGTAGACAGAAGGATTTGCCTGGGATATAGAAAAGGGTGGACTGAATCATGACGACAGCTTTTCCATATTTTGAGAACGGCCTTTTTCACATAACTTGAGTGGATACAAGCAGAAGGACAAGGTCCCTGTGTACACATGAGCTCAAGTCCGCAGAAACTGGCCGTTGGGCTGTGCCGGGGGAGGGGAGATGGCGGGGCCGGGGCTGCGGTGCTCCGTCCGCCGGGCTGTGCCGGGGATCCCCTCCGCGGAGCACAGCGGCGCTCTCTCGGCTCGGTTGTGCGGCGCGTTCGCGGGAAGGAAACGCGCGGTGCGTTTCAGGAGCGCGTGGCTGCAGATAGAGCTGCCGAGCCGCTGTGTTACGCGGTGGGCCACTGCTGCGACACCGCGACGGCTTTTGCGCGGCGCGAAGTCACGCGTGCAGCTTTGCGGGCCGGAAGGCGTTGCGCGACGCCGCTCTGTTTGAACACGGGACCTTCAGCACAACGAACGCGGACGGAACGGCCTCGGGCACCCGCAGGGACGGAGCCCCGCGCGGCTCCGCTTCCCCTCCGTGACCGCGGGGCGGCGCTGCTGAGCCGCTGCTCCCCGGCGGGAGCGGCGCTGGGCGGCCCGGGGAGAACGGCGGCCGTGGTCCGGGCGTGCGGAGATGGGAGCGGGAACGGCACGGCGCTGGTGGAGCCGCGCGGGGCGACGGGTGGCAAAGGAAGGCGGAGGGAGGGACGAAGGGCGCTCTGCCAGCCCAGCCCTCTCTCCGGGACACGCGCGGCGGCACCGAGCGCGCCCTCGCTTTGCCGCCGCCCCGCGGAGCGCTGCAGGGACGCAACGGCGGAAGCCGTGCGACGGCAACGGCAGCGAGTCGGGAGGATCGAATCCAAAGGGAATCGCCTTAAAGCTCGGCGGCATCGCGGAGCGCTGCGGCTCAGCGAGAGCCGTGAGTGCAGAAACCCTCGTGCGGGGCTACGGCCGTGGAACGGCGCCGGGAGCGACGTCGCCCACAGCCAAAGTCAGACGGCGGCCGGGAGCGACGGGAAAGCGACCCAGGCGTTTTTTCTTTGCACGCATCGGAAATTCCTGGGCAGGGTGAGCGCGACTCGCGATGCTGGAGCACTGCGAGGGAGACCTGAACTGCACCAAGTGAGCCACAAATGGACCCGAACGGACACAGCTGGCCCAGAAATACGGACGCACTGCCCAAAATGCGCAGAAATGGCGCCAAATAGACTCACAACACACAGAAACTTCCCCCACAGTGCCCCCACATCAGATCTAATAGACCAAAAGCACCTCAAAGTGACCCAGGCAGATGTGAGATGGGCCCAAATGGACACAAAAGGCCCTGGAATGGCTCCAGAGACATGAGAATGGCCCCAAAACCACTCGGAATGGATCCACAAGGCACTGCAATTGACCCAAAATATCAGTGAGTGACACAAACGGCCCCACAACAGCTCAAAATGAACTGAAACGGCCCCGGTTTGCCTCAAAATGGACACAGTTGGCTTCGAAGTAACCCCCAAATGACCCCAACACAACCCCCAAATGACCCCAACACAACCCCCAAATGCCCCCAAGACAGCCCTATGTGGCACTTCAAGGTCCTCAAATGGTGGAAACTACACCCAAAGCATCCCAATGAAGAGTGAGAACAGGACCCTGCAGTTATAGAGAGAAGGGCCTCACAGCAAGAAAAGGGAAAGTAGCTTCACAGAGTAGAAATAAGGGGCAAATAGAGAGAGTTTAAGTAGAGAGTGTTAGAAAACAAGGGGTTCCAAGCACTTTCACAGACACCAGGTCTGGAATAGCAAGGAGGATAAAGGCCATCAAGATAAGGACTGCAGAGCAGCTCCAACACATTTGGCAGGGAGGTGATTGCATGTCTACAGGGCAAGCTGAAACCGGTTCGGGGGATGCCCCCCCCTTCGGGGTCAGAAGTTTGCAGCGAGGAAGACTACGAGCCTTCATCATCACGACCTGCTACGCACGCGCAAGGGGGGGAGGGACTGCATGCTGGTGGGCTCTCGGGAATGTAGTGAATATGCATCCGAATTCCTGTCAACTACTGATGATGTATTAGTTGGACCTGTATCTATAGCACCATTTCTGCTGACGGTGCGCAAGTTACGTGGAGCGATCCCCCTTGCACCGGGCTGTACGCGCGTCACCAATAAACACATGCCTGCTCTATATCCTTACCGGCTATGGGGTCTGATTGCCGCACGTCAACCCCCCACCGCCCTCCCCCGCTCTGCACGCAGCTAAAAATAGTTCCATGCAATCCGCCCGTGCAGCGCCCGCCCGCAGCTCCCTCCGGGCTGCTGCCTTTCCAACGCTCTCGCTGCCATCCCAGCCCCGTCCCCGCGCTGTCCCCGCGCTGCCCGTCCCTTCTCCCGCAGGAGGACACTCCTTCTCTCCCGCACTCTCAGCACAGCTCCCCGCTCACTCCCGCCGCTCTCTTCCCTCCGCCTCAGCTCGCGGCACAGCGGGACGGCACCGCCGCCCTCAGCACGGACTGCCCGGGGCCCCTCCCGTGGGCTCGGGCTCTTTTCCCCGCTCGGCCCTTTCCCGCTGCCCCCCGGCATTACCTCTCTGAGACTGCCGTTCTTCGTCTCCTTCGCCCGTCGTCGCCTCTCGGGCGGGGAAGGGCTCAGCCGCTCTCTTTCTTCCATAGCAGCGCCGAGGTGCGGGACTGCGCCCGCCGTGTGCGGGGAGAGGAGCAGAGAAGGGTCGGGCTGAGGGCACAGCGGTCCCGGCGGAGCGCTCTTCTTAGCGAGGACCTCACGGAGGGATCGTGGCGGAAAGCTGAGAAACAGCGGCATACTGCAGTGGGCACAGCGGTACCGAAGGCACTCAGTCGCAGTCGGGAAGCCGTCTGGGAACGTCGCCAACAGAGTGCTCGTAATAAAGACGCGGTCGGCAGAGGGGCGGGGCGGGGGCGGTGCAGCAGTACGGTTTCGGTTTGTCTTTGCTCTTCCTGTTCGTGGTGTGCATGGGGGATCTCCAGGACTGACTGCGCTGGAGGCCAAAATGAGCCTCGCTGAACTGAGCGGCAGAAGCATCCCGTCGTGACGGGCCCAGGGGCTCCGTGCATACTCGGTATGGATTACGTCCGAAGGGGCATTTCAAGGATCCCAGGGGGTATGGATGGGCCTTTGGAATAGCTGCTGTAGACACAGACGACATGAAGCAGCCGTCTGTTCTGCCTGGCCTGTCAGAAGATCCGTCTGCTGTGGGGTTGCTACAGGTAAAAGAGCAGCAGGTGCCGACTGCTACAAGAACGGTGACACAACCGCCCCCCTGGGCAGCCCCTCCCAGAGCTTAACGGCCCTTTCTCTACAGCACAAAAGGTTATAAGTTGAGGTTGGATATAAGTTCCTGATATCCAACCTCACCCTCCCCCGGTTCAACCCGAGGCCGTTTCCCCTCGTCCTGTCAGCTGTCAGCAGTGAGAAGAGACCAAGCCGCTCTCACCGCAATCACCTTTCAGGTATTGGAAGAGAGCAATGAGGTCTCCCCTCAGCCTCCTCTTCCCCAGACCAGACCGAACAGCCCCAGTTCCTTCCGTCGCTCGAAGTCACACCCCCACGGGGTGCAGAAGCGCGCTCATAGCGCCCCGTCCTCCCAGCGGTCCCGAAATGACAGAAAGCCGCCCCCCGAGGAGAAGAAAAGATCCCAAAGCCATCGTTCCTTCCGCAGCGCACAGAGTGCCGCAAACGGCCCTACGGCCGCTGTTCCCCCTCCCCCCTCCGGACTGCCGTGCGCGGTCCCCGACGCAGCGGTGCACCCGCAGCACTGCGCCGCCGCACGGCGCCGAGCGGCAGCGGAACGCGGCTCAGCGCCACCGCGGTGCGGCGCTCTGCGGAGATCCGCCCATAGGGGGCGCTGTGCGGACGCCCGGCGCTGCACGGCGCTACCGCGCGGTGCGGTGCGGTGCGGCGCGGCGCCCCCCCGCCTCCGTCCCCGCTGTGCCCCGGGAGCGGCGGCGATCCCTCCGCGGAAGCCGCGCTGAGACGGGAGGAGGGGACGGAAAGCGGCTCGGCTATCGCCTCCGCCAGTTCCCTCAGCACTCTCGGGTGAATCTCAGCCGGCCCCATGGACTTGGGGCGGTCCAGTTGGAGCTGTGCGTCTCTGACCGTGTCCTCCTGAATCGTGGGGGGTTTTGACTGCTGCCCAGCCAAGGCTGCCAGGTCAGAGAGCGGAGTACCCTGAGCATAACTGGTCTGACTTTTAAAGACAGACGTAAAGAAGGCGTTCAGAACCTCTGCCTTTTCCTTATCCTCAGTGGTGACATTCCCAGCCTCATCCAGTCAAGAATGGAGATTCTCCCTGGTCCTCCTCTTTCTGTTGATGTATTTGTAAAAGAGTTTCTCGTTCCTTTTTACCTAGCCCAGCGGCCAGGTTAAGTTCAAGCTGGGCTTTTGCCTCTCTGCTTTTCTCCCTGCGCATCTTAACAACTTCTTTGTATCCTTTCCGGGTTGCCCGTCCCTTCTTGCCCAGGCGGTAGATTCTCTTTTTCTCCTGGAGCCTCAAGAATAGTTCCCTATTCATCCACGCCGGTCTCCTTCTGCACCGGCTCATTTTGCGGCTCGGGGGGACAGCCTGCTCCTGCGCCTTTCAGACTTCCTTCTTGAAGAGCAACCAGCCGTCTTGGACCCCTTTACTTTCTACGACTGAACCCCAGGGGACTCCCCCTCCTAGTCTTCTCAACCAGTCAAAGTCTGCCGTCCAGAAGTCCAAGGTAGCAGTTTTGCTGTTCCCGCTCCTGGCTCCACCAAGAATCGAGAACTCTACCATGTCGTGGTCACTCTGCCCGAGACAGCCCCCGACCTCCACATCTCCCACCAGACCTTCTCTGTTGGTGAACAGCAGGTCTAACGGGGCAGCTCCTCCCGTAGGCTCTCTCACCAGCTGCATCAGGAAGTTATCCTCCATACACTCCAGAAACCTCCTAGACTGCTTCTTCTGCGCTCTGTTGTATTCCCAGCATATGTCGGGGAAGTTGAAGTCCCCCACGAGGACAAGGGCCGGCGATCGCGCAGCTTCCGCCAGCTGCTCACAGAACACCTCATCTGTCTCTTCATCCTGGCTCGGCGGTCTATAACAGACGCCCACCAGGATGTCTGCCTTGTCGGCTCTTCCCCTGACCTTTACCCACAGGGATTCAACCTTACCATCCCCAGCCATGAGCTCAGTAACCTCAAAGCGCTCTCTGACATAGAGATCCACGCTGCCACCCCTCCTTCCTTGCTATCCTTCCTGAAGAGTTTGTAGCCATCCATTGCAGCACTCCAGTCACGGGAGCGGTCCCACCACGTTTCCATAAAGGCAACTAGGTCAGAGCTTGCCTGCCACACAAAGGCTTCCAGCTCTTCTTGTTTGTTGCCCATGCAGTGTGCATTGGTGTAGGCGCACTTCAGCTGAGCCCCTCGCCTCAACCCTAATCCCATTACTGCTCCTCCAGGCTCATCTCTGGCGGGCTTGGTTTTATCCCCTTCCCCCTTCATATCTAGTTTGCAGCCCACTCGACAAGTCCTGCCAGCCCCTAGGCAAGGGTCCGTTTCCCTTTGAGACAGGTGATACCCATCGGCAGAGCTCAGGCCTGGTGCCGAGTAGACCGCCCCATGATCAAAGATCCCAAAAGTCGTGCGTTTGCACCAGCCTCTCAGCCATGTGTTTATGAGATGGGTTTTCCTGGTCATCTCAGTGTCCTTCCCCGCCACTGTAGGAATACAGGCAAACACTACTGGTACGCCTGCTCCGTGAACTAACCTCCCCAGTCCCCCAAAACCATGTTCGATAGTCCTCAGGCTTCTGTCAGTGACCGCATCGCTGCCGGCCTGAACTATCAATGAAGGATAATAATCAGAGGGGCGGATCGGACCGGGAAGCTTTCTAGAAATACCCGTGACCCGGGCCCCAGGGAGGCAGCACACCTCCGTACGGGTAGGGTCAGGCCGACATTTTGGGCCCTCTGTTCCTCTCAGGAGGGAGTCACCTACGACTGTCACCCTCCTTTCTTTTCTGGAGGAGGCAGTCTTCAAGCGTGGAGCTGACCGCCTCACCGTAGGCACGCTTGGAGGCAGTCCTGCCACCTCATCCTCACTCACCTCTCCCTCTGCTTTCAGGGCTTCAAACCTATTACATGGAGGCACCTGGGGAACCGCGCTAGGTCGGGATGGGGGTTGCCTGCGTTGCTGAGCTGGGACCTGCTGCCATTCCTCCTCTCCTCTCAAGTCGGCCTGGGCCTGGCTAAAGCAACTATTTGTAGCAGTAATTGTACCGATTATCCGCACAGCAACACCCTGCATAGGTGTGCAGGGTTCTTTCTGGTGTTGTTGAAAAAATCAAGGTGACTGCAACACCTGGAAGAGACATAGCATGAGGCACCGGAGGGAACCAGGAGAGTAATTCAGGAAGGTGGTAATGGACAACAGTGCGTTGTAGACAGAAGGATTTGCCTGGGATATAGAAAAGGGTGGACTGAATCATGACGACAGCTTTTCCATATTTTGAGAACGGCCTTTTTCACATAACTTGAGTGGATACAAGCAGAAGGACAAGGTCCCTGTGTACACATCAGCTCAAGTCCGCAGAAACTCGATGCCAAACAACAAGAACTGAGAAGAGATTCCCCGTTGTTGAGACAGGACAGTAAAGATATGCCTCAGCTCAACACAGCAATACAAGCTGGTTTGGGCTACACCCCCCTTAAAAGCTCGGCAGTTCACAATGAGGTACAGCCTTATAACCTACATAAACTTACACAGGTTAAAGAGTTTGATTCCATACATCACTGCCCAGAGCCAAAGTCAGACAGTGGCTGGCAGCGATGGAAGCGTGATGTGACACGGTGGTGGCACCGCAGTGTCACACAGAGCCCGAAAGGAGAGCAGGAATACCCCCGCCCTCGGGTCCGGCTGCAGTAGGGCAGCACCGTGGGATCCTTCCATGCTGCTGCAACCTCTCAGGACCCTCAGAAGACCCTCCTTTTAAGGCACAGAGGAACAGACATAGTGCCGGAGAGATAACGACCAGCAGACTTGTGTGGATCCATGCAGGAACCACTGCAGCAGTGCTGGAAAGAGGCAGATTCCAGTATACACCAATGGCATCACAGAGACCAGTAGTGTTGGCACGAGCTTGCTGCGGATGGGATTTGTCATTCTGGGTATTTCTCCTTCCTCCAGCGGACGTAGCTGTCGGGTCTGCTGCACACCCAGAACTTCTCATTGTGGCAGAGGGCTGAGCTGATCCTGTCCCCATTCAGGTACGCACATTGGCCTCCGCCTCGCAGCTCAAACCTGAGCACAGGAGGGAGGAGAATGGGAAACCCAATCCCAGCCCATGCCAAACAGACCCCATAAGAGATCCCACCCCGACAGACGGACGCACACACTGACCAGTTGCTGAAGGCGCTGCCATCGGCCCATGTCCAGTGCTCGGCCCCTTCTGCCCTGTGCAGCCCAATCCAGTGGTCTTCCAGGCCCTGGTACCGCAGCATGACTTCCTATGAAGAAACCCAGGTGTGATTGGAGCCGCTGGAGGACTTTCCCCCCCATCTCAGGTCCCACGTCGCTGCAAGACATGTCCTCATGGCCTTGTCATGGGGTCAATTGGGGGCACTGGGAGCAGTTGGTGCGGCCCCACAAAGTGTGCATTTCCCACCCCCGTGTTGGCACTGGGGCTCACGCCCCGCTCTCACCATCTCCTCCTCCGTCTCTATGGTAGCCAGGGAAGCTCCGAGGCGGTGGCAGTGCTCCCTGCTGCTGTTCCAATCACTCTCCGTGTCCGAGAAATAATAGCATTTCCCTTGGAAACCGACCCAGGTGTTGGGGCACACGTGGGAGAAGGGTGGGCGAGGTGGGCACGACGGACGCTGGAGCACTGGCAGGGAGAGAGTTGAGCAAGTGGGAGGCAAAGGACGTTCCCCTGCAGCTGAGGTGGGGTTGGGATGCACGGCCACGGGGCGATGCCCTCGGAGCGGTTGCAGAGGCCGGGAGTTGGAGCAGAAGGTGCTTTGGGGCACCACGTGGGCAGCCCAGGAGGTGGGATGGGGGCTGTGCGTCTCCGTGGGGATGCGGGGGGCACTCACCTATCACGGCCACCAGCGCCGAAACAAGGATGCACGGCACTGCACACAAAGCCACGCAGAGCACGCGGCGCCTGTTCTGTCTCAGCTCACTGCATCCGGAGCCTGGCCAGACAGAGAGCAGTTCATGAGTCACACAGTCAGCACGGCTGGAAAAGACCTCCAACATCCTCCGGCGCGACCGTCCACGTAGCGCCGCTATTTCCCCACCAAACCCGATCACTTTATACTGCAGCCCCACGGCGCTGTGCTGCAGACTCCGCCCCCCCACAGCTCCGCTCCCCTCTCTGGACACGCTGCAGGGCCACAGTGTCTCTCCGGCAGTGAGGGGCCAACGCGGAGCGCAGCACTGAGCTGCGGCCCCAGCAGCGCCACACAGACGGACGGGCACCTCCTGCTCTGCTGCCCGCACTGCTGCCGCTACGAGCCGGGGCAGAGCAGAAGCAATGCACGGGACCCACGGGCTGTAGCGGAACGGAACTCCATCCACCACCGCCCTTCCCCGCTTTGCATGGAGCAGGATATTTCTTTGTTCTCCGTCCGTGCAGCGCCCGCCCGCAGCTCGCTCCGGGCTGCTGCCTTTCCAACGCTCTCGCTGCCATCCCAGCCCCGTCCCCGCGCTGTCCCCGCGCTGCCCGTCCCTTCTCCCGCAGGAGGACACTCCTTCTCTCCCGCACTCTCAGCACAGCTCCCCGCTCACTCCCGCCGCTCTCTTCCCTCCGCCTCAGCTCGCGGCACAGCGGGACGGCACCGCCGCCCTCAGCACGGACTGCCCGGGGCCCCTCCCGTGGGCTCGGGCTCTTTTCCCCGCTCGGCCCTTTCCCGCTGCCTCCCGGCATTACCTCTCTGAGACTGCCGTTCTTCGTCTCCTTCGCGCGTCGTCGCCTCTCGGGGCGGGGAAGGGCTCAGCCGCTCTTTTTCTTCCTTAGCATCGTAGAGGTGCGGGGCTGCGCCCGCCGCGTGCAGGGAGAGGAGCAGAGAAGGGTCGGGCTGAGGGCACAGCGGTCCCGGCGGAGCGCTCTTCTTAGCGAGGACCTCAAGGAGGGATCCTGGCGGAAAGCTGAAAAACAGCGGCATACTGCAGTGGGCACAGCGGTACCGAAAGCGCTCAGTCGCAGTCGGGAAGCCGTCCGGGAACGCCGCCAACAGCGTGCTCGATATAAAGACGCGGTCGGCAGAGGGGCGGGGCGGGGGAGGTGCAGCATTGCTATTCCTCTTTCTCTTTGCTATGTTTGTCTTTGCTATTCCTGTGGTGGGTGGGGGCTCTCAAGGACTGACTGCGGTGGGGGCCAAAATGAGCCTCGCTGAACTGAGTGAAGGGCAAAATCAGGTCCGTGCAGTATAGAAAGAAGGGCTTCATAGCAAGAAAAGAGAAAGCAGCTTCATAAGGTAGACATAAGGGGCAAATAGAGATAGTTTATGTAGAGAGTGTTAGAAAACAAGGGGTTCCAGGCACTTTCACAGGCGTTAGGTGCGAAATAACGAGGAGAGTGAAGGCCATAAAGATAAGGACTGGAGAACAGCTCAAAGGTTGGCAGGGAGGTGATTGGATGTCTGAAGTGCGAGCTGAAACCGGTTTGGGGGATGCCCCCCCCTTCGGGGTCAGAAGTTTGCAGCGAGGAAGACTATGAGCCTTCGCGAGGAAGACTACGAGCCTTCATCATCACGACCTGCTTTGCACGCGCAAGGGGGGCAGGAACTGCATGCTAATGGGCTCTCGGGAATGTAGTGAATATGTACCCGAATTCCTGTCAACTACTGATGATGTATTAGTTGGACCTGTATCTATAGCCCCATTTCTGCTGACGGTGTGCAAGTTAGGTGGAGCGATCCCCCTTGCACCGGGCTGTACGCGCGTCACCAATAAACACATGCCTGCTCTATATCCTTACCGGCTATGGGGTCTGATTGCCGCACGTCAACCCCCCACCGCCCTCCCCCGCTCTGCACGCAGCTAAAAATAGTTCCATGCAATCCGCCCGTGCAGCGCCCACCCGCAGCTCCCTCCGGGCTGCTGCCTTTCCAACGCTCTCGCTGCCATCCCAGCCCCGTCCCCGCGCTGTCCCCGCGCTGCCCGTCCCTTCTCCCGCAGGAGGACACTCCTTCTCTCCCGCACTCTCAGCACAGCTCCCCGCTCACTCCCGCCGCTCTCTTCCCTCCGCCTCAGCTCGCGGCACAGCGGGACGGCACCGCCGCCCTCAGCACGGACCGCCCGGGGCCCCTCCCGTGGGCTCGGGCTCTTTTCCCCGCTCGGCCCTTTCCCGCTGCCTCCCGGCATTACCTCTCTGAGACTGCCGTTCTTCGTCTCCTTCGCGCGTCGTCGCCTCTCGGGCGGGGAAGGGCTCAGCCGCTCTTTTTCTTCCATAGAACCGTGGAGGTGCGGGGCTGCGCCCGCCGTGTGCGGGAAGAGGAGCAGAGAAGGGTCGGGCTGAGGGCACAGCGGTGCCGGCGGAGCGCTCTTCTTAGCGAGGACCTCACGGAGGGATCGTGGCGGAAAGCTGAAAAACAGCGGCATACTGCAGTGGGCACAGCGGTACCGAAGGCACTGAGTCGCAGTCGTGTAGCCGTCTGTTTCCAAGTGTTTGCAACTGAACAAGATCACTATACGGTGTTAAGGGCTGTCTGTGGAAACTTGGAGGAAATTAGGAATCAAGAAGAATTTGGTAAACATCCCGGGAGGCTCCCAGGGGAAGGAAATCCCCAAACAAACCCCTTTGGGATGCGCATTGGCCCATTGGTGGGATACTGCAGGGGAACCTGGAGGCACCCTGGGTAAGGAAACTCTCGTCAAGTATTGCCATCAATGGCGGTTAATATACAAATTAGAAGATGGTGAGAAGTGGCATCGGAATGGAACCCAAAACTATAATACCCTCTTACAGCTACTGTTGTTCTTAAGGAGGGAAGGTAAATGAAGTAACACGAACAGTTTTTATAACTGAGTGCTCTCATCACGAGACTCAGTACTGGGTGTTTGTGGACACTGAAGAACTGTACTGTTTGATGTGTGGGTTCTGAAGGGAACGGGACAAACGGTTTTGATGGTGTAATTGTTAATGGTATACAGAAGCATGGTTGCGGGTATGTGGAAGTGTAACTGAGGGTATGAACAGTGGACAAAGGAAAAAGGGTTAAAGAGAAAGTGAGTTTATCTGCGCTGGCATGAGAGCAGCCCCCCCGCACCATTCCCCCGCGAGCAGAACTCTCGGAGTGAGAGAGAGCGCCGGAGTCACAGAGTGCTGCTGTAAACAGCGTTACTTGTGAATGGGGGGAGGTGGAGAGGATGGGGCACTGGAGGTGAGAATAGCCTTCATGTGCAGAGATGTCGGAAACCCGAAATTCCAGTGTTAGCACTGGAAGCCTCCGGAGAGGAGGAGGTGAAACTGAAATGTAATGGTAGTCCTTTATGTAAGGATGAGTTTGGAAAGGGAAAAGTTTGAGGACGCAGGCTGAGGAAGGCAAAGATGAGCAAGGTGTAACAGGGATGTAGATCCAAAGAGAGGTGAGCAATATGAAGAAAAATCTGATTGAGGAACAGTGATAGTAAGGAAATTGGGAATAGCAACAGCTGTTCCTGTTGCGGTGCTGGAGTAGAGCCGTAGGACCCAGAGGTCCCCTTAGAAAGAGGTAATGGGGGGGGCTGGAAGAGTCCATGGAGGGTTCCACCCCTGCTGGACTGAAAGCAGTGTGCGAACTGCAGGGATATGAGTCGTCGGTGGAGAAATCCAACCGTCTCTGATTGCAAAAGCGGAATGATGGGAATCTGGGAAGTTTTTCCTGGCAAATCCACCGGTGAAATTGCAGCTAGGAGAGCAGGAGAAAGAGGTTTATTTTCTGGTGGGCACGGGTGCCTCTCACCACCCGCAGATGATTTTGCATCAGTAGTAGGAGCTACTGCCCAACAAGAAAGAGCTTCCCTTTGGGGATCAAGTGAATATAGGCTGAGAAAATAAGTCGGAATACATCAATTCCCGTACATGCCGGGTTCTCCAAAACCGTTCCTCTGGCAAGGCTCATTAGAACAAATGGATGCAGAGATTCAATTCAATAACACTGGAGCTAAGGGTCAAACAAGATGAACTGATTGGAAATTGTAGGTCTGGCTTTAATACAAAGTGGGGAAAACAATGTTGTACCCCCAGAAGTTGCAGAAATCTTCACTAAGGTATGCTTAGCAGTGTGGGTATCAGGGATGCCTGGTAGAGCCAAAATGCAGCCCTAAGTTAAAAGCAAGGGCTAGGGCTAGCCCAGTCAGGGTAAAGCGGTGCCCTCTGAGGATATGCAACTGGAGAAGGAGAAAAGAAAAACGGATAACTTTTGGACTTTGGATGACTAATTGAATGTGAATCCAAATACAAGACTCCAATCTTGCCGATGAAAAATTGGATAGCAAGTGCTATAGTTTAGTACAAGATTGCAGGGCAAGTCATAGAATTGTTGAATGTATACACTCCGTGGTGGCAAATCCATCCACTTTAGTAACAAAGTTAGGGAATGAGTAGGTGGAGTTTGCCTTCTGGATGTGAAGGATGCCTTTTCTGCCTGGTTTGGCCAAAGGAAGCCTAAGGTTATTTGCCTTTGAATAGGAGAACCCCAGTATGAGACCAAAAAGACTCATTTAACCTGGACAGTGTTACCCAGGGTTGTGAGAACAGCCCAATGATTTTTGAGAACTGCTCAACTCGTGAGCCTGAGATTTGGGTTCCTCCATCCCACGGTGGAAATTTACTGCAGAACGTGGATGCCACAGAAACAAAGAGGGCTGTGCGCAATGGACTGTGAGCGGGCTGAATTTCTTGGTTTCAATGATGATCAAGTTTCTCAACAGAAGGCACAAATAAATCAACGGCAATTGACGGATCTGGGATAGGAGATTACAGCTGGACTTGGAACCTTAAGGACTGCCAGGAAAGAAGCCATCTGCCAAACCCCTGAGCCACAAAGTGCCGAGGAACTCCGTACATTCTCAGGAATGACAGCAGGGTGCCAACCGTGGATGCACGGCTACGGACTGGTGGTAAAGCCCCTTTATGAAGTGGGTAAGAGATGGCCAGAGTGCTTGAGGGTCGTGGCTGCACCAGTGCTCAGTATTCAAGAAGCCAGTAAATCTAGGCCAAAGAATAACAGTTTGAATATCTCATACAGTGTCTATACTGTTTTGGAGGTAAAAGGCGGGCATTGGCTCTCACCCCCAGAGGTTCCTGAAATGCCAGGCCATCCTGGTACAGCAGGATGATGCAGAAATAACTGGAACTAATATTGTCAACCCAGCATCTCTCCTTAGCAGAACTCCTGGAGAACCAATATTTCATGACTGCTTTGAAACTACTGCGGCTACGGACTGTTGCCAGTCGGAGCTGAAAGACGAACCCTTAGAAGATGTAGAGGACACCTGGCTTACTGATGGAAGCAGTTTGGTGAGACAAGGAAACCGTAAGGCAGGATATGCAGTAACTGCTACTGACAAGGTCATCGAAGCACAACCGTTACCTGTGGGGACTTTCCCTCAGAAGGCTGGAATGGCTGCCTTGACGAGAGACTCAAATATACAGACAGATGCTAATGATGTATTTGGGATGCTACACGCTCATAGCACCATCCGAAAAGAGCAAGGATGGCTCACGCACCAGGAAAAACAGCATGCAGGAAGGGAACACTGTACAGGAAACTGGAGGTAAGATGGTGGATCAGGGGGCAGAACAGGCAGTTGAAGGGGGCTTTAATTCCAGATGGTAAACTTAAAATTTCTGAACCTGAGTCAGAACCTGTAAAATATTCTGAAGAAGGTCGGAATTAACGATTTAGAAGGGAAGAGAGCAAGCTGACAGATGGGTACGTGCCCGGGTGGACACACTGTTGTGCCCTTTAGTATTTCACTGAAATTGGTTCTAAGGGAAGATAAGAAAATATATTGGGCTAATAGACATTACAAGGTACGATCCCAGGACCAGGAACAGAGTAAAGTGGGCCTATTGGGAAAGGGAACCTTCCAGGGCAACGGTGGCAAATTGAGTTCTTGGAACTCCCAAGAAAAGGGGGTATTGCTGTATGTTGGTATTAACTGATACCTTTTTGGGATGGCCAGAAGTATTTCCCTGTAGGACAAATAAGGCTTGGGAGGTCACAAAAATGCTGTTACATGAAATAATTCCAAGGTTCATGGTTCCTGTAGCAATCTAATCAGATCGAGGCCCACATTTTCTTTTGCCAAGGTGGTCCAACAAATAAGCACATTACTGGGAACTGATGGGCAATTGCACACACCTTATAGACCGCAGTCAAGCGGACAGGTGGAAAAATGAATCACCTGATCAAACTACAGATAGTAAAACTTGGCCAAGAGGCTGGGATTCCCTGGCCACCGGCACTGCCTTTGGCACTGCTGAGAATTCAGACTAAACCCCGAACCAAAGAAGGACTAAGCCCATATGAGATTCTTTATGGGCAATCCAATACTGTACAAAAGGAAATCTCTATGCAGGTGGGGAATGAGGTGTTTATTATGAATGTATGATTATCAATCAGAATTGTTGTGCATATTAGATGATACTTCTTTCAAGCTAATTTTGCATGGTTAAAGCAGCTCTTTATGGCTTGCATTATAGTAATTGCTTTGCTTATCTTTATATGTATTTCTCTGTGATGCATGCTATGGCTGTGTAAGGGTTCAGAGAATAGCTATGAAGACTGGAAGAAACACAGGCTAAGACAGAAGATGGAAAATGGGAGTTATTTTAGGAATTCTCTTCCTCGAAATGGGATCATCTAGCAAAAGGTTTTGCTAGACTTAAGAAAAGGGGGGATTGAGATCAGGAGCTCAAGTGGGTCCAGGGTTTGAACATATAGGGGAAAATAAGCTAGATTTGAAAACTAGGGAAGGAGAACGACATCTCAACATTTCATGGTCAGCTGTGCAAACAGAAAGAAAGGAACAATACGAAATGAATGGCTTTGACCGGTTTGAATGCACCATAAGAAGGTCAGACCGAGGAAGACGTCAAGCCTTCGCGAGGAAGACTTCTGACTTCATCCCCACGACCACCAGGGGAGACCCCCTACTACGGACAACGCATGCGCCAGGGGAGGGGCAGTATGTAAACGAATTCTCGGAAGTATAATGAATACGTAGATCGGTTCCAAGAATTCTGCTGAATATGTATGGACTTGACTTACACGTGTAGCGCTTCTACTTGCTGGTGTGCAAGTTTGGTGGAGTGATCGCCTTGCACTCGGCTGGCCGAATAAACCACACCTGCTTTATAACCTAACTGGGTTATAGAGTTTGATTCCGCACGTCGAGGCCGACAGTTCTCTGCTCCTCTCCCCGCACACGACGGGCGCAGCCCCGCACCTCCGCGCTGCTATGGAAGAAAGAGAGCGACAGAGCCCTTCCCCGCCCCGAGAGGCGACGGTCCAGCCGGGAGAGGAAGAAGTCCGAGCGCAACGGGGTAATGCCGGGAGGCAGCGGGAAAGGGCCGAGCGGGGAAAAGAGCCCGAGCCCACGGGAGGGGCCCCGGGCAGTCCGTGCTGAGGGCGGCGGTGCCGTCCCGCTGTGCCGCGAGCTGAGGCGGAGGGAAGAGAGCGGCGGGAGTGAGCGGGGAGCTGTGCTGAGAGTGCGGGAGAGAAGGAGTGTCCTCCTGCGGGAGAAGGGACGGGCAGCGCGGGGACAGCGCGGGGACGGGGCTGGGATGGCAGCGAGAGCGTTGGAAAGGCAGCAGCCCGGAGCGAGCTGCGGGCGGGCGCTGCACGGACGGAGAACAAAGAGCGTATTCACGTGAGGGGAACAAAGTGTTTACACGGCACACAGGACAAGGGAGATTAAACTAAAGAAGGGCACATTTAGTTTCGGTGTAAGGGGAGGTTCTTGCACAGTTGCCCTGATAGGATGTGGATGTTCCGGCCCAGGCTGGGCTCAAGGTCAGGCTGCACGGGGCCCTGGGCACTACAGTCGAGAACGTGATTGACAGCGCTGCCTGTGGGGGAGGATTAGGACGTGGTGATCCCTGGGGTCCTTCCAAACATACAGGTTGTCAGGTTACCTCGGTTCCAGGAAAGGGCGTGGAGCAAATTACCTTGAGAGCAATCCCATGACATGAGTGGGACAACTGCGGGATGGGGCTGAGCCACATGGGGTCAGAAAGGCAGCTGAATACGAGCCAGCATTTTGCCCGGGTGGCCAAGAGGGCCAGCGGTGTCCTGGCTCATAGCAGCAGCAGTGCGGGCAGCAGAGCAGGAGGTGCCCGTCCCTTTTGAGGCACTGCTGGGGCCGCAGCTCAGTGCTGCGCTCAGCGTTGGCCCCTCACTGCCAGAGAGACACTGTGGCCCTGCAGCGTGTCCAGAGAGGGGAGCGGAGCTGTGGGGGTGCGGAGTCTGCAGCACAGCGCTGTGGGGAGTGGCTGAGGGAGGGGGATGGGGCGGTGTGGGGCAGAGGGGCTCAGGGAGAGCTCAGCGCTCTGTGCCACTCCTGAAAGAAGGCTGGAGTGAAGGAGGGGTTGGCCTCTATCCGCAGGGAATGGTGATGGGACGCGAGGGGATGGGCTGAGGGTGCGCTGGGGAGGGTCATGTTGGAGCTGGGGAACAATCTGTGCTCCAAAGAGCGGCCAGCACTGCACAGCTGCCCAGGGCAGTGGGGAGTCCCCATCCCTGGGAGTGTTCAAGGCCAGGTGGGATGGGGCCCTGGGCAGCCTGGTCTGGTACTAAATGTGGAGGTTGGTGGCCCTGCCTGTGGCAGGGGGGGTTGGAGCTTCGTGATCCTTGAGGTCCCTTCCAACCCGGGCCATTCAGTGCTGCTATGAATCTAGAGGAAGAGCACAGCCACTTCTCTCCCTCAGCAATGTCTAAAGGCAGTGGGTGGCCCTCGCAGCCCACTAACACCAGGCTGCTTGCCCCGTCCCAGACAGGAGCATCCAGGCTGTGATGTGCCAGGTGACAATGATGTGCCCAGTGGCAACGTGCACACCCGGCCCACAGTCACCATCCTTTGGGATCTCACGGCTCTGTCTGTGTTTGTAGTCAGGCAGTTTCTGTCTCTTCCTCCTCCTCCCACTGTTGTGACGGCCTCACTCCATCTTCACCTTCTCCAAGCGCAGGAGCTTCCACCTGAAGGACAAACGGGAGCGAGTGTCCTTACAAATAAAATTTGGGAAGAACAGTGGAAGGAGAGGGGGTCCCCACAAAACAAGATCTAGAAAAAGCTGAGAAGAGTTTCGGTCCCCAGGATCGGGTGGCACAAACTTTCCCTGCAGCTCTGTGGCAGCAGATGCTGCCTTAGCACCTGTGTGTGCATCCTGGGCAGAACAAAGGGGGACAGACGTTATGGGGAACAACAGCAGTTCCAGTTGGCACAGCAGCCAGCTCTGAATGCAGGGCACCGAGCGTGTGTGAGCAAAGGGAACGCAGGGAGCGCCCACCGGGACTGAGCGTTGCGAGGGAACCGGGAGGAACACGAACCCCAAATGGGGAGAGGGGGAAGGGCTCAAGGCTCCGCCGTGCAGTGCCAGGACATTCCTGCAGTAACAAGAAGTATTGCACTGTGGTTCAGTGGTAGAATTGTTGGCTGCTGTATAGGAGGCCTGGGCTGCCATGGGCCCATTTGAGGGCTGTTCTCTGGGATCATTCAGGAGTCATTCGGACCTATTTGGGGCCATTTTAGGGCATTTCAGTGCAATTGGAGAGCTATTTTGGGGCCATTTTGGAACAGACCCAGGCCTGTCTGGGGGCGGTTCTCTGGGATCATTTTAGGATCAGTCTGGGATCATTTTGATGCCATTTGGACCATTTTGGTGTCATGTACGGCAGTGCTGAGCCATTTGGGGGTCACTTGTGTGTTATGTTGGGGTCAATTCAGGCCATTTCAGGTGCACTTTGGGTCCTTTTGTTGATGAGTTAATTTGGGGACCAATCAGGGCTGTTTACATTTATTTTCTGCTATTTTGGGGCCATTTGTGACAATCTTGGTCACTTCTGATTTCATTTGTGTCTATTTTAGGCTGTTTGGGTCAATTTGGGGCCAATCAGGGCCATCTGGGTCCATTTTGAGGTGCTTGGGGAGCTGTTTCAGGTCTGTTGGTGTTAACTTTGAGGCCCTGTGAGTCCATTTAGAGTTCTATTGGGGCAGTTGGGATCTATTCTGAACCATTTCAGGGCCATTTGTGTCTGTTTCGGCCGCTACGATTTCTGATGGGCTGATGAGGTCTATTTGGGCTCATCTGGGGCCATTTCAGTGGGTTTTGAGTGATTCAGTGCCACTTCTGTGCATTTTGGGGCTCTGTGTCCCAGTTTTGGGGGCTGCTTGGGGCTGTTTCAGTCAGTCTGGGGCTCATTTGGTGCAGTTTGTGTCCATTTGGGCCATTCAAGATTGGATACTGATAAGGCGCTACTTTGCTTTTAACCCCTTGTAACACTTGAAATCACACTCAGCGTCTCCTCTCTCCCTCCCACCCGCTCTCCCAGCTCCCAGAACAGGACAGGCAGATCTCAGCTCCACCATCCAACACTTCCATGAGATGGCAACAGGAGAGCAACAACCACATTCCCCACAGCAGGAAGCAGAGCTGTTCTGCCCAGGAGATGAAAACCAACAATCCCAATGGGGTAAGAGAACAGAATCTGTGATTCTCTGCTGGTACGCAGCAGGAAAGGGCTGAATGGGGGAACAGAGCCCCATCCCATCTGCTCTCTGCCCTACCAGGCTGCAAATGGAACGTGGGCAGAAGGAGAGCCACCCTTTTGCTCTTTGTGAGTGGAGTGCTGGTGGGTGTCATCGTCACATTGGTGTTTGAGAGAGGTGAGTGCCACCCAGCACCCCACTGTGGGTGTAGGATGGAGGACGATGGGGTTTCCCAGCGCCCTGAGCTGCTCCCCAAGCACAGCCCCCATCCTACCTCCTGGGGTGCCCACATGGTGCCCCAAAGCACCTTCTTCTCCACCTTCCCAACCTCTGCAACTGCTCCAAGGGCATCACCCCATGGCCATGCATCCCAACCCTTCATCTGCTGCAGGGGAACATTCAAAACAAAATACAATTCACAGAATCCAGAATCACAGCGTGGCCCGGGTTAGAAGGGAACTCAAGGATCATGAAGCTACAATGCCCTGCCACATGCAGGGCCACCAACCTCCATATTTACTAGACCAGGCTGCCCAGGGCCCCATCCAACCTGGCCTTGAACACCTCCAGGGATGGACTGGGCATCCACAGCCTCTCTGGGCAGCTGTTCCAGCACCTCACCACTCTCACACTAAAGAACTTCCCCCTGACATCCAACCTCAGTCTTCCCTCCTTCAACTTCAAACCATTTCCCCTTGTCCTGCCATTATCTACCCTTGTAAAGAGTTGCCTCCCCTCCTGTTTATAGGCTTCCTTTATGTCCTGGAAGGCTGCAATGAGCTCATCTGATCCTCACCTAGAGGTTTAGGGATGCAGGGCTAAGGGATGTGAGAAATATTAGGATCCTGACAACCAGTGAAGACAGAGGCAAAGAACTCCTTCAGTGCCTCAGCCTTCTCCTCATCCATTGAAGCCAGTTCTCCTTTTACATTTACCAAAGGAGGTACACTTGCTTTGGCCTTTCTCTTCTCGCCAATGTAGCTGAAGAATGTCTTCAAACTGTTTTTCACATCCCTCGACAAGTTCAGTCCTGCCTGTGCCTTGGCTTTCCTGATCCACCTCTGCAAGTCTGGACGGCATCCTTGAATTCTTCCCAGATGACACGTCCTTGTTTCCAGAGCTTGTATGCACCTTTCTTTGCCTTCAGTTTGCCTAGCAGGTCCTTGCTGAGCCATGCTGGTTTCCTGCCTCCTCTGCCTGCTTTCGTATTCACAGGGATAAAGAGCTCTTGTGCTCTCAGAAAGGCATGCTTGAAGAGCAGCCAGCTCTCCTCGACATCTTTGTCTTTAAGGACAGCATCCCAGGAGATCTTGGCCAACAATTCCTTGAACAGCCTAAAGTTTGCTCTTCTGAAGTCCGGGGTCCTGACCCCACTCTTTGCCAGGCATTCCTCCAGATCACAAACTCAACCAGGGCATGGTCACTGCAGCCTAGGCTGCCTCCAACCTTAACACCTTCAATGATCTCCTCCACACTGGTGAGCGGCAGGTCCAGACACGCTTCACCTCTGGTCGGTCTGTCCAATACCTAAACCAGAAAATTATCATCAATGGATTCCAGGAGCCTCCTGGATCTCTTGCAACTCACCGTGTGGTCTTTCCAACACATATCGGGATGGTTGAAGTCCCTCATCAGGATGAGAGCCTGTGAGCACGATGCCTCCCGCAGCTGAAGCAAGAAGTCTTCATCAACAGTCTCCCCTTGATCAGGCTGCCTGTAGTCTACCCCTATCACCAGCTGGCCTTTATTAGTCCTATCCCTAATTCTAACCCACAGGCTCTCAACCTATTCCTGACTGGTTCTCAGAGGGAGCTCCTCACAGTCTATCCACTCTTTGACATAGAAGGCAACTCCCCCACCCTTCCTACCTTGCCCCACCATTCTGTAGAGCTGATACCCCTCAATATTGGAATTCCACTTATGGAAGTCATCCCACCATGTTTCCATCATAGCAACAAGGTCATAACTTTCCAAGTGCATCACGGTTTAATCACAGTTTAATCACAATTATTTCAGCTCTTTGCCTCCCACTTGCCCAACTCTCTCCCTGTCAGTGCTCCAGCGTCCGTCGTTCTCACCTCGCCCACCCTTCTCCCACGTGTGCCCCAACGCCTCAATCGGTTTCCAAGGGAAATGCTATTATTTCTCGGACACGGAGAGTGAGTGGAACAGCAGCAGGGAGCACTGCCACCGCCTCGGAGCTTCCCTGGCCACCATAGAGACGGACGAGGAGATGGTGAGAGCGGGGCATGAGCCCCAGTGCCAACACGGGGGTGGGAAACCCACACTTGTGGGGCTGCACCAACTGCTTCCAGTTCCCCCTATTGGCCCCATGCCAAAGCCGTGAGGAGATGCCTTTGGGCAAAGCACCGGCCTGTGCAGGGACAGGGAAGTGCTCCAATGGCTCCAATCACACCTGGGTTTGTTCAAAGGAATTCATGCTGCGGTACCGGGGCCCAGCAAACTGTTGGATTGGGCTGCACAGGGCAGAAGGGGACGAGCACTGGACATGGGCCGATGGCAGCGCCTTCACCAACTGGTCAGTGTGTGCGTCCGTCTGTCGGGGTGGGATCTCTTATGGGGTCTGTTTGGGATGGGCTGGGATTGGGTTTCTCATTCTCCACCCTCCTGTGCTCAGGTTTGAGCTGCGAGGCGGAGGCCAATGTGCGTACCTGAATGGGGACAGGATCAGCTCAGCCCTCTGCCACAATGAGAAGTTCTGGGTGTGCAGCACTGCTGACAGCTACGTCCGCTGGAAGCAGAAGGCATTCCCAGATTAACCGATCCCATCAGCATTGAGGTCGTTGCAAGGCTGCCGGGCACTGTAAAGTCATCGGTAAATCCTTCCATCTGCCTCTTTCCAGCACTCCTGCACTTGGCTCTGCATGTAACCATGCAGCTGTTGCTGCTCATCTCTTGGGAAAGTGATGTATATTCCCTGTTCCTTAAGAATTGTTGGTTGGTAGAAAGCAGTTGGGTTAGAAGGGCCCTGAAGCTCCCACCACCATGAAATGGATGCGTTGGGTCGGGATCTGTCCTCCCCGTGTCCTTCTGCATGATGTGGGAACAGTGCAGTGTGTGCACAGCAGGGAGCAGTGTTCCATCTCGTGGTGCTGTGCTGTTGGCTGGATCTGAGGGTGGAGGCATTTCCCTCCTTTTGGGTTTCTCTCTCACATCTCCGTGCCACCACTATGGCACACAGTGGTGACATCGCTCCGAGCTGCTGTCTGACTTTGGCTCTGACAGGTAGTGCTCCCGGTGCTGTTTGACTGCAGTGGTGGGTGTTGGGTTTACACCATTACAGCTTTTGCCGCACCACAACTTTTGTCATTCTGATCAGTTCTGTGTCAATGCAGCAGAGGATGCACTGAATCCCACAGTGTCTGTTGGGGCTGAAGGGGTTGAAGAGCAGCCCGTTGTGAGAAGGAGCCCCAGGGGACAGCGCTGACAGCACCAGCACCTGGAGATGGAGCTGCAGAGAGCTCAGAGGTGGGAGAGGGATGGAGGTGGGAGGAAAGGGATCAACACCATTCACTGCTAATGTCACTTCTAATGTCTTATGTGGAAATGCTTCCAGTTACTTCTGGGGACAGATTTCAGGTTTTGGATAAAGAGATTTCTGCTCATACGGACGGGTTCCTGCTTACGGTCACAGAATGTTGCCCGTGGGGACAGATGCCTCTTCCAGGCAAGAAATTCCTTTCTAGAGGGACAGATTTCAGCTTACCATCATGGGATTCATTTCAAGAGGGCAGAATGCTGCTGCTGTGACTGCTCGACGTCATGTCCTCGTCGTCGTGGGGCGGCACCACTGCCTTCCGGCCCCAGCACGGTCCCAGCACAGCAGCAGCCGCAGGGTGGCACCCTTCATTCATTTCAGGACCACTGTAAGGATGAGGTCACAGAATCACAGAATGGCCTGGGTTGGAAGGGACCTCAAGGATCATGAATCTCCAACCCCCCTGCCAGGCAGGGCCACCAATCTCCTCATTTACTAGATCAGGTTGCCCAGGGCCCCATCCAACCTGGCCTTGAACACCTCCAGGGATGGACGGGGCATCTACCACCTCTCTGGGCAGCCTGTTCCAGCACCTCACCACTCTCACAGTAAAGAACTTCCCTCAAACATCCAACCTAAATCTTCCCTCTTTCAACTTAAAACCGTTCCCCCTTGTCCTGCTGGTATCTACCCTTTCAAAGAGTTTACTCCCTTCTTGTTTATAGGCTCCCTTCAGGTACTGAAAGGTTGCAATGAAGTCACCCCGCAGCCTTCTCTTCTCCAGGCTGAACAAGCCCAGCTCCCTCAGCCTATCTTCGTAGGGGAGGTGCTGCAGCCCCCTGATCATCTTCGTGGCCCTCCTCTGGACCCTCTCCAACAGCTCTCTGTCTTTCTTGTACTGGGGGCTCCATACCTGGACACAGTACTGCAGATGGGGCCTCAAAAGAGCAGAGTAGAGAGGGACAATCACCTCCCTGTCCCCGCTGGCCACCCCTCTCATGATGGAGCCCAGGATACCATTTGCTTTCTGAAAAAAAAAAACCCTGCACTTTGCCGTTTTGAACCTCATTAGGTTCACCCGGGCCCACCTTCCAAGTCTGTCAAGGTCACTCTGAATGGCATCCCTTCCTTCCTCCGTGTCAACCGCACCACTTAGCTTGGTGTCGTCAGCAAATTTGCTGAGGGTGCACTCGATTCCATCGTCGATGTCATTGATAAAGGTGTTAAAGAACACCGGTCCCAAGACAGACCCCTGGGGGACTCCGCTCGTTATCGGCCTCCACCTGGACATAGAACCACCCTCTGTCTGCGGCCTTTCAACCAATTTCTTATCCAACGAGTGGTCCACCCATCGAATCAACATCCCTCCAATTTGGAGATAAGGATGTGGTGGAGGACCATGTCAAAGGCCTTGGCCAAGTCCAGGTAAATGACATGGGTCGCCTTCCCTTCATCCACCAACGCCGTCACTCCATCATAGAAGGCCACAAGATTAGTTAAGCATGACATTCCCCTGGTGAGGCTGTGCTGGCTGTCTCAGATCACACGCTCATTCCTCATGTGATCGAGCATGTCATCCGGGAGGATCTGTTCCATGATTTTCCCAGGCACAGAGGTGAGACTCACCGGACTGTACTTCCCGAGGTCCTCCTTGCTCCCTTTCTTGTAAATGGGAGTGACGTAACCCTTCCTCCAGTCATCTGGGACCTCGCCTGACAGCCATGACTTCTCAAATATGATGGAGTATAGTCCTCCATCAGGGCATTCCAGCCGTGGGATTCATCCCACCGTTCCTTCACGTGCGGGACAACCGGGGGATCAGGCCTAGCCAGCACGGGTTCACGAAGGGCAGGTCCTGCTTGACCAACCTGACCAATCCTTCTACGATCGAGTGACCCGTCTGGTGGGTGAGGGAAGGGCTGTTGATGTAGTCTACCCAGACTTCAGCAAAGCCTTTGACGCTGTCTCCCACAGTATTCTCGTGCAGAAGCCGGCAGTCCGTGGCTTGGACAGGTACGCTCTCGGCTGGGTAAGGAAGCGGCTGGAGGGCCGGGCCCGGAGGGTGGTGGTGAATGGAGTTCAATCCAGCTGGCGACCGGTCACGAGTGGTGTTCCCCAGGGGTCGGTGCTGGGGCCTGTCCCGTTTAATACCTTTCTCGATGAGCTGGATGAGGGCACTGAGTGCACCCTCAGTAAGTTTGCAGGTGACACCCAGCTGGCTGGAAGTGTCCATCTGCCTGAGGCTAGCGAGGCCCCGCAGAGGGATCTGGATAGGCTGGGTAGCTGGGCCGAAGCCAACGGGATGGGATTCAACAAGAGCAAATGCCGGCTCCTGCACTTTGGCCACAGTAACCCCAGGCGACGCTACAGGCTTGGGGCAGAGTGGCCGGAAGACTGTGGAGAGGAAATGGACCCGGGGGTGTCGATTGACGCTAGGCTGGACGTGAGCCAGCAGTGTGCCCAGGTGGCCAAGAAGGCCAACGGCATCCTGGCTCGTATCAGAAACAGCGCGGCCAGCAGGAGCAGGGAAGTGATTGTCCCCCTGTACTCAGCACTGGTGAGGCCGCACCTCGAGCGCTGTGCCCAGTTTTGGGCCCCTCGCTGTAAGAAAGACATGGAGGCCCGGGAGCGTGTCCAGGGGAGGGCAACACAGCTGGTGAGGGGTCTGGAGCGCGGGCCTTAGGAGGAGCGGCTGAGGGAGCTGGGATTGTCCAGTCTGGAGAAGAGGAGGCTCAGGGGAGACCTCATCGCTCTCTCTAACTACCTGAAGGGTGAGCTGGGGGTCGGCCTCTTCTCTCGCGTGACTAGTGCTAGGACGAGAGGGAATGGCCTCAAGCTGCGCCAGGGAAGGTTCAGGCTGGACGTTAGGAAATACTGCTTGTCTGAAAGGGTGGTCTGGCGCTGGAATGGGCCGCCCAGAGAGGGGGTGGAGTCACCGAGCCTGGAGGTGTCCAACGAGCGTTTGGACGCTGTGTTGAGGGACATGGCTGAGCGGGAACCATTGGTGAAGGGCGAACGAATGGCTGGACTGGATGATCCTGTGGGTCTTTTCCAGCCTTAGTGATTCTCTGATTCTCTGATTCGATGATCGAGTTGTCCTCCGCAGACTCCAGGACTCTCCGGTACCGTCTGCCACCCGCCGCGCCGCTCTCCCAGCAGACGTCCGGGTGGACGAAATCCCCCATCAGGACAAGAGCCCGCGAGCGCGACCCCTCCTGCAGCTGCAGCAAGAAGGCCTCGTCCACAGCCTCCCCAGAGCAGGCGGGCTGCAGCAGACCCCAACCACCAGATGCCCCTCACTGGACCCATCCTCGCTTTTCGCCCACGAGCTCTCGACCCGACCGCGGCTGTTCCTCAGACACAGCTCTTCGCGATCCATCCACTCCCTAACACAGAGGGCAACTCTGCCGCCCCCCTGCCCCGTCTGTCCCTTCTGCAAGGCCCGTAGTCCTCCGTCAGGGCATTCCAGCCGCGGGATTCATCCCGCCGTTCCTTCGGCACGTCCTCCCCCCTCCTTCCGTGCGGGTGCCAACCACCACCCGAGAGGACGGAGGAGAAACCTCCTGTGTGCTCTGATCCCTCCAGCGGTTTTCCCGGAGCCCTGAAGTCCCTTTTGATCGGCCGAGAGCTCCTTTTGCCGGCCTGTCCATTTCCAGAGCGGAAAGCTGGAAGAGGATTTGGAGGCCGGTGATGGTTTTGGCCCCTTCCAACGCAACCGCGCCACGATGCCACCAGTGCTGCCACCCTCCCAGGGCCGCCGGGTGCAGCTGGATGCATCGAGCGCCATTGCTCTGCCGGCCGCAACCCCTTCAGCTCATCGCCCCGCGCTGACAGAACGGCTCCCGACTGCGGGCCGTTCTGTCGCTGCTGCCGGAGCGGAGCTGCCGCGCCGTGGGAGGGAGGCGGCGGGTGAGGGGCGGGGCCATGCAAATCGGAGCCGCGGGGGCGGCCGGGAGCGCTCCGGCACGCTGCACCGGGGCCCGTTGGGGCCGGCACGGGGGCGGAGCGGGAGCGGGAGCGGGAGCGGGGCGGTGCGGGGCGGGGGGCGGCGCCGTGGCGGCGGGGCCGGGGTGGGTTTGGGCGCGGGGTGCGCGTCCGTGAGCTGTCGGGGGCGCGCGTGGGGGTGGGCGCTGTCCGGGAAGAGCGCGGGTTTATCGCTTCTCGGCCTTTTGGCTAAGATCAAGTGTAGTATCTGTTCTTATCAGTTTAATATCTGATACGTCCTCGATGAGAGGACTTTATATTAAACGGATTTTTGGGCGCGGGAGTTGGACCCGGAGCTTGCTCCCTCCGCTCCGCGCATCGTCCCGGTATGGCAGTACCTCCGGGCACGGTGCACCTCCCCCGGGAGGAATGTGGCGTGGTGAAAGGAGAGAAGGAAGGCGGGGCGGTGGGGTTGGGCGCGCGGGAGGAGGGTGGCGCTGTGTCCCGCGGGGGGGCGCAGTCGGCTTCGCGGCGCGGCGCGGCGCGGCGCGGCGCTGCGTTCGGTTGCGCTGAGCGCCGTCAGCGGAGCGCGGCCCTGCGCTGTGCGCGCCGCTCGGACCGCGGGGGAGGGGGCGTTGGCGGCGGCCGCAGCCGCTGATGGCGCCTCCCTCCGTCTCCCTGCCGGCCGCTCCTGTTCGAACGCAGCCCCGAGCGCAGGCGCACGCTGCCGCCTCGCGTCCAGCTTCTCGTCCACCAGGACCCCCCAGCTCCTTCTCCGCAGGGCTGCTCTCGAGGACATCTTCCCCCGGTCGGCGTCAGTGCCTGGGATCGCCCCGACCCAAACGCGGCACCCTGCGCTCGGCCTTCACGAACCTCATTGCGCTCACACGGGCCCCCGTCTCCAGCCTGTCCAGGTCCCTCTGGGTGAGAGGAATCGACTCCTCTCACTCCCACCTGCAGGCTCAGGGTCCCGGCGCGCACGGCAAGCCCGACCGTCGGTGAAGACTGAGGCAAAGCACTCACTGAGCACCTCAGCTTTTCCCACGTCTGAGGAAGCCAGCTCCCCGCTGCCTTCCATCAGAGGGGGAACGCTCTCCCTCGGCCCGTCTCCTCCCGCCTACGTCCCTGTACGTAGAACCCCTTCTGGTTGCCTTTCACATCCCGCGCCACGTTCAGCTCCGTCTGTGCCCTGGCTTTCCCGATCCTATCTCTACGCACGCGGACAACAGCCCTGTGTTCCTCCCAGGCTACACAACCCTGCTTCCGCTCCCGGTACGTTTCCCTCTGTTCCCTCAGCTTCAGCTGCAGGTCCTTGCTCAGCCATGCCGCCCGCCCGCCTCCTCTGCTCAGCTTCTTCTGCTGGGGGACGGAGAGCTCTTGTGCTCGCAGAAGGGTCACACAGAGTGGCCCGGGTTGGAAGGGACCTCAAGGATCGTGAAGCTCCAACCCCCCCACCGCAGGCAGAGGCCGCCAGCCTCCACATTTCATACCAGCCCAGGCTGCCCGGGGCCCCATCCAACCTGGCCTTGACCACCTCCAGGGGTGGACGGGGCACCCACAGCCTCCCTGGGCACCTGTTCCAGCACCTCTCCACTCTCACAGTAAAGAACTTCCCCGATATCCAACTTCAGTCTTCCCTCCTTCGACTTCAAACCGTTTCCTCTTGTCCTCCTGCTGCTACCCACCCTCGGAAAGAGTTGCCTCCCCTCCTGCTTGTAGGCTCCCCTTCGGTCCTGGAAGGCTGCAATGAGGTCACCCCGCAGCCTTCTCTTCTCCAGGCTGTGCAAGCCCAGCTCCCTCGGCCTGCCTTTGTAGGGGAGGTGCTCCAGCCCTCTGCCCATCTCCGTGGCCCTCCTCTGCCCTTAAAGAGCTGCCAGCTCTGTGCTGCTCCTATGCCCTTAAGGACAGTTTCCCCGGGGATCCCACCCAGCAGTTCCTCGAGCAGACAGAATTTCGCCCTCCTGAAGTTCAGGGTCCTGGCTCTGCTTTTTGCCAGGCCTGCATCCCTCCGGATCGCAAACTCCTCCGAGGCACGGTCACTGCAGCCCAGGCCGCCTCCAATCTTAACCTCTCTAACGCTCTCCTCTTCCTTGGCGAGCACCAGGCCCAGAGAGGCTTCGCCTCGGGTCGGCCCGTCTGTTACCTGGACCATTTGAACTCAGCCTGGCTGCTGGGGTCAAAGGGAACAAGAAACCCCTTTACAAGCATATCAGCAGTAAGAGGAGGGCCTGGGAGAATCTCCATTCTTTACTGGATGAGGCTGGGAATGTCACCACCGAGGACAAGGAAAAGGCAGACGTTCTGAACGCCTTCTTTACATGTGTCTTTAAAAGTCAGACCAGTTAACCTCAGGCTTCTCCACTCCCTGACCTGGCAGCCTTGGCTGGGGAGCTGACTAAACCCTCCACGACTCAGGAGGACACGGTCAGAGACCTGCTGCTCCAACTGGACCGCCCCAAGTCCATGGGGCCGGATGAGATTCACCCGAGAGTGCTGAGGGAACTGGCGGAGGCGATAGCCGAGCCGCTTTCCGTCGTCTATCAGCGCTCCTTGTTGACGGGTGAGGTCCCGGAAGACTGGAGGCTTGCCGGTGTGACTCCCATCTACCAGAAGGGCTGCAGGGAGGATCCGGGGAACTGCAGGCCTGTTAGCCTGACCTGGGTGCCGGGGAAGATTATGGAGCAGATGGTCTTGAGGGAGATCACGCGGCACGTGCGGGACAGCCGGGGGATCAGGCCTAGCCAGCACGGGTTCACGAAGGGCAGGTCCTGCTTGACCAACCTGACCAATCCTTCTACGATCGAGTGACCCGTCTGGTGGGTGAGGGAAGGGCTGTTGATGTAGTCTACCCAGACTTCAGCAAAGCCTTTGACGCTGTCTCCCACAGTATTCTCGTGCAGAAGCCGGCAGTCCGTGGCTTGGACAGGTACGCTCTCGGCTGGGTAAGGAAGCGGCTGGAGGGCCGGGCCCGGAGGGTGGTGGTGAATGGAGTTCAATCCAGCTGGCGACCGGTCACGAGTGGTGTTCCCCAGGGGTCGGTGCTGGGGCCTGTCCCGTTTAATACCTTTCTCGATGAGCTGGATGAGGGCACTGAGTGCACCCTCAGTAAGTTTGCAGGTGACACCCAGCTGGCTGGAAGTGTCCATCTGCCTGAGGCTAGCGAGGCCCCGCAGAGGGATCTGGATAGGCTGGGTAGCTGGGCCGAAGCCAACGGGATGGGATTCAACAAGAGCAAATGCCGGCTCCTGCACTTTGGCCACAGTAACCCCAGGCGACGCTACAGGCTTGGGGCAGAGTGGCCGGAAGACTGTGGAGAGGAAATGGACCCGGGGGTGTCGATTGACGCTAGGCTGGACGTGAGCCAGCAGTGTGCCCAGGTGGCCAAGAAGGCCAACGGCATCCTGGCTCGTATCAGAAACAGCGCGGCCAGCAGGAGCAGGGAAGTGATTGTCCCCCTGTACTCAGCACTGGTGAGGCCGCACCTCGAGCGCTGTGCCCAGTTTTGGGCCCCTCGCTGTAAGAAAGACATGGAGGCCCGGGAGCGTGTCCAGGGGAGGGCAACACAGCTGGTGAGGGGTCTGGAGCGCGGGCCTTAGGAGGAGCGGCTGAGGGAGCTGGGATTGTCCAGTCTGGAGAAGAGGAGGCTCAGGGGAGACCTCATCGCTCTCTCTAACTACCTGAAGGGTGAGCTGGGGGTCGGCCTCTTCTCTCGCGTGACTAGTGCTAGGACGAGAGGGAATGGCCTCAAGCTGCGCCAGGGAAGGTTCAGGCTGGACGTTAGGAAATACTGCTTGTCTGAAAGGGTGGTCTGGCGCTGGAATGGGCCGCCCAGAGAGGGGGTGGAGTCACCGAGCCTGGAGGTGTCCAACGAGCGTTTGGACGCTGTGTTGAGGGACATGGCTGAGCGGGAACCATTGGTGAAGGGCGAACGAATGGCTGGACTGGATGATCCTGTGGGTCTTTTCCAGCCTTAGTGATTCTCTGATTCTCTGATTCGATGATCGAGTTGTCCTCCGCAGACTCCAGGACTCTCCGGTACCGTCTGCCACCCGCCGCGCCGCTCTCCCAGCAGACGTCCGGGTGGACGAAATCCCCCATCAGGACAAGAGCCCGCGAGCGCGACCCCTCCTGCAGCTGCAGCAAGAAGGCCTCGTCCACAGCCTCCCCAGAGCAGGCGGGCTGCAGCAGACCCCAACCACCAGATGCCCCTCACTGGACCCATCCTCGCTTTTCGCCCACGAGCTCTCGACCCGACCGCGGCTGTTCCTCAGACACAGCTCTTCGCGATCCATCCACTCCCTAACACAGAGGGCAACTCTGCCGCCCCCCTGCCCCGTCTGTCCCTTCTGCAAGGCCCGTAGTCCTCCGTCAGGGCATTCCAGCCGCGGGATTCATCCCGCCGTTCCTTCGGCACGTCCTCCCCCCTCCTTCCGTGCGGGTGCCAACCACCACCCGAGAGGACGGAGGAGAAACCTCCTGTGTGCTCTGATCCCTCCAGCGGTTTTCCCGGAGCCCTGAAGTCCCTTTTGATCGGCCGAGAGCTCCTTTTGCCGGCCTGTCCATTTCCAGAGCGGAAAGCTGGAAGAGGATTTGGAGGCCGGTGATGGTTTTGGCCCCTTCCAACGCAACCGCGCCACGATGCCACCAGTGCTGCCACCCTCCCAGGGCCGCCGGGTGCAGCTGGATGCATCGAGCGCCATTGCTCTGCCGGCCGCAACCCCTTCAGCTCATCGCCCCGCGCTGACAGAACGGCTCCCGACTGCGGGCCGTTCTGTCGCTGCTGCCGGAGCGGAGCTGCCGCGCCGTGGGAGGGAGGCGGCGGGTGAGGGGCGGGGCCATGCAAATCGGAGCCGCGGGGGCGGCCGGGAGCGCTCCGGCACGCTGCACCGGGGCCCGTTGGGGCCGGCACGGGGGCGGAGCGGGAGCGGGAGCGGGAGCGGGGCGGTGCGGGGCGGGGGGCGGCGCCGTGGCGGCGGGGCCGGGGTGGGTTTGGGCGCGGGGTGCGCGTCCGTGAGCTGTCGGGGGCGCGCGTGGGGGTGGGCGCTGTCCGGGAAGAGCGCGGGTTTATCGCTTCTCGGCCTTTTGGCTAAGATCAAGTGTAGTATCTGTTCTTATCAGTTTAATATCTGATACGTCCTCGATGAGAGGACTTTATATTAAACGGATTTTTGGGCGCGGGAGTTGGACCCGGAGCTTGCTCCCTCCGCTCCGCGCATCGTCCCGGTATGGCAGTACCTCCGGGCACGGTGCACCTCCCCCGGGAGGAATGTGGCGTGGTGAAAGGAGAGAAGGAAGGCGGGGCGGTGGGGTTGGGCGCGCGGGAGGAGGGTGGCGCTGTGTCCCGCGGGGGGGCGCAGTCGGCTTCGCGGCGCGGCGCGGCGCGGCGCGGCGCTGCGTTCGGTTGCGCTGAGCGCCGTCAGCGGAGCGCGGCCCTGCGCTGTGCGCGCCGCTCGGACCGCGGGGGAGGGGGCGTTGGCGGCGGCCGCAGCCGCTGATGGCGCCTCCCTCCGTCTCCCTGCCGGCCGCTCCTGTTCGAACGCAGCCCCGAGCGCAGGCGCACGCTGCCGCCTCGCGTCCAGCTTCTCGTCCACCAGGACCCCCCAGCTCCTTCTCCGCAGGGCTGCTCTCGAGGACATCTTCCCCCGGTCGGCGTCAGTGCCTGGGATCGCCCCGACCCAAACGCGGCACCCTGCGCTCGGCCTTCACGAACCTCATTGCGCTCACACGGGCCCCCGTCTCCAGCCTGTCCAGGTCCCTCTGGGTGAGAGGAATCGACTCCTCTCACTCCCACCTGCAGGCTCAGGGTCCCGGCGCGCACGGCAAGCCCGACCGTCGGTGAAGACTGAGGCAAAGCACTCACTGAGCACCTCAGCTTTTCCCACGTCTGAGGAAGCCAGCTCCCCGCTGCCTTCCATCAGAGGGGGAACGCTCTCCCTCGGCCCGTCTCCTCCCGCCTACGTCCCTGTACGTAGAACCCCTTCTGGTTGCCTTTCACATCCCGCGCCACGTTCAGCTCCGTCTGTGCCCTGGCTTTCCCGATCCTATCTCTACGCACGCGGACAACAGCCCTGTGTTCCTCCCAGGCTACACAACCCTGCTTCCGCTCCCGGTACGTTTCCCTCTGTTCCCTCAGCTTCAGCTGCAGGTCCTTGCTCAGCCATGCCGCCCGCCCGCCTCCTCTGCTCAGCTTCTTCTGCTGGGGGACGGAGAGCTCTTGTGCTCGCAGAAGGGTCACACAGAGTGGCCCGGGTTGGAAGGGACCTCAAGGATCGTGAAGCTCCAACCCCCCCACCGCAGGCAGAGGCCGCCAGCCTCCACATTTCATACCAGCCCAGGCTGCCCGGGGCCCCATCCAACCTGGCCTTGACCACCTCCAGGGGTGGACGGGGCACCCACAGCCTCCCTGGGCACCTGTTCCAGCACCTCTCCACTCTCACAGTAAAGAACTTCCCCGATATCCAACTTCAGTCTTCCCTCCTTCGACTTCAAACCGTTTCCTCTTGTCCTCCTGCTGCTACCCACCCTCGGAAAGAGTTGCCTCCCCTCCTGCTTGTAGGCTCCCCTTCGGTCCTGGAAGGCTGCAATGAGGTCACCCCGCAGCCTTCTCTTCTCCAGGCTGTGCAAGCCCAGCTCCCTCGGCCTGCCTTTGTAGGGGAGGTGCTCCAGCCCTCTGCCCATCTCCGTGGCCCTCCTCTGCCCTTAAAGAGCTGCCAGCTCTGTGCTGCTCCTATGCCCTTAAGGACAGTTTCCCCGGGGATCCCACCCAGCAGTTCCTCGAGCAGACAGAATTTCGCCCTCCTGAAGTTCAGGGTCCTGGCTCTGCTTTTTGCCAGGCCTGCATCCCTCCGGATCGCAAACTCCTCCGAGGCACGGTCACTGCAGCCCAGGCCGCCTCCAATCTTAACCTCTCTAACGCTCTCCTCTTCCTTGGCGAGCACCAGGCCCAGAGAGGCTTCGCCTCGGGTCGGCCCGTCTGTTACCTGGACCATTTGAACTCAGCCTGGCTGCTGGGGTCAAAGGGAACAAGAAACCCCTTTACAAGCATATCAGCAGTAAGAGGAGGGCCTGGGAGAATCTCCATTCTTTACTGGATGAGGCTGGGAATGTCACCACCGAGGACAAGGAAAAGGCAGACGTTCTGAACGCCTTCTTTACATGTGTCTTTAAAAGTCAGACCAGTTAACCTCAGGCTTCTCCACTCCCTGACCTGGCAGCCTTGGCTGGGGAGCTGACTAAACCCTCCACGACTCAGGAGGACACGGTCAGAGACCTGCTGCTCCAACTGGACCGCCCCAAGTCCATGGGGCCGGATGAGATTCACCCGAGAGTGCTGAGGGAACTGGCGGAGGCGATAGCCGAGCCGCTTTCCGTCGTCTATCAGCGCTCCTTGTTGACGGGTGAGGTCCCGGAAGACTGGAGGCTTGCCGGTGTGACTCCCATCTACCAGAAGGGCTGCAGGGAGGATCCGGGGAACTGCAGGCCTGTTAGCCTGACCTGGGTGCCGGGGAAGATTATGGAGCAGATGGTCTTGAGGGAGATCACGCGGCACGTGCGGGACAGCCGGGGGATCAGGCCTAGCCAGCACGGGTTCACGAAGGGCAGGTCCTGCTTGACCAACCTGACCAATCCTTCTACGATCGAGTGACCCGTCTGGTGGGTGAGGGAAGGGCTGTTGATGTAGTCTACCCAGACTTCAGCAAAGCCTTTGACGCTGTCTCCCACAGTATTCTCGTGCAGAAGCCGGCAGTCCGTGGCTTGGACAGGTACGCTCTCGGCTGGGTAAGGAAGCGGCTGGAGGGCCGGGCCCGGAGGGTGGTGGTGAATGGAGTTCAATCCAGCTGGCGACCGGTCACGAGTGGTGTTCCCCAGGGGTCGGTGCTGGGGCCTGTCCCGTTTAATACCTTTCTCGATGAGCTGGATGAGGGCACTGAGTGCACCCTCAGTAAGTTTGCAGGTGACACCCAGCTGGCTGGAAGTGTCCATCTGCCTGAGGCTAGCGAGGCCCCGCAGAGGGATCTGGATAGGCTGGGTAGCTGGGCCGAAGCCAACGGGATGGGATTCAACAAGAGCAAATGCCGGCTCCTGCACTTTGGCCACAGTAACCCCAGGCGACGCTACAGGCTTGGGGCAGAGTGGCCGGAAGACTGTGGAGAGGAAATGGACCCGGGGGTGTCGATTGACGCTAGGCTGGACGTGAGCCAGCAGTGTGCCCAGGTGGCCAAGAAGGCCAACGGCATCCTGGCTCGTATCAGAAACAGCGCGGCCAGCAGGAGCAGGGAAGTGATTGTCCCCCTGTACTCAGCACTGGTGAGGCCGCACCTCGAGCGCTGTGCCCAGTTTTGGGCCCCTCGCTGTAAGAAAGACATGGAGGCCCGGGAGCGTGTCCAGGGGAGGGCAACACAGCTGGTGAGGGGTCTGGAGCGCGGGCCTTAGGAGGAGCGGCTGAGGGAGCTGGGATTGTCCAGTCTGGAGAAGAGGAGGCTCAGGGGAGACCTCATCGCTCTCTCTAACTACCTGAAGGGTGAGCTGGGGGTCGGCCTCTTCTCTCGCGTGACTAGTGCTAGGACGAGAGGGAATGGCCTCAAGCTGCGCCAGGGAAGGTTCAGGCTGGACGTTAGGAAATACTGCTTGTCTGAAAGGGTGGTCTGGCGCTGGAATGGGCCGCCCAGAGAGGGGGTGGAGTCACCGAGCCTGGAGGTGTCCAACGAGCGTTTGGACGCTGTGTTGAGGGACATGGCTGAGCGGGAACCATTGGTGAAGGGCGAACGAATGGCTGGACTGGATGATCCTGTGGGTCTTTTCCAGCCTTAGTGATTCTCTGATTCTCTGATTCGATGATCGAGTTGTCCTCCGCAGACTCCAGGACTCTCCGGTACCGTCTGCCACCCGCCGCGCCGCTCTCCCAGCAGACGTCCGGGTGGACGAAATCCCCCATCAGGACAAGAGCCCGCGAGCGCGACCCCTCCTGCAGCTGCAGCAAGAAGGCCTCGTCCACAGCCTCCCCAGAGCAGGCGGGCTGCAGCAGACCCCAACCACCAGATGCCCCTCACTGGACCCATCCTCGCTTTTCGCCCACGAGCTCTCGACCCGACCGCGGCTGTTCCTCAGACACAGCTCTTCGCGATCCATCCACTCCCTAACACAGAGGGCAACTCTGCCGCCCCCCTGCCCCGTCTGTCCCTTCTGCAAGGCCCGTAGTCCTCCGTCAGGGCATTCCAGCCGCGGGATTCATCCCGCCGTTCCTTCGGCACGTCCTCCCCCCTCCTTCCGTGCGGGTGCCAACCACCACCCGAGAGGACGGAGGAGAAACCTCCTGTGTGCTCTGATCCCTCCAGCGGTTTTCCCGGAGCCCTGAAGTCCCTTTTGATCGGCCGAGAGCTCCTTTTGCCGGCCTGTCCATTTCCAGAGCGGAAAGCTGGAAGAGGATTTGGAGGCCGGTGATGGTTTTGGCCCCTTCCAACGCAACCGCGCCACGATGCCACCAGTGCTGCCACCCTCCCAGGGCCGCCGGGTGCAGCTGGATGCATCGAGCGCCATTGCTCTGCCGGCCGCAACCCCTTCAGCTCATCGCCCCGCGCTGACAGAACGGCTCCCGACTGCGGGCCGTTCTGTCGCTGCTGCCGGAGCGGAGCTGCCGCGCCGTGGGAGGGAGGCGGCGGGTGAGGGGCGGGGCCATGCAAATCGGAGCCGCGGGGGCGGCCGGGAGCGCTCCGGCACGCTGCACCGGGGCCCGTTGGGGCCGGCACGGGGGCGGAGCGGGAGCGGGAGCGGGAGCGGGAGCGGGGCGGTGCGGGGCGGGGGGCGGCGCCGTGGCGGCGGGGCCGGGGTGGGTTTGGGCGCGGGGTGCGCGTCCGTGAGCTGTCGGGGGCGCGCGTGGGGGTGGGCGCTGTCCGGGAAGAGCGCGGGTTTATCGCTTCTCGGCCTTTTGGCTAAGATCAAGTGTAGTATCTGTTCTTATCAGTTTAATATCTGATACGTCCTCGATGAGAGGACTTTATATTAAACGGATTTTTGGGCGCGGGAGTTGGACCCGGAGCTTGCTCCCTCCGCTCCGCGCATCGTCCCGGTATGGCAGTACCTCCGGGCACGGTGCACCTCCCCCGGGAGGAATGTGGCGTGGTGAAAGGAGAGAAGGAAGGCGGGGCGGTGGGGTTGGGCGCGCGGGAGGAGGGTGGCGCTGTGTCCCGCGGGGGGGCGCAGTCGGCTTCGCGGCGCGGCGCGGCGCGGCGCGGCGCTGCGTTCGGTTGCGCTGAGCGCCGTCAGCGGAGCGCGGCCCTGCGCTGTGCGCGCCGCTCGGACCGCGGGGGAGGGGGCGTTGGCGGCGGCCGCAGCCGCTGATGGCGCCTCCCTCCGTCTCCCTGCCGGCCGCTCCTGTTCGAACGCAGCCCCGAGCGCAGGCGCACGCTGCCGCCTCGCGTCCAGCTTCTCGTCCACCAGGACCCCCCAGCTCCTTCTCCGCAGGGCTGCTCTCGAGGACATCTTCCCCCGGTCGGCGTCAGTGCCTGGGATCGCCCCGACCCAAACGCGGCACCCTGCGCTCGGCCTTCACGAACCTCATTGCGCTCACACGGGCCCCCGTCTCCAGCCTGTCCAGGTCCCTCTGGGTGAGAGGAATCGACTCCTCTCACTCCCACCTGCAGGCTCAGGGTCCCGGCGCGCACGGCAAGCCCGACCGTCGGTGAAGACTGAGGCAAAGCACTCACTGAGCACCTCAGCTTTTCCCACGTCTGAGGAAGCCAGCTCCCCGCTGCCTTCCATCAGAGGGGGAACGCTCTCCCTCGGCCCGTCTCCTCCCGCCTACGTCCCTGTACGTAGAACCCCTTCTGGTTGCCTTTCACATCCCGCGCCACGTTCAGCTCCGTCTGTGCCCTGGCTTTCCCGATCCTATCTCTACGCACGCGGACAACAGCCCTGTGTTCCTCCCAGGCTACACAACCCTGCTTCCGCTCCCGGTACGTTTCCCTCTGTTCCCTCAGCTTCAGCTGCAGGTCCTTGCTCAGCCATGCCGCCCGCCCGCCTCCTCTGCTCAGCTTCTTCTGCTGGGGGACGGAGAGCTCTTGTGCTCGCAGAAGGGTCACACAGAGTGGCCCGGGTTGGAAGGGACCTCAAGGATCGTGAAGCTCCAACCCCCCCACCGCAGGCAGAGGCCGCCAGCCTCCACATTTCATACCAGCCCAGGCTGCCCGGGGCCCCATCCAACCTGGCCTTGACCACCTCCAGGGGTGGACGGGGCACCCACAGCCTCCCTGGGCACCTGTTCCAGCACCTCTCCACTCTCACAGTAAAGAACTTCCCCGATATCCAACTTCAGTCTTCCCTCCTTCGACTTCAAACCGTTTCCTCTTGTCCTCCTGCTGCTACCCACCCTCGGAAAGAGTTGCCTCCCCTCCTGCTTGTAGGCTCCCCTTCGGTCCTGGAAGGCTGCAATGAGGTCACCCCGCAGCCTTCTCTTCTCCAGGCTGTGCAAGCCCAGCTCCCTCGGCCTGCCTTTGTAGGGGAGGTGCTCCAGCCCTCTGCCCATCTCCGTGGCCCTCCTCTGCCCTTAAAGAGCTGCCAGCTCTGTGCTGCTCCTATGCCCTTAAGGACAGTTTCCCCGGGGATCCCACCCAGCAGTTCCTCGAGCAGACAGAATTTCGCCCTCCTGAAGTTCAGGGTCCTGGCTCTGCTTTTTGCCAGGCCTGCATCCCTCCGGATCGCAAACTCCTCCGAGGCACGGTCACTGCAGCCCAGGCCGCCTCCAATCTTAACCTCTCTAACGCTCTCCTCTTCCTTGGCGAGCACCAGGCCCAGAGAGGCTTCGCCTCGGGTCGGCCCGTCTGTTACCTGGACCATTTGAACTCAGCCTGGCTGCTGGGGTCAAAGGGAACAAGAAACCCCTTTACAAGCATATCAGCAGTAAGAGGAGGGCCTGGGAGAATCTCCATTCTTTACTGGATGAGGCTGGGAATGTCACCACCGAGGACAAGGAAAAGGCAGACGTTCTGAACGCCTTCTTTACATGTGTCTTTAAAAGTCAGACCAGTTAACCTCAGGCTTCTCCACTCCCTGACCTGGCAGCCTTGGCTGGGGAGCTGACTAAACCCTCCACGACTCAGGAGGACACGGTCAGAGACCTGCTGCTCCAACTGGACCGCCCCAAGTCCATGGGGCCGGATGAGATTCACCCGAGAGTGCTGAGGGAACTGGCGGAGGCGATAGCCGAGCCGCTTTCCGTCGTCTATCAGCGCTCCTTGTTGACGGGTGAGGTCCCGGAAGACTGGAGGCTTGCCGGTGTGACTCCCATCTACCAGAAGGGCTGCAGGGAGGATCCGGGGAACTGCAGGCCTGTTAGCCTGACCTGGGTGCCGGGGAAGATTATGGAGCAGATGGTCTTGAGGGAGATCACGCGGCACGTGCGGGACAGCCGGGGGATCAGGCCTAGCCAGCACGGGTTCACGAAGGGCAGGTCCTGCTTGACCAACCTGACCAATCCTTCTACGATCGAGTGACCCGTCTGGTGGGTGAGGGAAGGGCTGTTGATGTAGTCTACCCAGACTTCAGCAAAGCCTTTGACGCTGTCTCCCACAGTATTCTCGTGCAGAAGCCGGCAGTCCGTGGCTTGGACAGGTACGCTCTCGGCTGGGTAAGGAAGCGGCTGGAGGGCCGGGCCCGGAGGGTGGTGGTGAATGGAGTTCAATCCAGCTGGCGACCGGTCACGAGTGGTGTTCCCCAGGGGTCGGTGCTGGGGCCTGTCCCGTTTAATACCTTTCTCGATGAGCTGGATGAGGGCACTGAGTGCACCCTCAGTAAGTTTGCAGGTGACACCCAGCTGGCTGGAAGTGTCCATCTGCCTGAGGCTAGCGAGGCCCCGCAGAGGGATCTGGATAGGCTGGGTAGCTGGGCCGAAGCCAACGGGATGGGATTCAACAAGAGCAAATGCCGGCTCCTGCACTTTGGCCACAGTAACCCCAGGCGACGCTACAGGCTTGGGGCAGAGTGGCCGGAAGACTGTGGAGAGGAAATGGACCCGGGGGTGTCGATTGACGCTAGGCTGGACGTGAGCCAGCAGTGTGCCCAGGTGGCCAAGAAGGCCAACGGCATCCTGGCTCGTATCAGAAACAGCGCGGCCAGCAGGAGCAGGGAAGTGATTGTCCCCCTGTACTCAGCACTGGTGAGGCCGCACCTCGAGCGCTGTGCCCAGTTTTGGGCCCCTCGCTGTAAGAAAGACATGGAGGCCCGGGAGCGTGTCCAGGGGAGGGCAACACAGCTGGTGAGGGGTCTGGAGCGCGGGCCTTAGGAGGAGCGGCTGAGGGAGCTGGGATTGTCCAGTCTGGAGAAGAGGAGGCTCAGGGGAGACCTCATCGCTCTCTCTAACTACCTGAAGGGTGAGCTGGGGGTCGGCCTCTTCTCTCGCGTGACTAGTGCTAGGACGAGAGGGAATGGCCTCAAGCTGCGCCAGGGAAGGTTCAGGCTGGACGTTAGGAAATACTGCTTGTCTGAAAGGGTGGTCTGGCGCTGGAATGGGCCGCCCAGAGAGGGGGTGGAGTCACCGAGCCTGGAGGTGTCCAACGAGCGTTTGGACGCTGTGTTGAGGGACATGGCTGAGCGGGAACCATTGGTGAAGGGCGAACGAATGGCTGGACTGGATGATCCTGTGGGTCTTTTCCAGCCTTAGTGATTCTCTGATTCTCTGATTCGATGATCGAGTTGTCCTCCGCAGACTCCAGGACTCTCCGGTACCGTCTGCCACCCGCCGCGCCGCTCTCCCAGCAGACGTCCGGGTGGACGAAATCCCCCATCAGGACAAGAGCCCGCGAGCGCGACCCCTCCTGCAGCTGCAGCAAGAAGGCCTCGTCCACAGCCTCCCCAGAGCAGGCGGGCTGCAGCAGACCCCAACCACCAGATGCCCCTCACTGGACCCATCCTCGCTTTTCGCCCACGAGCTCTCGACCCGACCGCGGCTGTTCCTCAGACACAGCTCTTCGCGATCCATCCACTCCCTAACACAGAGGGCAACTCTGCCGCCCCCCTGCCCCGTCTGTCCCTTCTGCAAGGCCCGTAGTCCTCCGTCAGGGCATTCCAGCCGCGGGATTCATCCCGCCGTTCCTTCGGCACGTCCTCCCCCCTCCTTCCGTGCGGGTGCCAACCACCACCCGAGAGGACGGAGGAGAAACCTCCTGTGTGCTCTGATCCCTCCAGCGGTTTTCCCGGAGCCCTGAAGTCCCTTTTGATCGGCCGAGAGCTCCTTTTGCCGGCCTGTCCATTTCCAGAGCGGAAAGCTGGAAGAGGATTTGGAGGCCGGTGATGGTTTTGGCCCCTTCCAACGCAACCGCGCCACGATGCCACCAGTGCTGCCACCCTCCCAGGGCCGCCGGGTGCAGCTGGATGCATCGAGCGCCATTGCTCTGCCGGCCGCAACCCCTTCAGCTCATCGCCCCGCGCTGACAGAACGGCTCCCGACTGCGGGCCGTTCTGTCGCTGCTGCCGGAGCGGAGCTGCCGCGCCGTGGGAGGGAGGCGGCGGGTGAGGGGCGGGGCCATGCAAATCAGAGCCGCGGGGGCGGCCGGGAGCGCTCCGGCACGCTGCACCGGGGCCCGTTGGGGCCGGCACGGGGGCGGAGCGGGAGCGGGAGCGGGAGCGGGAGCGGGGCGGTGCGGGGCGGGGGGCGGCGCCGTGGCGGCGGGGCCGGGGTGGGTTTGGGCGCGGGGTGCGCGTCCGTGAGCTGTCGGGGGCGCGCGTGGGGGTGGGCGCTGTCCGGGAAGAGCGCGGGTTTATCGCTTCTCGGCCTTTTGGCTAAGATCAAGTGTAGTATCTGTTCTTATCAGTTTAATATCTGATACGTCCTCGATGAGAGGACTTTATATTAAACGGATTTTTGGGCGCGGGAGTTGGACCCGGAGCTTGCTCCCTCCGCTCCGCGCATCGTCCCGGTATGGCAGTACCTCCGGGCACGGTGCACCTCCCCCGGGAGGAATGTGGCGTGGTGAAAGGAGAGAAGGAAGGCGGGGCGGTGGGGTTGGGCGCGCGGGAGGAGGGTGGCGCTGTGTCCCGCGGGGGGGCGCAGTCGGCTTCGCGGCGCGGCGCGGCGCGGCGCGGCGCTGCGTTCGGTTGCGCTGAGCGCCGTCAGCGGAGCGCGGCCCTGCGCTGTGCGCGCCGCTCGGACCGCGGGGGAGGGGGCGTTGGCGGCGGCCGCAGCCGCTGATGGCGCCTCCCTCCGTCTCCCTGCCGGCCGCTCCTGTTCGAACGCAGCCCCGAGCGCAGGCGCACGCTGCCGCCTCGCGTCCAGCTTCTCGTCCACCAGGACCCCCCAGCTCCTTCTCCGCAGGGCTGCTCTCGAGGACATCTTCCCCCGGTCGGCGTCAGTGCCTGGGATCGCCCCGACCCAAACGCGGCACCCTGCGCTCGGCCTTCACGAACCTCATTGCGCTCACACGGGCCCCCGTCTCCAGCCTGTCCAGGTCCCTCTGGGTGAGAGGAATCGACTCCTCTCACTCCCACCTGCAGGCTCAGGGTCCCGGCGCGCACGGCAAGCCCGACCGTCGGTGAAGACTGAGGCAAAGCACTCACTGAGCACCTCAGCTTTTCCCACGTCTGAGGAAGCCAGCTCCCCGCTGCCTTCCATCAGAGGGGGAACGCTCTCCCTCGGCCCGTCTCCTCCCGCCTACGTCCCTGTACGTAGAACCCCTTCTGGTTGCCTTTCACATCCCGCGCCACGTTCAGCTCCGTCTGTGCCCTGGCTTTCCCGATCCTATCTCTACGCACGCGGACAACAGCCCTGTGTTCCTCCCAGGCTACACAACCCTGCTTCCGCTCCCGGTACGTTTCCCTCTGTTCCCTCAGCTTCAGCTGCAGGTCCTTGCTCAGCCATGCCGCCCGCCCGCCTCCTCTGCTCAGCTTCTTCTGCTGGGGGACGGAGAGCTCTTGTGCTCGCAGAAGGGTCACACAGAGTGGCCCGGGTTGGAAGGGACCTCAAGGATCGTGAAGCTCCAACCCCCCCACCGCAGGCAGAGGCCGCCAGCCTCCACATTTCATACCAGCCCAGGCTGCCCGGGGCCCCATCCAACCTGGCCTTGACCACCTCCAGGGGTGGACGGGGCACCCACAGCCTCCCTGGGCACCTGTTCCAGCACCTCTCCACTCTCACAGTAAAGAACTTCCCCGATATCCAACTTCAGTCTTCCCTCCTTCGACTTCAAACCGTTTCCTCTTGTCCTCCTGCTGCTACCCACCCTCGGAAAGAGTTGCCTCCCCTCCTGCTTGTAGGCTCCCCTTCGGTCCTGGAAGGCTGCAATGAGGTCACCCCGCAGCCTTCTCTTCTCCAGGCTGTGCAAGCCCAGCTCCCTCGGCCTGCCTTTGTAGGGGAGGTGCTCCAGCCCTCTGCCCATCTCCGTGGCCCTCCTCTGCCCTTAAAGAGCTGCCAGCTCTGTGCTGCTCCTATGCCCTTAAGGACAGTTTCCCCGGGGATCCCACCCAGCAGTTCCTCGAGCAGACAGAATTTCGCCCTCCTGAAGTTCAGGGTCCTGGCTCTGCTTTTTGCCAGGCCTGCATCCCTCCGGATCGCAAACTCCTCCGAGGCACGGTCACTGCAGCCCAGGCCGCCTCCAATCTTAACCTCTCTAACGCTCTCCTCTTCCTTGGCGAGCACCAGGCCCAGAGAGGCTTCGCCTCGGGTCGGCCCGTCTGTTACCTGGACCATTTGAACTCAGCCTGGCTGCTGGGGTCAAAGGGAACAAGAAACCCCTTTACAAGCATATCAGCAGTAAGAGGAGGGCCTGGGAGAATCTCCATTCTTTACTGGATGAGGCTGGGAATGTCACCACCGAGGACAAGGAAAAGGCAGACGTTCTGAACGCCTTCTTTACATGTGTCTTTAAAAGTCAGACCAGTTAACCTCAGGCTTCTCCACTCCCTGACCTGGCAGCCTTGGCTGGGGAGCTGACTAAACCCTCCACGACTCAGGAGGACACGGTCAGAGACCTGCTGCTCCAACTGGACCGCCCCAAGTCCATGGGGCCGGATGAGATTCACCCGAGAGTGCTGAGGGAACTGGCGGAGGCGATAGCCGAGCCGCTTTCCGTCGTCTATCAGCGCTCCTTGTTGACGGGTGAGGTCCCGGAAGACTGGAGGCTTGCCGGTGTGACTCCCATCTACCAGAAGGGCTGCAGGGAGGATCCGGGGAACTGCAGGCCTGTTAGCCTGACCTGGGTGCCGGGGAAGATTATGGAGCAGATGGTCTTGAGGGAGATCACGCGGCACGTGCGGGACAGCCGGGGGATCAGGCCTAGCCAGCACGGGTTCACGAAGGGCAGGTCCTGCTTGACCAACCTGACCAATCCTTCTACGATCGAGTGACCCGTCTGGTGGGTGAGGGAAGGGCTGTTGATGTAGTCTACCCAGACTTCAGCAAAGCCTTTGACGCTGTCTCCCACAGTATTCTCGTGCAGAAGCCGGCAGTCCGTGGCTTGGACAGGTACGCTCTCGGCTGGGTAAGGAAGCGGCTGGAGGGCCGGGCCCGGAGGGTGGTGGTGAATGGAGTTCAATCCAGCTGGCGACCGGTCACGAGTGGTGTTCCCCAGGGGTCGGTGCTGGGGCCTGTCCCGTTTAATACCTTTCTCGATGAGCTGGATGAGGGCACTGAGTGCACCCTCAGTAAGTTTGCAGGTGACACCCAGCTGGCTGGAAGTGTCCATCTGCCTGAGGCTAGCGAGGCCCCGCAGAGGGATCTGGATAGGCTGGGTAGCTGGGCCGAAGCCAACGGGATGGGATTCAACAAGAGCAAATGCCGGCTCCTGCACTTTGGCCACAGTAACCCCAGGCGACGCTACAGGCTTGGGGCAGAGTGGCCGGAAGACTGTGGAGAGGAAATGGACCCGGGGGTGTCGATTGACGCTAGGCTGGACGTGAGCCAGCAGTGTGCCCAGGTGGCCAAGAAGGCCAACGGCATCCTGGCTCGTATCAGAAACAGCGCGGCCAGCAGGAGCAGGGAAGTGATTGTCCCCCTGTACTCAGCACTGGTGAGGCCGCACCTCGAGCGCTGTGCCCAGTTTTGGGCCCCTCGCTGTAAGAAAGACATGGAGGCCCGGGAGCGTGTCCAGGGGAGGGCAACACAGCTGGTGAGGGGTCTGGAGCGCGGGCCTTAGGAGGAGCGGCTGAGGGAGCTGGGATTGTCCAGTCTGGAGAAGAGGAGGCTCAGGGGAGACCTCATCGCTCTCTCTAACTACCTGAAGGGTGAGCTGGGGGTCGGCCTCTTCTCTCGCGTGACTAGTGCTAGGACGAGAGGGAATGGCCTCAAGCTGCGCCAGGGAAGGTTCAGGCTGGACGTTAGGAAATACTGCTTGTCTGAAAGGGTGGTCTGGCGCTGGAATGGGCCGCCCAGAGAGGGGGTGGAGTCACCGAGCCTGGAGGTGTCCAACGAGCGTTTGGACGCTGTGTTGAGGGACATGGCTGAGCGGGAACCATTGGTGAAGGGCGAACGAATGGCTGGACTGGATGATCCTGTGGGTCTTTTCCAGCCTTAGTGATTCTCTGATTCTCTGATTCGATGATCGAGTTGTCCTCCGCAGACTCCAGGACTCTCCGGTACCGTCTGCCACCCGCCGCGCCGCTCTCCCAGCAGACGTCCGGGTGGACGAAATCCCCCATCAGGACAAGAGCCCGCGAGCGCGACCCCTCCTGCAGCTGCAGCAAGAAGGCCTCGTCCACAGCCTCCCCAGAGCAGGCGGGCTGCAGCAGACCCCAACCACCAGATGCCCCTCACTGGACCCATCCTCGCTTTTCGCCCACGAGCTCTCGACCCGACCGCGGCTGTTCCTCAGACACAGCTCTTCGCGATCCATCCACTCCCTAACACAGAGGGCAACTCTGCCGCCCCCCTGCCCCGTCTGTCCCTTCTGCAAGGCCCGTAGTCCTCCGTCAGGGCATTCCAGCCGCGGGATTCATCCCGCCGTTCCTTCGGCACGTCCTCCCCCCTCCTTCCGTGCGGGTGCCAACCACCACCCGAGAGGACGGAGGAGAAACCTCCTGTGTGCTCTGATCCCTCCAGCGGTTTTCCCGGAGCCCTGAAGTCCCTTTTGATCGGCCGAGAGCTCCTTTTGCCGGCCTGTCCATTTCCAGAGCGGAAAGCTGGAAGAGGATTTGGAGGCCGGTGATGGTTTTGGCCCCTTCCAACGCAACCGCGCCACGATGCCACCAGTGCTGCCACCCTCCCAGGGCCGCCGGGTGCAGCTGGATGCATCGAGCGCCATTGCTCTGCCGGCCGCAACCCCTTCAGCTCATCGCCCCGCGCTGACAGAACGGCTCCCGACTGCGGGCCGTTCTGTCGCTGCTGCCGGAGCGGAGCTGCCGCGCCGTGGGAGGGAGGCGGCGGGTGAGGGGCGGGGCCATGCAAATCAGAGCCGCGGGGGCGGCCGGGAGCGCTCCGGCACGCTGCACCGGGGCCCGTTGGGGCCGGCACGGGGGCGGAGCGGGAGCGGGAGCGGGAGCGGGAGCGGGAGCGGGAGCGGGAGCGGGGCGGTGCGGGGCGGGGGGCGGCGCCGTGGCGGCGGGGCCGGGGTGGGTTTGGGCGCGGGGTGCGCGTCCGTGAGCTGTCGGGGGCGCGCGTGGGGGTGGGCGCTGTCCGGGAAGAGCGCGGGTTTATCGCTTCTCGGCCTTTTGGCTAAGATCAAGTGTAGTATCTGTTCTTATCAGTTTAATATCTGATACGTCCTCGATGAGAGGACTTTATATTAAACGGATTTTTGGGCGCGGGAGTTGGACCCGGAGCTTGCTCCCTCCGCTCCGCGCATCGTCCCGGTATGGCAGTACCTCCGGGCACGGTGCACCTCCCCCGGGAGGAATGTGGCGTGGTGAAAGGAGAGAAGGAAGGCGGGGCGGTGGGGTTGGGCGCGCGGGAGGAGGGTGGCGCTGTGTCCCGCGGGGGGGCGCAGTCGGCTTCGCGGCGCGGCGCGGCGCGGCGCGGCGCTGCGTTCGGTTGCGCTGAGCGCCGTCAGCGGAGCGCGGCCCTGCGCTGTGCGCGCCGCTCGGACCGCGGGGGAGGGGGCGTTGGCGGCGGCCGCAGCCGCTGATGGCGCCTCCCTCCGTCTCCCTGCCGGCCGCTCCTGTTCGAACGCAGCCCCGAGCGCAGGCGCACGCTGCCGCCTCGCGTCCAGCTTCTCGTCCACCAGGACCCCCCAGCTCCTTCTCCGCAGGGCTGCTCTCGAGGACATCTTCCCCCGGTCGGCGTCAGTGCCTGGGATCGCCCCGACCCAAACGCGGCACCCTGCGCTCGGCCTTCACGAACCTCATTGCGCTCACACGGGCCCCCGTCTCCAGCCTGTCCAGGTCCCTCTGGGTGAGAGGAATCGACTCCTCTCACTCCCACCTGCAGGCTCAGGGTCCCGGCGCGCACGGCAAGCCCGACCGTCGGTGAAGACTGAGGCAAAGCACTCACTGAGCACCTCAGCTTTTCCCACGTCTGAGGAAGCCAGCTCCCCGCTGCCTTCCATCAGAGGGGGAACGCTCTCCCTCGGCCCGTCTCCTCCCGCCTACGTCCCTGTACGTAGAACCCCTTCTGGTTGCCTTTCACATCCCGCGCCACGTTCAGCTCCGTCTGTGCCCTGGCTTTCCCGATCCTATCTCTACGCACGCGGACAACAGCCCTGTGTTCCTCCCAGGCTACACAACCCTGCTTCCGCTCCCGGTACGTTTCCCTCTGTTCCCTCAGCTTCAGCTGCAGGTCCTTGCTCAGCCATGCCGCCCGCCCGCCTCCTCTGCTCAGCTTCTTCTGCTGGGGGACGGAGAGCTCTTGTGCTCGCAGAAGGGTCACACAGAGTGGCCCGGGTTGGAAGGGACCTCAAGGATCGTGAAGCTCCAACCCCCCCACCGCAGGCAGAGGCCGCCAGCCTCCACATTTCATACCAGCCCAGGCTGCCCGGGGCCCCATCCAACCTGGCCTTGACCACCTCCAGGGGTGGACGGGGCACCCACAGCCTCCCTGGGCACCTGTTCCAGCACCTCTCCACTCTCACAGTAAAGAACTTCCCCGATATCCAACTTCAGTCTTCCCTCCTTCGACTTCAAACCGTTTCCTCTTGTCCTCCTGCTGCTACCCACCCTCGGAAAGAGTTGCCTCCCCTCCTGCTTGTAGGCTCCCCTTCGGTCCTGGAAGGCTGCAATGAGGTCACCCCGCAGCCTTCTCTTCTCCAGGCTGTGCAAGCCCAGCTCCCTCGGCCTGCCTTTGTAGGGGAGGTGCTCCAGCCCTCTGCCCATCTCCGTGGCCCTCCTCTGCCCTTAAAGAGCTGCCAGCTCTGTGCTGCTCCTATGCCCTTAAGGACAGTTTCCCCGGGGATCCCACCCAGCAGTTCCTCGAGCAGACAGAATTTCGCCCTCCTGAAGTTCAGGGTCCTGGCTCTGCTTTTTGCCAGGCCTGCATCCCTCCGGATCGCAAACTCCTCCGAGGCACGGTCACTGCAGCCCAGGCCGCCTCCAATCTTAACCTCTCTAACGCTCTCCTCTTCCTTGGCGAGCACCAGGCCCAGAGAGGCTTCGCCTCGGGTCGGCCCGTCTGTTACCTGGACCATTTGAACTCAGCCTGGCTGCTGGGGTCAAAGGGAACAAGAAACCCCTTTACAAGCATATCAGCAGTAAGAGGAGGGCCTGGGAGAATCTCCATTCTTTACTGGATGAGGCTGGGAATGTCACCACCGAGGACAAGGAAAAGGCAGACGTTCTGAACGCCTTCTTTACATGTGTCTTTAAAAGTCAGACCAGTTAACCTCAGGCTTCTCCACTCCCTGACCTGGCAGCCTTGGCTGGGGAGCTGACTAAACCCTCCACGACTCAGGAGGACACGGTCAGAGACCTGCTGCTCCAACTGGACCGCCCCAAGTCCATGGGGCCGGATGAGATTCACCCGAGAGTGCTGAGGGAACTGGCGGAGGCGATAGCCGAGCCGCTTTCCGTCGTCTATCAGCGCTCCTTGTTGACGGGTGAGGTCCCGGAAGACTGGAGGCTTGCCGGTGTGACTCCCATCTACCAGAAGGGCTGCAGGGAGGATCCGGGGAACTGCAGGCCTGTTAGCCTGACCTGGGTGCCGGGGAAGATTATGGAGCAGATGGTCTTGAGGGAGATCACGCGGCACGTGCGGGACAGCCGGGGGATCAGGCCTAGCCAGCACGGGTTCACGAAGGGCAGGTCCTGCTTGACCAACCTGACCAATCCTTCTACGATCGAGTGACCCGTCTGGTGGGTGAGGGAAGGGCTGTTGATGTAGTCTACCCAGACTTCAGCAAAGCCTTTGACGCTGTCTCCCACAGTATTCTCGTGCAGAAGCCGGCAGTCCGTGGCTTGGACAGGTACGCTCTCGGCTGGGTAAGGAAGCGGCTGGAGGGCCGGGCCCAGGAGGGTGGTGGTGAATGGAGTTCAATCCAGCTGGCGACCGGTCACGAGTGGTGTTCCCCAGGGGTCGGTGCTGGGGCCTGTCCCGTTTAATACCTTTCTCGATGAGCTGGATGAGGGCACTGAGTGCACCCTCAGTAAGTTTGCAGGTGACACCCAGCTGGCTGGAAGTGTCCATCTGCCTGAGGCTAGCGAGGCCCCGCAGAGGGATCTGGATAGGCTGGGTAGCTGGGCCGAAGCCAACGGGATGGGATTCAACAAGAGCAAATGCCGGCTCCTGCACTTTGGCCACAGTAACCCCAGGCGACGCTACAGGCTTGGGGCAGAGTGGCCGGAAGACTGTGGAGAGGAAATGGACCCGGGGGTGTCGATTGACGCTAGGCTGGACGTGAGCCAGCAGTGTGCCCAGGTGGCCAAGAAGGCCAACGGCATCCTGGCTCGTATCAGAAACAGCGCGGCCAGCAGGAGCAGGGAAGTGATTGTCCCCCTGTACTCAGCACTGGTGAGGCCGCACCTCGAGCGCTGTGCCCAGTTTTGGGCCCCTCGCTGTAAGAAAGACATGGAGGCCCGGGAGCGTGTCCAGGGGAGGGCAACACAGCTGGTGAGGGGTCTGGAGCGCGGGCCTTAGGAGGAGCGGCTGAGGGAGCTGGGATTGTCCAGTCTGGAGAAGAGGAGGCTCAGGGGAGACCTCATCGCTCTCTCTAACTACCTGAAGGGTGAGCTGGGGGTCGGCCTCTTCTCTCGCGTGACTAGTGCTAGGACGAGAGGGAATGGCCTCAAGCTGCGCCAGGGAAGGTTCAGGCTGGACGTTAGGAAATACTGCTTGTCTGAAAGGGTGGTCTGGCGCTGGAATGGGCCGCCCAGAGAGGGGGTGGAGTCACCGAGCCTGGAGGTGTCCAACGAGCGTTTGGACGCTGTGTTGAGGGACATGGCTGAGCGGGAACCATTGGTGAAGGGCGAACGAATGGCTGGACTGGATGATCCTGTGGGTCTTTTCCAGCCTTAGTGATTCTCTGATTCTCTGATTCGATGATCGAGTTGTCCTCCGCAGACTCCAGGACTCTCCGGTACCGTCTGCCACCCGCCGCGCCGCTCTCCCAGCAGACGTCCGGGTGGACGAAATCCCCCATCAGGACAAGAGCCCGCGAGCGCGACCCCTCCTGCAGCTGCAGCAAGAAGGCCTCGTCCACAGCCTCCCCAGAGCAGGCGGGCTGCAGCAGACCCCAACCACCAGATGCCCCTCACTGGACCCATCCTCGCTTTTCGCCCACGAGCTCTCGACCCGACCGCGGCTGTTCCTCAGACACAGCTCTTCGCGATCCATCCACTCCCTAACACAGAGGGCAACTCTGCCGCCCCCCTGCCCCGTCTGTCCCTTCTGCAAGGCCCGTAGTCCTCCGTCAGGGCATTCCAGCCGCGGGATTCATCCCGCCGTTCCTTCGGCACGTCCTCCCCCCTCCTTCCGTGCGGGTGCCAACCACCACCCGAGAGGACGGAGGAGAAACCTCCTGTGTGCTCTGATCCCTCCAGCGGTTTTCCCGGAGCCCTGAAGTCCCTTTTGATCGGCCGAGAGCTCCTTTTGCCGGCCTGTCCATTTCCAGAGCGGAAAGCTGGAAGAGGATTTGGAGGCCGGTGATGGTTTTGGCCCCTTCCAACGCAACCGCGCCACGATGCCACCAGTGCTGCCACCCTCCCAGGGCCGCCGGGTGCAGCTGGATGCATCGAGCGCCATTGCTCTGCCGGCCGCAACCCCTTCAGCTCATCGCCCCGCGCTGACAGAACGGCTCCCGACTGCGGGCCGTTCTGTCGCTGCTGCCGGAGCGGAGCTGCCGCGCCGTGGGAGGGAGGCGGCGGGTGAGGGGCGGGGCCATGCAAATCAGAGCCGCGGGGGCGGCCGGGAGCGCTCCGGCACGCTGCACCGGGGCCCGTTGGGGCCGGCACGGGGGCGGAGCGGGAGCGGGAGCGGGAGCGGGAGCGGGAGCGGGAGCGGGAGCGGGGCGGTGCGGGGCGGGGGGCGGCGCCGTGGCGGCGGGGCCGGGGTGGGTTTGGGCGCGGGGTGCGCGTCCGTGAGCTGTCGGGGGCGCGCGTGGGGGTGGGCGCTGTCCGGGAAGAGCGCGGGTTTATCGCTTCTCGGCCTTTTGGCTAAGATCAAGTGTAGTATCTGTTCTTATCAGTTTAATATCTGATACGTCCTCGATGAGAGGACTTTATATTAAACGGATTTTTGGGCGCGGGAGTTGGACCCGGAGCTTGCTCCCTCCGCTCCGCGCATCGTCCCGGTATGGCAGTACCTCCGGGCACGGTGCACCTCCCCCGGGAGGAATGTGGCGTGGTGAAAGGAGAGAAGGAAGGCGGGGCGGTGGGGTTGGGCGCGCGGGAGGAGGGTGGCGCTGTGTCCCGCGGGGGGGCGCAGTCGGCTTCGCGGCGCGGCGCGGCGCGGCGCTGCGTTCGGTTGCGCTGAGCGCCGTCAGCGGAGCGCGGCCCTGCGCTGTGCGCGCCGCTCGGACCGCGGGGGAGGGGGCGTTGGCGGCGGCCGCAGCCGCTGATGGCGCCTCCCTCCGTCTCCCTGCCGGCCGCTCCTGTTCGAACGCAGCCCCGAGCGCAGGCGCACGCTGCCGCCTCGCGTCCAGCTTCTCGTCCACCAGGACCCCCCAGCTCCTTCTCCGCAGGGCTGCTCTCGAGGACATCTTCCCCCGGTCGGCGTCAGTGCCTGGGATCGCCCCGACCCAAACGCGGCACCCTGCGCTCGGCCTTCACGAACCTCATTGCGCTCACACGGGCCCCCGTCTCCAGCCTGTCCAGGTCCCTCTGGGTGAGAGGAATCGACTCCTCTCACTCCCACCTGCAGGCTCAGGGTCCCGGCGCGCACGGCAAGCCCGACCGTCGGTGAAGACTGAGGCAAAGCACTCACTGAGCACCTCAGCTTTTCCCACGTCTGAGGAAGCCAGCTCCCCGCTGCCTTCCATCAGAGGGGGAACGCTCTCCCTCGGCCCGTCTCCTCCCGCCTACGTCCCTGTACGTAGAACCCCTTCTGGTTGCCTTTCACATCCCGCGCCACGTTCAGCTCCGTCTGTGCCCTGGCTTTCCCGATCCTATCTCTACGCACGCGGACAACAGCCCTGTGTTCCTCCCAGGCTACACAACCCTGCTTCCGCTCCCGGTACGTTTCCCTCTGTTCCCTCAGCTTCAGCTGCAGGTCCTTGCTCAGCCATGCCGCCCGCCCGCCTCCTCTGCTCAGCTTCTTCTGCTGGGGGACGGAGAGCTCTTGTGCTCGCAGAAGGGTCACACAGAGTGGCCCGGGTTGGAAGGGACCTCAAGGATCGTGAAGCTCCAACCCCCCCACCGCAGGCAGAGGCCGCCAGCCTCCACATTTCATACCAGCCCAGGCTGCCCGGGGCCCCATCCAACCTGGCCTTGACCACCTCCAGGGGTGGACGGGGCACCCACAGCCTCCCTGGGCACCTGTTCCAGCACCTCTCCACTCTCACAGTAAAGAACTTCCCCGATATCCAACTTCAGTCTTCCCTCCTTCGACTTCAAACCGTTTCCTCTTGTCCTCCTGCTGCTACCCACCCTCGGAAAGAGTTGCCTCCCCTCCTGCTTGTAGGCTCCCCTTCGGTCCTGGAAGGCTGCAATGAGGTCACCCCGCAGCCTTCTCTTCTCCAGGCTGTGCAAGCCCAGCTCCCTCGGCCTGCCTTTGTAGGGGAGGTGCTCCAGCCCTCTGCCCATCTCCGTGGCCCTCCTCTGCCCTTAAAGAGCTGCCAGCTCTGTGCTGCTCCTATGCCCTTAAGGACAGTTTCCCCGGGGATCCCACCCAGCAGTTCCTCGAGCAGACAGAATTTCGCCCTCCTGAAGTTCAGGGTCCTGGCTCTGCTTTTTGCCAGGCCTGCATCCCTCCGGATCGCAAACTCCTCCGAGGCACGGTCACTGCAGCCCAGGCCGCCTCCAATCTTAACCTCTCTAACGCTCTCCTCTTCCTTGGCGAGCACCAGGCCCAGAGAGGCTTCGCCTCGGGTCGGCCCGTCTGTTACCTGGACCATTTGAACTCAGCCTGGCTGCTGGGGTCAAAGGGAACAAGAAACCCCTTTACAAGCATATCAGCAGTAAGAGGAGGGCCTGGGAGAATCTCCATTCTTTACTGGATGAGGCTGGGAATGTCACCACCGAGGACAAGGAAAAGGCAGACGTTCTGAACGCCTTCTTTACATGTGTCTTTAAAAGTCAGACCAGTTAACCTCAGGCTTCTCCACTCCCTGACCTGGCAGCCTTGGCTGGGGAGCTGACTAAACCCTCCACGACTCAGGAGGACACGGTCAGAGACCTGCTGCTCCAACTGGACCGCCCCAAGTCCATGGGGCCGGATGAGATTCACCCGAGAGTGCTGAGGGAACTGGCGGAGGCGATAGCCGAGCCGCTTTCCGTCGTCTATCAGCGCTCCTTGTTGACGGGTGAGGTCCCGGAAGACTGGAGGCTTGCCGGTGTGACTCCCATCTACCAGAAGGGCTGCAGGGAGGATCCGGGGAACTGCAGGCCTGTTAGCCTGACCTGGGTGCCGGGGAAGATTATGGAGCAGATGGTCTTGAGGGAGATCACGCGGCACGTGCGGGACAGCCGGGGGATCAGGCCTAGCCAGCACGGGTTCACGAAGGGCAGGTCCTGCTTGACCAACCTGACCAATCCTTCTACGATCGAGTGACCCGTCTGGTGGGTGAGGGAAGGGCTGTTGATGTAGTCTACCCAGACTTCAGCAAAGCCTTTGACGCTGTCTCCCACAGTATTCTCGTGCAGAAGCCGGCAGTCCGTGGCTTGGACAGGTACGCTCTCGGCTGGGTAAGGAAGCGGCTGGAGGGCCGGGCCCGGAGGGTGGTGGTGAATGGAGTTCAATCCAGCTGGCGACCGGTCACGAGTGGTGTTCCCCAGGGGTCGGTGCTGGGGCCTGTCCCGTTTAATACCTTTCTCGATGAGCTGGATGAGGGCACTGAGTGCACCCTCAGTAAGTTTGCAGGTGACACCCAGCTGGCTGGAAGTGTCCATCTGCCTGAGGCTAGCGAGGCCCCGCAGAGGGATCTGGATAGGCTGGGTAGCTGGGCCGAAGCCAACGGGATGGGATTCAACAAGAGCAAATGCCGGCTCCTGCACTTTGGCCACAGTAACCCCAGGCGACGCTACAGGCTTGGGGCAGAGTGGCCGGAAGACTGTGGAGAGGAAATGGACCCGGGGGTGTCGATTGACGCTAGGCTGGACGTGAGCCAGCAGTGTGCCCAGGTGGCCAAGAAGGCCAACGGCATCCTGGCTCGTATCAGAAACAGCGCGGCCAGCAGGAGCAGGGAAGTGATTGTCCCCCTGTACTCAGCACTGGTGAGGCCGCACCTCGAGCGCTGTGCCCAGTTTTGGGCCCCTCGCTGTAAGAAAGACATGGAGGCCCGGGAGCGTGTCCAGGGGAGGGCAACACAGCTGGTGAGGGGTCTGGAGCGCGGGCCTTAGGAGGAGCGGCTGAGGGAGCTGGGATTGTCCAGTCTGGAGAAGAGGAGGCTCAGGGGAGACCTCATCGCTCTCTCTAACTACCTGAAGGGTGAGCTGGGGGTCGGCCTCTTCTCTCGCGTGACTAGTGCTAGGACGAGAGGGAATGGCCTCAAGCTGCGCCAGGGAAGGTTCAGGCTGGACGTTAGGAAATACTGCTTGTCTGAAAGGGTGGTCTGGCGCTGGAATGGGCCGCCCAGAGAGGGGGTGGAGTCACCGAGCCTGGAGGTGTCCAACGAGCGTTTGGACGCTGTGTTGAGGGACATGGCTGAGCGGGAACCATTGGTGAAGGGCGAACGAATGGCTGGACTGGATGATCCTGTGGGTCTTTTCCAGCCTTAGTGATTCTCTGATTCTCTGATTCGATGATCGAGTTGTCCTCCGCAGACTCCAGGACTCTCCGGTACCGTCTGCCACCCGCCGCGCCGCTCTCCCAGCAGACGTCCGGGTGGACGAAATCCCCCATCAGGACAAGAGCCCGCGAGCGCGACCCCTCCTGCAGCTGCAGCAAGAAGGCCTCGTCCACAGCCTCCCCAGAGCAGGCGGGCTGCAGCAGACCCCAACCACCAGATGCCCCTCACTGGACCCATCCTCGCTTTTCGCCCACGAGCTCTCGACCCGACCGCGGCTGTTCCTCAGACACAGCTCTTCGCGATCCATCCACTCCCTAACACAGAGGGCAACTCTGCCGCCCCCCTGCCCCGTCTGTCCCTTCTGCAAGGCCCGTAGTCCTCCGTCAGGGCATTCCAGCCGCGGGATTCATCCCGCCGTTCCTTCGGCACGTCCTCCCCCCTCCTTCCGTGCGGGTGCCAACCACCACCCGAGAGGACGGAGGAGAAACCTCCTGTGTGCTCTGATCCCTCCAGCGGTTTTCCCGGAGCCCTGAAGTCCCTTTTGATCGGCCGAGAGCTCCTTTTGCCGGCCTGTCCATTTCCAGAGCGGAAAGCTGGAAGAGGATTTGGAGGCCGGTGATGGTTTTGGCCCCTTCCAACGCAACCGCGCCACGATGCCACCAGTGCTGCCACCCTCCCAGGGCCGCCGGGTGCAGCTGGATGCATCGAGCGCCATTGCTCTGCCGGCCGCAACCCCTTCAGCTCATCGCCCCGCGCTGACAGAACGGCTCCCGACTGCGGGCCGTTCTGTCGCTGCTGCCGGAGCGGAGCTGCCGCGCCGTGGGAGGGAGGCGGCGGGTGAGGGGCGGGGCCATGCAAATCAGAGCCGCGGGGGCGGCCGGGAGCGCTCCGGCACGCTGCACCGGGGCCCGTTGGGGCCGGCACGGGGGCGGAGCGGGAGCGGGAGCGGGAGCGGGAGCGGGAGCGGGAGCGGGAGCGGGGCGGTGCGGGGCGGGGGGCGGCGCCGTGGCGGCGGGGCCGGGGTGGGTTTGGGCGCGGGGTGCGCGTCCGTGAGCTGTCGGGGGCGCGCGTGGGGGTGGGCGCTGTCCGGGAAGAGCGCGGGTTTATCGCTTCTCGGCCTTTTGGCTAAGATCAAGTGTAGTATCTGTTCTTATCAGTTTAATATCTGATACGTCCTCGATGAGAGGACTTTATATTAAACGGATTTTTGGGCGCGGGAGTTGGACCCGGAGCTTGCTCCCTCCGCTCCGCGCATCGTCCCGGTATGGCAGTACCTCCGGGCACGGTGCACCTCCCCCGGGAGGAATGTGGCGTGGTGAAAGGAGAGAAGGAAGGCGGGGCGGTGGGGTTGGGCGCGCGGGAGGAGGGTGGCGCTGTGTCCCGCGGGGGGGCGCAGTCGGCTTCGCGGCGCGGCGCGGCGCGGCGCTGCGTTCGGTTGCGCTGAGCGCCGTCAGCGGAGCGCGGCCCTGCGCTGTGCGCGCCGCTCGGACCGCGGGGGAGGGGGCGTTGGCGGCGGCCGCAGCCGCTGATGGCGCCTCCCTCCGTCTCCCTGCCGGCCGCTCCTGTTCGAACGCAGCCCCGAGCGCAGGCGCACGCTGCCGCCTCGCGTCCAGCTTCTCGTCCACCAGGACCCCCCAGCTCCTTCTCCGCAGGGCTGCTCTCGAGGACATCTTCCCCCGGTCGGCGTCAGTGCCTGGGATCGCCCCGACCCAAACGCGGCACCCTGCGCTCGGCCTTCACGAACCTCATTGCGCTCACACGGGCCCCCGTCTCCAGCCTGTCCAGGTCCCTCTGGGTGAGAGGAATCGACTCCTCTCACTCCCACCTGCAGGCTCAGGGTCCCGGCGCGCACGGCAAGCCCGACCGTCGGTGAAGACTGAGGCAAAGCACTCACTGAGCACCTCAGCTTTTCCCACGTCTGAGGAAGCCAGCTCCCCGCTGCCTTCCATCAGAGGGGGAACGCTCTCCCTCGGCCCGTCTCCTCCCGCCTACGTCCCTGTACGTAGAACCCCTTCTGGTTGCCTTTCACATCCCGCGCCACGTTCAGCTCCGTCTGTGCCCTGGCTTTCCCGATCCTATCTCTACGCACGCGGACAACAGCCCTGTGTTCCTCCCAGGCTACACAACCCTGCTTCCGCTCCCGGTACGTTTCCCTCTGTTCCCTCAGCTTCAGCTGCAGGTCCTTGCTCAGCCATGCCGCCCGCCCGCCTCCTCTGCTCAGCTTCTTCTGCTGGGGGACGGAGAGCTCTTGTGCTCGCAGAAGGGTCACACAGAGTGGCCCGGGTTGGAAGGGACCTCAAGGATCGTGAAGCTCCAACCCCCCCACCGCAGGCAGAGGCCGCCAGCCTCCACATTTCATACCAGCCCAGGCTGCCCGGGGCCCCATCCAACCTGGCCTTGACCACCTCCAGGGGTGGACGGGGCACCCACAGCCTCCCTGGGCACCTGTTCCAGCACCTCTCCACTCTCACAGTAAAGAACTTCCCCGATATCCAACTTCAGTCTTCCCTCCTTCGACTTCAAACCGTTTCCTCTTGTCCTCCTGCTGCTACCCACCCTCGGAAAGAGTTGCCTCCCCTCCTGCTTGTAGGCTCCCCTTCGGTCCTGGAAGGCTGCAATGAGGTCACCCCGCAGCCTTCTCTTCTCCAGGCTGTGCAAGCCCAGCTCCCTCGGCCTGCCTTTGTAGGGGAGGTGCTCCAGCCCTCTGCCCATCTCCGTGGCCCTCCTCTGCCCTTAAAGAGCTGCCAGCTCTGTGCTGCTCCTATGCCCTTAAGGACAGTTTCCCCGGGGATCCCACCCAGCAGTTCCTCGAGCAGACAGAATTTCGCCCTCCTGAAGTTCAGGGTCCTGGCTCTGCTTTTTGCCAGGCCTGCATCCCTCCGGATCGCAAACTCCTCCGAGGCACGGTCACTGCAGCCCAGGCCGCCTCCAATCTTAACCTCTCTAACGCTCTCCTCTTCCTTGGCGAGCACCAGGCCCAGAGAGGCTTCGCCTCGGGTCGGCCCGTCTGTTACCTGGACCATTTGAACTCAGCCTGGCTGCTGGGGTCAAAGGGAACAAGAAACCCCTTTACAAGCATATCAGCAGTAAGAGGAGGGCCTGGGAGAATCTCCATTCTTTACTGGATGAGGCTGGGAATGTCACCACCGAGGACAAGGAAAAGGCAGACGTTCTGAACGCCTTCTTTACATGTGTCTTTAAAAGTCAGACCAGTTAACCTCAGGCTTCTCCACTCCCTGACCTGGCAGCCTTGGCTGGGGAGCTGACTAAACCCTCCACGACTCAGGAGGACACGGTCAGAGACCTGCTGCTCCAACTGGACCGCCCCAAGTCCATGGGGCCGGATGAGATTCACCCGAGAGTGCTGAGGGAACTGGCGGAGGCGATAGCCGAGCCGCTTTCCGTCGTCTATCAGCGCTCCTTGTTGACGGGTGAGGTCCCGGAAGACTGGAGGCTTGCCGGTGTGACTCCCATCTACCAGAAGGGCTGCAGGGAGGATCCGGGGAACTGCAGGCCTGTTAGCCTGACCTGGGTGCCGGGGAAGATTATGGAGCAGATGGTCTTGAGGGAGATCACGCGGCACGTGCGGGACAGCCGGGGGATCAGGCCTAGCCAGCACGGGTTCACGAAGGGCAGGTCCTGCTTGACCAACCTGACCAATCCTTCTACGATCGAGTGACCCGTCTGGTGGGTGAGGGAAGGGCTGTTGATGTAGTCTACCCAGACTTCAGCAAAGCCTTTGACGCTGTCTCCCACAGTATTCTCGTGCAGAAGCCGGCAGTCCGTGGCTTGGACAGGTACGCTCTCGGCTGGGTAAGGAAGCGGCTGGAGGGCCGGGCCCAGAGGGTGGTGGTGAATGGAGTTCAATCCAGCTGGCGACCGGTCACGAGTGGTGTTCCCCAGGGGTCGGTGCTGGGGCCTGTCCCGTTTAATACCTTTCTCGATGAGCTGGATGAGGGCACTGAGTGCACCCTCAGTAAGTTTGCAGGTGACACCCAGCTGGCTGGAAGTGTCCATCTGCCTGAGGCTAGCGAGGCCCCGCAGAGGGATCTGGATAGGCTGGGTAGCTGGGCCGAAGCCAACGGGATGGGATTCAACAAGAGCAAATGCCGGCTCCTGCACTTTGGCCACAGTAACCCCAGGCGACGCTACAGGCTTGGGGCAGAGTGGCCGGAAGACTGTGGAGAGGAAATGGACCCGGGGGTGTCGATTGACGCTAGGCTGGACGTGAGCCAGCAGTGTGCCCAGGTGGCCAAGAAGGCCAACGGCATCCTGGCTCGTATCAGAAACAGCGCGGCCAGCAGGAGCAGGGAAGTGATTGTCCCCCTGTACTCAGCACTGGTGAGGCCGCACCTCGAGCGCTGTGCCCAGTTTTGGGCCCCTCGCTGTAAGAAAGACATGGAGGCCCGGGAGCGTGTCCAGGGGAGGGCAACACAGCTGGTGAGGGGTCTGGAGCGCGGGCCTTAGGAGGAGCGGCTGAGGGAGCTGGGATTGTCCAGTCTGGAGAAGAGGAGGCTCAGGGGAGACCTCATCGCTCTCTCTAACTACCTGAAGGGTGAGCTGGGGGTCGGCCTCTTCTCTCGCGTGACTAGTGCTAGGACGAGAGGGAATGGCCTCAAGCTGCGCCAGGGAAGGTTCAGGCTGGACGTTAGGAAATACTGCTTGTCTGAAAGGGTGGTCTGGCGCTGGAATGGGCCGCCCAGAGAGGGGGTGGAGTCACCGAGCCTGGAGGTGTCCAACGAGCGTTTGGACGCTGTGTTGAGGGACATGGCTGAGCGGGAACCATTGGTGAAGGGCGAACGAATGGCTGGACTGGATGATCCTGTGGGTCTTTTCCAGCCTTAGTGATTCTCTGATTCTCTGATTCGATGATCGAGTTGTCCTCCGCAGACTCCAGGACTCTCCGGTACCGTCTGCCACCCGCCGCGCCGCTCTCCCAGCAGACGTCCGGGTGGACGAAATCCCCCATCAGGACAAGAGCCCGCGAGCGCGACCCCTCCTGCAGCTGCAGCAAGAAGGCCTCGTCCACAGCCTCCCCAGAGCAGGCGGGCTGCAGCAGACCCCAACCACCAGATGCCCCTCACTGGACCCATCCTCGCTTTTCGCCCACGAGCTCTCGACCCGACCGCGGCTGTTCCTCAGACACAGCTCTTCGCGATCCATCCACTCCCTAACACAGAGGGCAACTCTGCCGCCCCCCTGCCCCGTCTGTCCCTTCTGCAAGGCCCGTAGTCCTCCGTCAGGGCATTCCAGCCGCGGGATTCATCCCGCCGTTCCTTCGGCACGTCCTCCCCCCTCCTTCCGTGCGGGTGCCAACCACCACCCGAGAGGACGGAGGAGAAACCTCCTGTGTGCTCTGATCCCTCCAGCGGTTTTCCCGGAGCCCTGAAGTCCCTTTTGATCGGCCGAGAGCTCCTTTTGCCGGCCTGTCCATTTCCAGAGCGGAAAGCTGGAAGAGGATTTGGAGGCCGGTGATGGTTTTGGCCCCTTCCAACGCAACCGCGCCACGATGCCACCAGTGCTGCCACCCTCCCAGGGCCGCCGGGTGCAGCTGGATGCATCGAGCGCCATTGCTCTGCCGGCCGCAACCCCTTCAGCTCATCGCCCCGCGCTGACAGAACGGCTCCCGACTGCGGGCCGTTCTGTCGCTGCTGCCGGAGCGGAGCTGCCGCGCCGTGGGAGGGAGGCGGCGGGTGAGGGGCGGGGCCATGCAAATCAGAGCCGCGGGGGCGGCCGGGAGCGCTCCGGCACGCTGCACCGGGGCCCGTTGGGGCCGGCACGGGGGCGGAGCGGGAGCGGGAGCGGGAGCGGGAGCGGGAGCGGGAGCGGGGCGGTGCGGGGCGGGGGGCGGCGCCGTGGCGGCGGGGCCGGGGTGGGTTTGGGCGCGGGGTGCGCGTCCGTGAGCTGTCGGGGGCGCGCGTGGGGGTGGGCGCTGTCCGGGAAGAGCGCGGGTTTATCGCTTCTCGGCCTTTTGGCTAAGATCAAGTGTAGTATCTGTTCTTATCAGTTTAATATCTGATACGTCCTCGATGAGAGGACTTTATATTAAACGGATTTTTGGGCGCGGGAGTTGGACCCGGAGCTTGCTCCCTCCGCTCCGCGCATCGTCCCGGTATGGCAGTACCTCCGGGCACGGTGCACCTCCCCCGGGAGGAATGTGGCGTGGTGAAAGGAGAGAAGGAAGGCGGGGCGGTGGGGTTGGGCGCGCGGGAGGAGGGTGGCGCTGTGTCCCGCGGGGGGGCGCAGTCGGCTTCGCGGCGCGGCGCGGCGCGGCGCTGCGTTCGGTTGCGCTGAGCGCCGTCAGCGGAGCGCGGCCCTGCGCTGTGCGCGCCGCTCGGACCGCGGGGGAGGGGGCGTTGGCGGCGGCCGCAGCCGCTGATGGCGCCTCCCTCCGTCTCCCTGCCGGCCGCTCCTGTTCGAACGCAGCCCCGAGCGCAGGCGCACGCTGCCGCCTCGCGTCCAGCTTCTCGTCCACCAGGACCCCCCAGCTCCTTCTCCGCAGGGCTGCTCTCGAGGACATCTTCCCCCGGTCGGCGTCAGTGCCTGGGATCGCCCCGACCCAAACGCGGCACCCTGCGCTCGGCCTTCACGAACCTCATTGCGCTCACACGGGCCCCCGTCTCCAGCCTGTCCAGGTCCCTCTGGGTGAGAGGAATCGACTCCTCTCACTCCCACCTGCAGGCTCAGGGTCCCGGCGCGCACGGCAAGCCCGACCGTCGGTGAAGACTGAGGCAAAGCACTCACTGAGCACCTCAGCTTTTCCCACGTCTGAGGAAGCCAGCTCCCCGCTGCCTTCCATCAGAGGGGGAACGCTCTCCCTCGGCCCGTCTCCTCCCGCCTACGTCCCTGTACGTAGAACCCCTTCTGGTTGCCTTTCACATCCCGCGCCACGTTCAGCTCCGTCTGTGCCCTGGCTTTCCCGATCCTATCTCTACGCACGCGGACAACAGCCCTGTGTTCCTCCCAGGCTACACAACCCTGCTTCCGCTCCCGGTACGTTTCCCTCTGTTCCCTCAGCTTCAGCTGCAGGTCCTTGCTCAGCCATGCCGCCCGCCCGCCTCCTCTGCTCAGCTTCTTCTGCTGGGGGACGGAGAGCTCTTGTGCTCGCAGAAGGGTCACACAGAGTGGCCCGGGTTGGAAGGGACCTCAAGGATCGTGAAGCTCCAACCCCCCCACCGCAGGCAGAGGCCGCCAGCCTCCACATTTCATACCAGCCCAGGCTGCCCGGGGCCCCATCCAACCTGGCCTTGACCACCTCCAGGGGTGGACGGGGCACCCACAGCCTCCCTGGGCACCTGTTCCAGCACCTCTCCACTCTCACAGTAAAGAACTTCCCCGATATCCAACTTCAGTCTTCCCTCCTTCGACTTCAAACCGTTTCCTCTTGTCCTCCTGCTGCTACCCACCCTCGGAAAGAGTTGCCTCCCCTCCTGCTTGTAGGCTCCCCTTCGGTCCTGGAAGGCTGCAATGAGGTCACCCCGCAGCCTTCTCTTCTCCAGGCTGTGCAAGCCCAGCTCCCTCGGCCTGCCTTTGTAGGGGAGGTGCTCCAGCCCTCTGCCCATCTCCGTGGCCCTCCTCTGCCCTTAAAGAGCTGCCAGCTCTGTGCTGCTCCTATGCCCTTAAGGACAGTTTCCCCGGGGATCCCACCCAGCAGTTCCTCGAGCAGACAGAATTTCGCCCTCCTGAAGTTCAGGGTCCTGGCTCTGCTTTTTGCCAGGCCTGCATCCCTCCGGATCGCAAACTCCTCCGAGGCACGGTCACTGCAGCCCAGGCCGCCTCCAATCTTAACCTCTCTAACGCTCTCCTCTTCCTTGGCGAGCACCAGGCCCAGAGAGGCTTCGCCTCGGGTCGGCCCGTCTGTTACCTGGACCATTTGAACTCAGCCTGGCTGCTGGGGTCAAAGGGAACAAGAAACCCCTTTACAAGCATATCAGCAGTAAGAGGAGGGCCTGGGAGAATCTCCATTCTTTACTGGATGAGGCTGGGAATGTCACCACCGAGGACAAGGAAAAGGCAGACGTTCTGAACGCCTTCTTTACATGTGTCTTTAAAAGTCAGACCAGTTAACCTCAGGCTTCTCCACTCCCTGACCTGGCAGCCTTGGCTGGGGAGCTGACTAAACCCTCCACGACTCAGGAGGACACGGTCAGAGACCTGCTGCTCCAACTGGACCGCCCCAAGTCCATGGGGCCGGATGAGATTCACCCGAGAGTGCTGAGGGAACTGGCGGAGGCGATAGCCGAGCCGCTTTCCGTCGTCTATCAGCGCTCCTTGTTGACGGGTGAGGTCCCGGAAGACTGGAGGCTTGCCGGTGTGACTCCCATCTACCAGAAGGGCTGCAGGGAGGATCCGGGGAACTGCAGGCCTGTTAGCCTGACCTGGGTGCCGGGGAAGATTATGGAGCAGATGGTCTTGAGGGAGATCACGCGGCACGTGCGGGACAGCCGGGGGATCAGGCCTAGCCAGCACGGGTTCACGAAGGGCAGGTCCTGCTTGACCAACCTGACCAATCCTTCTACGATCGAGTGACCCGTCTGGTGGGTGAGGGAAGGGCTGTTGATGTAGTCTACCCAGACTTCAGCAAAGCCTTTGACGCTGTCTCCCACAGTATTCTCGTGCAGAAGCCGGCAGTCCGTGGCTTGGACAGGTACGCTCTCGGCTGGGTAAGGAAGCGGCTGGAGGGCCGGGCCCGGAGGGTGGTGGTGAATGGAGTTCAATCCAGCTGGCGACCGGTCACGAGTGGTGTTCCCCAGGGGTCGGTGCTGGGGCCTGTCCCGTTTAATACCTTTCTCGATGAGCTGGATGAGGGCACTGAGTGCACCCTCAGTAAGTTTGCAGGTGACACCCAGCTGGCTGGAAGTGTCCATCTGCCTGAGGCTAGCGAGGCCCCGCAGAGGGATCTGGATAGGCTGGGTAGCTGGGCCGAAGCCAACGGGATGGGATTCAACAAGAGCAAATGCCGGCTCCTGCACTTTGGCCACAGTAACCCCAGGCGACGCTACAGGCTTGGGGCAGAGTGGCCGGAAGACTGTGGAGAGGAAATGGACCCGGGGGTGTCGATTGACGCTAGGCTGGACGTGAGCCAGCAGTGTGCCCAGGTGGCCAAGAAGGCCAACGGCATCCTGGCTCGTATCAGAAACAGCGCGGCCAGCAGGAGCAGGGAAGTGATTGTCCCCCTGTACTCAGCACTGGTGAGGCCGCACCTCGAGCGCTGTGCCCAGTTTTGGGCCCCTCGCTGTAAGAAAGACATGGAGGCCCGGGAGCGTGTCCAGGGGAGGGCAACACAGCTGGTGAGGGGTCTGGAGCGCGGGCCTTAGGAGGAGCGGCTGAGGGAGCTGGGATTGTCCAGTCTGGAGAAGAGGAGGCTCAGGGGAGACCTCATCGCTCTCTCTAACTACCTGAAGGGTGAGCTGGGGGTCGGCCTCTTCTCTCGCGTGACTAGTGCTAGGACGAGAGGGAATGGCCTCAAGCTGCGCCAGGGAAGGTTCAGGCTGGACGTTAGGAAATACTGCTTGTCTGAAAGGGTGGTCTGGCGCTGGAATGGGCCGCCCAGAGAGGGGGTGGAGTCACCGAGCCTGGAGGTGTCCAACGAGCGTTTGGACGCTGTGTTGAGGGACATGGCTGAGCGGGAACCATTGGTGAAGGGCGAACGAATGGCTGGACTGGATGATCCTGTGGGTCTTTTCCAGCCTTAGTGATTCTCTGATTCTCTGATTCGATGATCGAGTTGTCCTCCGCAGACTCCAGGACTCTCCGGTACCGTCTGCCACCCGCCGCGCCGCTCTCCCAGCAGACGTCCGGGTGGACGAAATCCCCCATCAGGACAAGAGCCCGCGAGCGCGACCCCTCCTGCAGCTGCAGCAAGAAGGCCTCGTCCACAGCCTCCCCAGAGCAGGCGGGCTGCAGCAGACCCCAACCACCAGATGCCCCTCACTGGACCCATCCTCGCTTTTCGCCCACGAGCTCTCGACCCGACCGCGGCTGTTCCTCAGACACAGCTCTTCGCGATCCATCCACTCCCTAACACAGAGGGCAACTCTGCCGCCCCCCTGCCCCGTCTGTCCCTTCTGCAAGGCCCGTAGTCCTCCGTCAGGGCATTCCAGCCGCGGGATTCATCCCGCCGTTCCTTCGGCACGTCCTCCCCCCTCCTTCCGTGCGGGTGCCAACCACCACCCGAGAGGACGGAGGAGAAACCTCCTGTGTGCTCTGATCCCTCCAGCGGTTTTCCCGGAGCCCTGAAGTCCCTTTTGATCGGCCGAGAGCTCCTTTTGCCGGCCTGTCCATTTCCAGAGCGGAAAGCTGGAAGAGGATTTGGAGGCCGGTGATGGTTTTGGCCCCTTCCAACGCAACCGCGCCACGATGCCACCAGTGCTGCCACCCTCCCAGGGCCGCCGGGTGCAGCTGGATGCATCGAGCGCCATTGCTCTGCCGGCCGCAACCCCTTCAGCTCATCGCCCCGCGCTGACAGAACGGCTCCCGACTGCGGGCCGTTCTGTCGCTGCTGCCGGAGCGGAGCTGCCGCGCCGTGGGAGGGAGGCGGCGGGTGAGGGGCGGGGCCATGCAAATCAGAGCCGCGGGGGCGGCCGGGAGCGCTCCGGCACGCTGCACCGGGGCCCGTTGGGGCCGGCACGGGGGCGGAGCGGGAGCGGGAGCGGGAGCGGGAGCGGGGCGGTGCGGGGCGGGGGGCGGCGCCGTGGCGGCGGGGCCGGGGTGGGTTTGGGCGCGGGGTGCGCGTCCGTGAGCTGTCGGGGGCGCGCGTGGGGGTGGGCGCTGTCCGGGAAGAGCGCGGGTTTATCGCTTCTCGGCCTTTTGGCTAAGATCAAGTGTAGTATCTGTTCTTATCAGTTTAATATCTGATACGTCCTCGATGAGAGGACTTTATATTAAACGGATTTTTGGGCGCGGGAGTTGGACCCGGAGCTTGCTCCCTCCGCTCCGCGCATCGTCCCGGTATGGCAGTACCTCCGGGCACGGTGCACCTCCCCCGGGAGGAATGTGGCGTGGTGAAAGGAGAGAAGGAAGGCGGGGCGGTGGGGTTGGGCGCGCGGGAGGAGGGTGGCGCTGTGTCCCGCGGGGGGGCGCAGTCGGCTTCGCGGCGCGGCGCGGCGCGGCGCTGCGTTCGGTTGCGCTGAGCGCCGTCAGCGGAGCGCGGCCCTGCGCTGTGCGCGCCGCTCGGACCGCGGGGGAGGGGGCGTTGGCGGCGGCCGCAGCCGCTGATGGCGCCTCCCTCCGTCTCCCTGCCGGCCGCTCCTGTTCGAACGCAGCCCCGAGCGCAGGCGCACGCTGCCGCCTCGCGTCCAGCTTCTCGTCCACCAGGACCCCCCAGCTCCTTCTCCGCAGGGCTGCTCTCGAGGACATCTTCCCCCGGTCGGCGTCAGTGCCTGGGATCGCCCCGACCCAAACGCGGCACCCTGCGCTCGGCCTTCACGAACCTCATTGCGCTCACACGGGCCCCCGTCTCCAGCCTGTCCAGGTCCCTCTGGGTGAGAGGAATCGACTCCTCTCACTCCCACCTGCAGGCTCAGGGTCCCGGCGCGCACGGCAAGCCCGACCGTCGGTGAAGACTGAGGCAAAGCACTCACTGAGCACCTCAGCTTTTCCCACGTCTGAGGAAGCCAGCTCCCCGCTGCCTTCCATCAGAGGGGGAACGCTCTCCCTCGGCCCGTCTCCTCCCGCCTACGTCCCTGTACGTAGAACCCCTTCTGGTTGCCTTTCACATCCCGCGCCACGTTCAGCTCCGTCTGTGCCCTGGCTTTCCCGATCCTATCTCTACGCACGCGGACAACAGCCCTGTGTTCCTCCCAGGCTACACAACCCTGCTTCCGCTCCCGGTACGTTTCCCTCTGTTCCCTCAGCTTCAGCTGCAGGTCCTTGCTCAGCCATGCCGCCCGCCCGCCTCCTCTGCTCAGCTTCTTCTGCTGGGGGACGGAGAGCTCTTGTGCTCGCAGAAGGGTCACACAGAGTGGCCCGGGTTGGAAGGGACCTCAAGGATCGTGAAGCTCCAACCCCCCCACCGCAGGCAGAGGCCGCCAGCCTCCACATTTCATACCAGCCCAGGCTGCCCGGGGCCCCATCCAACCTGGCCTTGACCACCTCCAGGGGTGGACGGGGCACCCACAGCCTCCCTGGGCACCTGTTCCAGCACCTCTCCACTCTCACAGTAAAGAACTTCCCCGATATCCAACTTCAGTCTTCCCTCCTTCGACTTCAAACCGTTTCCTCTTGTCCTCCTGCTGCTACCCACCCTCGGAAAGAGTTGCCTCCCCTCCTGCTTGTAGGCTCCCCTTCGGTCCTGGAAGGCTGCAATGAGGTCACCCCGCAGCCTTCTCTTCTCCAGGCTGTGCAAGCCCAGCTCCCTCGGCCTGCCTTTGTAGGGGAGGTGCTCCAGCCCTCTGCCCATCTCCGTGGCCCTCCTCTGCCCTTAAAGAGCTGCCAGCTCTGTGCTGCTCCTATGCCCTTAAGGACAGTTTCCCCGGGGATCCCACCCAGCAGTTCCTCGAGCAGACAGAATTTCGCCCTCCTGAAGTTCAGGGTCCTGGCTCTGCTTTTTGCCAGGCCTGCATCCCTCCGGATCGCAAACTCCTCCGAGGCACGGTCACTGCAGCCCAGGCCGCCTCCAATCTTAACCTCTCTAACGCTCTCCTCTTCCTTGGCGAGCACCAGGCCCAGAGAGGCTTCGCCTCGGGTCGGCCCGTCTGTTACCTGGACCATTTGAACTCAGCCTGGCTGCTGGGGTCAAAGGGAACAAGAAACCCCTTTACAAGCATATCAGCAGTAAGAGGAGGGCCTGGGAGAATCTCCATTCTTTACTGGATGAGGCTGGGAATGTCACCACCGAGGACAAGGAAAAGGCAGACGTTCTGAACGCCTTCTTTACATGTGTCTTTAAAAGTCAGACCAGTTAACCTCAGGCTTCTCCACTCCCTGACCTGGCAGCCTTGGCTGGGGAGCTGACTAAACCCTCCACGACTCAGGAGGACACGGTCAGAGACCTGCTGCTCCAACTGGACCGCCCCAAGTCCATGGGGCCGGATGAGATTCACCCGAGAGTGCTGAGGGAACTGGCGGAGGCGATAGCCGAGCCGCTTTCCGTCGTCTATCAGCGCTCCTTGTTGACGGGTGAGGTCCCGGAAGACTGGAGGCTTGCCGGTGTGACTCCCATCTACCAGAAGGGCTGCAGGGAGGATCCGGGGAACTGCAGGCCTGTTAGCCTGACCTGGGTGCCGGGGAAGATTATGGAGCAGATGGTCTTGAGGGAGATCACGCGGCACGTGCGGGACAGCCGGGGGATCAGGCCTAGCCAGCACGGGTTCACGAAGGGCAGGTCCTGCTTGACCAACCTGACCAATCCTTCTACGATCGAGTGACCCGTCTGGTGGGTGAGGGAAGGGCTGTTGATGTAGTCTACCCAGACTTCAGCAAAGCCTTTGACGCTGTCTCCCACAGTATTCTCGTGCAGAAGCCGGCAGTCCGTGGCTTGGACAGGTACGCTCTCGGCTGGGTAAGGAAGCGGCTGGAGGGCCGGGCCCGGAGGGTGGTGGTGAATGGAGTTCAATCCAGCTGGCGACCGGTCACGAGTGGTGTTCCCCAGGGGTCGGTGCTGGGGCCTGTCCCGTTTAATACCTTTCTCGATGAGCTGGATGAGGGCACTGAGTGCACCCTCAGTAAGTTTGCAGGTGACACCCAGCTGGCTGGAAGTGTCCATCTGCCTGAGGCTAGCGAGGCCCCGCAGAGGGATCTGGATAGGCTGGGTAGCTGGGCCGAAGCCAACGGGATGGGATTCAACAAGAGCAAATGCCGGCTCCTGCACTTTGGCCACAGTAACCCCAGGCGACGCTACAGGCTTGGGGCAGAGTGGCCGGAAGACTGTGGAGAGGAAATGGACCCGGGGGTGTCGATTGACGCTAGGCTGGACGTGAGCCAGCAGTGTGCCCAGGTGGCCAAGAAGGCCAACGGCATCCTGGCTCGTATCAGAAACAGCGCGGCCAGCAGGAGCAGGGAAGTGATTGTCCCCCTGTACTCAGCACTGGTGAGGCCGCACCTCGAGCGCTGTGCCCAGTTTTGGGCCCCTCGCTGTAAGAAAGACATGGAGGCCCGGGAGCGTGTCCAGGGGAGGGCAACACAGCTGGTGAGGGGTCTGGAGCGCGGGCCTTAGGAGGAGCGGCTGAGGGAGCTGGGATTGTCCAGTCTGGAGAAGAGGAGGCTCAGGGGAGACCTCATCGCTCTCTCTAACTACCTGAAGGGTGAGCTGGGGGTCGGCCTCTTCTCTCGCGTGACTAGTGCTAGGACGAGAGGGAATGGCCTCAAGCTGCGCCAGGGAAGGTTCAGGCTGGACGTTAGGAAATACTGCTTGTCTGAAAGGGTGGTCTGGCGCTGGAATGGGCCGCCCAGAGAGGGGGTGGAGTCACCGAGCCTGGAGGTGTCCAACGAGCGTTTGGACGCTGTGTTGAGGGACATGGCTGAGCGGGAACCATTGGTGAAGGGCGAACGAATGGCTGGACTGGATGGTCCTGTGGGCCGAAGCCAACGGGATGGGATGGGACGGGATGGGAACTCCGGCACGGTGCACCTCCCCCGGGAGGAATGTGGCGTGGTGAAAGGAGAGAAGGAAGGCGGGGCGGTGTGGTTGGGTGCGCGGGAGGAGGGTGGCGCTGTGTCCCGCGGGGGGGCGCAGTCGGCTTCTCGGCGCGGCGCGGCGCGGCGCTGCGTTCGGTTGCGCTGAGCGCCGTCAGCGGAGCGCGGCCCTGCGCTGTGCGCGTCGCTCGGACCGCGGGGGAGGCGGGGTTGTGTCTGTGAACGTGATCCTGGGGAGTGTGGAGTCGGGACTCCGAAGTTCAGGAGAGCCAACGTGAGGCCGTTTACGGACATGTTGGACAAGACCTCGTGGGGAGAACTCCTTGGAGACAAAGGCGCGGAAGAAAGCTGGCTGCTCTTTTATGATGCCTTTCTGAGCTCTCCATGCCTCCAAATAAGTAAGCACCTCCAAATAAGTAAGACAGGGGACAGGAAACCAGCATGGCTCAGCACGGGGCTGCTGGGCAAACTGAGGGAAAAGATGGGCATGCGCTGACAGTGGGAGGAAGGATGTGTCACCTGCAAAGAATACAGGGATGCTGTCCAGACTTGCAGAGACGGGATTAGGAAGGTCTCTCCTGAGCGTCCTTAAGTGCCTGTAAGGAGGTTGTAGCAAGGTGGGGGGGTTCGCCTCCCAGGTAACAGTGGTAGGATGAGAGGTGATGGCTTTGAGTTGCTCTGAGGGAGGTTCAGGTTGGATATTTGGAAAAAAGTCTTCTCAGAAAGGGTGGCAAAACACTCACAGACTGCCCCAGGCAGCAGTGGTCACCATCCCTGGAGGTGCTCAAGAACCGTGGAGATGTGGCACTGAGAGACACAGTGGAGCATGGTGGGATGGGTTGGACTAGATGATCTTAGATGTCTTTTCCAACCTCCACGAGTCTGTGATTCTGTGATCATTTACTGTCCCTGGCAATACGTTGACCCTGCTAATTGCCATTGTGCTGCTTGTTAGTTCTAAGAGGGGGCATGAGGAAATGGGGAGGATATCAGAGGAGGCCCCAGTGGGGGAAGGGTCCAAGAAGATGCCACATCAAGATAATGCCTGTCCCTTCAAGATGGCTGCCAACACCATCAAGATGGTCACCCCCCATGAGCGCTGCAATGGCACTCCACGATGGCCCCAAATAGACACGTCTGAGCTGTAACCAGGGCAGCGTCAGTGGATTTATTGGGGAATCCAAAGTGCCCAAAAAATGCTGAAGTGATCCCAGATCTACCTGATATCTCCTAGAATGTCCCCTACAGATCCCAGTGTCCCTGAGGGTGTCCCCATGGGCCTCCATGTCCCCACAGATTGCCCCAAACTCCTCATATTGACTTCACTGTCTCCTACAAGTCCCCCTACACTTCTCTGTAGACTACAATATCCCCCAAAAATGTCCCAATCACCCCCTACAGCCCTCAGTATTCCCTATTGACCATCCCAGATGTCCCCAGATGCTTCTGCAAGCCTCAGTATTCCCTGTTGATCTCCCTAGAAACACTATGGTGACATCCAAGGGGGCCTACTAAGAACTCCATGGCACACTCAGAAGTTTTCTGCAGGCTCCAGCTCCCCCCAGATGGCCCCAGGTGCCTCTTGTAGACCTGGATGTCCCCTACAGGTCCCCTCATCCACCCAGACTAAACCTCAGTATCCCATAAGGTGTCCCCAGAGCTCCCCTACAGACACAGATGTCCCTCCCAGACCATCCCCTGGTGCCACATGGTGATTGCTGTCCCAGCACTCTCCAGGGTCTGCTACAGGCGGGACGGGGTCCCCCCGGCCACCACCATGGTCTCTCCCACCACGTAGGAAGCAGCAGGGGAGCAGAGGAATGCCACCACCTCAGCCACATCCGATGGCGTTCCCAGCCTGGGGACAGGGGAGGACACAGCGGGGTCACCCCTTGTCACCGCCACCACCCACGGCTCCTCGTCACCAGGCTGAGGCCTTCAGGGCCGTTCCCCACCTGTCAATCCCCATGGAGGACATCAGCTGTTCCTTGGTGGCCTCATTCTGCCACAGCTGCAAGAGAGGGACATCCCAGCCCACTCACCTTGAGCCCCTCCCATCACAGATCCCCCCCTGCTGGCTCCTCCCACCCAACCCTTCCTCCCATTGGTTATCAGACTGTCCATCACCAAGAAGCTCCGCCCACCCCACAACCACACCCAACCGAAGCCCCACGCCCCCCCCCCCCCCCCCCATCCCCCATCCCAGGACACTGCTTCATGCCCTGCCCCAGTCAGACCCTTTGGGAGGACGGCTGGACAAGATGGTCCTGTAGGTCCTTTCCAACCTTGTGATTCTGATTCTATGACCCCGCTCCCTCAGACACAGTTCCACTGCTCTGCATTCCCCACCGCAGGGTTCTGAGCACCGCCCCACGACCCCCCCCCATCTCCATAACCCCCTCCTGCCCCCAGGACCCCCCTGCACCCTGCCCTCACAGCGGCACTGAAGCGGGTCTGGATGAGGCCGGGGGCGACGGCGTTGATGCGCACTCCGCGGGCACGCAGCTCCGGGGCCAACACCTTCACCAGCCCCAGCAGAGCTGTTTTGCTCACACTGTACGGACCCAGAGCCTGTGGGGCACAGGGCTGGTTGCACCATGTCTGTCTGTCCCTCCACCTGTCCCTCTGCCATCTGTCCCAACCATGCGTTCATCTGTCCCATTAGCAGCTGCACACCGCGTGTCCTGGCAGCCATTCCTCCACCTCACCCTTCTTCCATCCACCGCTCGCCATTCCTCCACCCCACTGTCCGACCGCCCCAACCATCTCCCCACTGGACCCACTGTTGCCCCCTCTCCCAGCCCTCTCCCCCCCATCTCAGCAGTCCTCGCCCGCCTCCATTGCTCCCTGCTCACTGGGAAGGGCATAAACCCAGCCACTGATGTCACCAACACGACGGCTCCTCCACTGCAGGAAGAAAAGGGGGGAGCACAGTCAGATGGGTCCGCCCCCAAGAAGCCCTTCTCTCTATCACGACCCTCCGCCCCAACACAGCCCATACCGTTCTCACCCTCTCTTCTCCATGTGGGGCACCACCAGCTTCACCAGCATTGCTGCTGCTGTCACGTTCACCTGGAAGATCTAGAGAGGACAGAGCCACGAGAGTGGAGTCAGTGAGTTGTAGTCAATGGGGCAGAGAGTGGAGGGGGGGGGGGTCACCTTCTCCCAGGCTGACTCCTCAACCTCCAGGGTGCTGCCCATGACTGGGTTGACGGCGGCGTTGGAGACCAAGATGTCAATGGCACCATAGGTGTCCAATGCCTGCGGGAGGATTCACCCCAAAGAGTGATGGACCCCCACAGACCAATGGGATGACCTCATAACCCCACGGGATACCCACAGTGCCTCATGGTTCAGTGGGGCCTCCATAGACCAATGGGACCCCCACAGAACAATGGGATCCCATAGTGACACATAACCCCATGGGCCTGCTCACAGACCCATGGCCCCCGCCGTAGAACCCCATCGAATGATGGGATCCCCACGCACCCCACAGAGTGATGGTACCCTAGCAGTTCCCCATAGAACAACGTAACTTCCATGGTGCTCTATAATCCCATGGGACCTTCCTGACCGCAGAGCTCTATGAATCCATGGGACCCCATAGCCTCACAGTCCCCCACTGCCCCCAATAACCCCATTATCTCCATAGCCCCACTGACCCTGTATAACCCCATAGGCTCCCATAGACCCACTGCCTTCCACAATCCCAACGCTCCCCATTGCACCATATCTCCCTGTAGCTCCCTCCCAGCTGCACTGCCCCTCATCACCCCACATCCCCACCCCCTCACCGTCTGCACCAGGTGCTGCCGGTCCTGGGGCTGCCCCACATGGCACACCACTCCGCTGACCTCCAGGCCCTGAGCCCGCAGCTTCTGCACGGCTGCGTCCACGTTGGGCTGACGCCGGGAGCTGAGCAGCACCCGGGCCCCTGCCTCCCCCAGCCTCTGTGCCACCGCCAGCCCGATCCTGTGGGGAGGGAGGGGATGGGGGCACTACGGGGAGAGGGGCTCTTGGGGGAGCACAGGGGGGTCGTGGGGACACTGTGGGTCTAGGGAGATGTGGGGATATCTGGGACAATGTGGGGTTATGGGGTGACAGAATAACACTGGAGGTGTCTACAGGGTCAAAAGGGTTATGGGGGAGAAGGGGGGACTGGGAGCACTTGGGGATTATGAGTTGATGGAGGCTATGGGGAGGTTTATGGGGCGACTTGGGGGGGGGTCTTTGGTGTGATAAAGGGGACGTATGGGGCTGTGGGGATATGGGGAGGCTGTGGGATGATGAAGAGGCTATGGAGTTCCCATGGGTACATAGGGGGTTATGGGGGAACATGGGGGTCAAAGGGGACACAGAGGGCTATGGGTCACCAGTGGGGCAAAGGGGAGATGGGAGCAATGGGGGGGAGCATGGAGCTGAGGAGCTGAGGGGGCCACGGGGCCTTGTGGGTCACTCACCCGTCGGTGGCGGCGGTCACCACAGCCACTTTCCCTTCCAGGGTCCTCCCGACATTAGGGGAACCCCCCCCGGAGAAAGCCCGCAGTCCCGCTCGCCCCACAGCGCCCCACATTGCCCCGCACCGCCCCACGGCCTTTGCCCCGCGAGGGGAGGGGCCGGAAGGAGGGGCCGGGAGCACTGGGGGGGTCGGGAGGGCCGACGAGGGGGGGCGGCAGGGGGGAGGGACGGGGGAAGGAGGAGTCGGGTCGGGGGGTCTGGGAGGAACTGCGCGTTATGGGGGGGGCAGCGGGGGAATAGGGGGGCTGAGCTCGTACAAGGAGGTATTGGAGCAGAGGGCTGTACTGGGGGAATGGGAGGCACTGGCGAGATACTGGGGAGGGGCCCTGGGAGGATACTGGGGGGGGGGGTGGGCGGGGAACGGACTGAAGGTTACTGGGGGTCTCTGGAGCGCGCCAGGAAGAGCCGGGCTGCGCTCGGCTTCCTTCGGACGTTTCCGGCGTCGCTCGGGAACTTCCGGCCCCGATCGGCTCGGCTCGGGTCCTCTCGGCCGCGGCATGGCCCCGCCGGCGGGGGACGTGTCCCGGGAGCTGCAAGGTACCGGCGCCCAGCGCCCCTATTACCCCAAATCCTCCCACTTCACCCCAAATCCCACCCATATCGCTCCATTTCACCCCAAACCCTCTCGAAATCCTCTAATTTTCCCCTAAATCCCCTCAATTTTCCTTTCAATCCCCCCATTTTCCTCTAAATCCCACCCAGTTCCTCTCGTTTCACCTCAGATCTTCCCATTTACTCTCAAATCTCAACTAAATGCTTCTATTCCCCCCCCAGAGCCGTCCACAATTTCCCTCTATTTCCCCTCAAACCCTACCTGCATCCCCTCATTTCCCCCATATCTTCCTCCGTGGGGTCCCCCATAAACTCCTATGGGCTCAGAGGCACCCATAACTCACCCCATACCCTTCCACATCCCCCATCCAATCACCTCATATCTCCTCAGATCTCCTCAGTGCTCCCCTCCATCTCTCCATAGCGATCCATATTATTTCTATGGAGCCACCATATTCCATCCATAACCCTCCTATCACCCTCTGTACCCCCAGATTCCTTCCATCGACCCTGCCCATCACCTCAACACCCCTCCTTATACTCAACACTCCCCGCAGATCCCCTCCGTGGCCATCCCGTAACCTCACCCCAATTACCCTATAGCATCCCCCCATAATTCCATAAGACACCCACAACCCTTCTGTAGGCCCCTAATGTACAATATCCCCCCCCATAAACTCCTTAGCCCCATAACCGCAACCCCCCAATCCCTTCTGTGTTTCCCCACGTCTCGCCATAACCCCCCAGACTCCATAACCCCCAGATTCTCCCATAACCATCCTGGGGCTCCCCAACCCCCCCCTTCCTTTCCCCGTGTGCCCCCAAAGCACCACGTCCATGGCACTGGACCGGGCGCTGTCCGTGGTGTTGAAACCGGCGCTGAACGGCAGTGAGAGCGGGGAGGGGGGACAGCACTGGGGGGCAGTGGGGGGAGGTTACTGGATGAATCCTTCCCCTCGTAACCCCAACCCCATTCAGAAAGCATCCGCCGGGCCCTGGGGCGGCCCCGCATCCACCTGCTGCTGCGTGCCCGCCTGGAGACCAAACCCCGTCGGCTGGAGGAGAGGATCCTGGTGGGAGCTGGGAGGGATGAGAGGAATGGGAGGGGGATTGGGGCACTGGGAGGGGGACTGGGGGCACTGAGAGGGACCTAGGGGTTACTGGAAGCACTGGGAATACTGGGAGCAGGCTCAGGGGATACTGGGAGTAGAAATGGGGACACTGGAAGGGGTCTGGGACATTCGCTATTAAAGACCTAAGAGTTACTGGGAGCACTGGGAGGGGGTCAGGGGCTACTGGGGGGCACTGGGACTGAAAATAGGGACACTGAAACGGGTCTGGGGGCACTGGGACGTACTGAGAAGGAGAACAGAGGCACTTGGAGGGGGAAGGGGATACACTGGGAGGGAGACTGATGGCACTGAGAAGGGAAATGGGCCAAATGGGGGGCTCTGGGAGGTCACTGGGAGCACCAGGGGGCACTGGGAGGGGTCTCTTACTGGAGGCACTGGGAGTACTGGGTGCCAGCCTCTGTCCCCCAGGTCCTCACTGCCTGGCGCCTGCACCTCTTCAGCCCCACGACACCGGCCAAGGTGAGCCCTTGCACGAGAATTTGCACAAGTGAATGTGCTTGATTTTCACAAGGATTGGCAGTGGAATTTACAGAATGATTTGCATGGGGATGTTCAGAGGGTTCTGAATGAATCCATCCCCCAGCACAATCCATTGCATGAGAAACCACATGAGGATTTGCATGAACCTGTTCCCTAGCACGAGCATTTGTATGAGCATTTGCACAAGGGTTTGCAGAAGGAACAGTTTGTACAAGTCTGTCTTTTTGCACAAACATTTGCATGAAAGCTTAGATGGGAATTTGCATGATAACTTGCACAAGGGTTTGCACAAATATATGCACAAGGATTTGCATGGAGTCTGTCCTCTTGCACAAGGGTTTTCATACTGCTGAGCCTGTTCATACCTGTTTGCACAAAGATTTCCATGAGAAATTGCAAGTGGATTTGCATGCCCACCTGCACGTCCGTTTGCACAAAGACTCCTATTTGTTGCCAGGCTGAAGGTTCCCTGAGCGTGCTGGAGATTCGCTGCATCAGCGCCACCAGCCCCACCCAGGTACCCACCACCTCCCAGTGCAGATCAGTATGGACCAGTGTGGATTTTGGTTACCCTCAACTACTTGCCCAGAATACATGCCAAGCCTCCCACTGTGCCCCAGTGCCCTTCCAGTGACTGCCAGTACCCCCCTAATGACCTCCTTAAGTCATTCCTTTGTCTTATAATGCTTCCCAGTATGGACCAGTATGGACCAGTGGTCCCCCACTGTCTGCCCAGTCTCCATCCAGTGACTCTCAGTGCCTCTCAGGCCCTTACAGTATATCCCATTATGATATGGGCAGTATGAACCATTATGGACCAGTATGAACCAGTCAGCTTCCACTACCTTCCCAGTGCCCTTCCAGCTCCTCTCAGTGACCTCTCAGTACATCCTAGAGCCTCCCAGTCCCTCTTAGGATATGTCCTGTTCTATCTCCATCCTCCCAGTCTCCTGGTATGTTATTTTTTCTTCCAAGACATCCCAGTGTCTTTCCACTACATTCCAGAACCTCCCTGTACATCTCCAGTCTCTCCTAGAGCCCTCCTAGCCCCTCCCAGCATCCCCACAGTATATTCCAGTGCCTTCCAGTATGTGCAAGTCCCTCTCCAGTCCCCTCCGTCCCCATTAGAGAGCCCCAGTCCCCCCAGGCCTCTATCAGCTCCTCCCCCCAATGCCTCCCAGTGCCTTCCAGTACACCCAGTTCCTAGGTGCGCCTGGACACGGAGCGGGGTCCCCTGGCCCTGGCCCTTGCCACCCCTGCTGCTGCCGCCTGCCTGGCCCGGGAGCTGGGAGCTGCCCTGGGGCGGGCCCTGCCCTGTGCCCCCCCTGTGTGAGCCATACTTGGGATATGCTGGGAGAAGGTTGGGGTAGGCAGTGGGGGGGACAGGGAGGGGACTGGGAGGCATTAGGAGAGGGCAGGAGGGAGAGGGCAGGAAGGGATTTGGGGTATGTTGGGAGCAGTCTGGGTGGGGATTAGATGGCACTGGGTTATACTGGGATGATCTGAGAGGGGTCTGGGGGCACTGGGATGTACAGGGAGGACACTGGGGTGGATGATCGTGAGGAATGACTTGGGTGTACTGGGTTGAACTGAGACAGGAATGGATGTACTGGAATACATCGGGGAGGTAACAGTCGGGGGCTCTGGGGGGGGGGGGTCTCATGCTTGTCCCCACTCCCAGTTGGACCCTCCCCCCGGCCCCGCCCCTCGACACCTCCCCCACATCGGAGAGCTCCGCCTCCAGCGGCCCCAGCGTCTGCGGTGAGGGGCGTGGCCTCGGAAATGGGCGTGGCTATGGGGGGTGTGGGTTCGGAAATGGGAGGGTTCGCACTGATGGGCGTGGCCCAAGGGGGCGTGGCCGCAGGGGGGTATTGGTAGGGAGTGTTCATAAGACGCGGGAAGGGGTGGGGTCTGGGGGGCGTGGCTTGTCGCCGATGGGCGTTGTCTGGGGAGGGGGCGATGACAAGATCGGCCACGCCTTCTCCCCCCCAACCCCCACAGGGGGCTTCTCGGACACATATGCGGCACTGTGTGACTACAACGGGCTGAGCTGCCGGGAGGAGGTGCAGTGGGTGCGTGGTGGGAATTGAGGGGTATGGGGCATCGGGGGTGGATTAAAGGGGTTCTCTGGGGGGCTTTGGGAGGTTTATGGGGTCCCTAGGGGCCTTTGAGGGAACATATGCGGGTGGTAATTCAAAGGGTATGTGGGGTGTTTTGGTTGGGTTGATGGGGTTTATGAGAAGCTTTTTGGGGGAGTTCTATGGCATTCCTAGAGGGCCTTGAGGGTTCTATGGGGAAATTTCTGGGGGGTCTTGGGGGATCACTGGGGGTCTAAGTGGTATCTGTTGTCCTGAGGGATCTATGGGGATAAATGTAGGGGATTCGGTGGTGTTTGGGATGCAGAGGGGGTCTATGGTAGTTTTGGGTTCAGCACCAAGGACAGCGTCGACAGAGGACTTGGGGCTCTACAGGGGCTATTGGGAAGTCCTTGGGGTCCTTCCGTGGACCCTTAGGGGGTCTCTGGGAGGCTGTAGGGGGTTTATGGTGGGCCGTGGGCCACTGGTGGGTCTATGGGGTCTATGTATTTCTCTGGCGGGGTCTCTGGGGGGCTATGGGGGTTTTGGGGTCCCCCCAGGACGTGGACACGCTGTACCATGCGGGGGAGCGGCGATGCTTCGACCTGCGGGACTTCAGCCACTTGGAAAGCCGGTGATGGTGGCACTGGGAGCACTGGGAGGGACTGGGTGTTACTGGGAGCACTGGGAAGAGGCTTGGGGCTATTAGGAGGCACTGGAAGGGGAAATGGGGGCACTGGAAGGGTTTGGGAACAGTGGGAGGAACTGGGAGGGAGAATAGGAGTACTGGGAGGGGGTCTGGAGCATGTGGAGGCCCTGGAAGGGCAGTGGGAAGCTACTGGGAGGACACTGGTGCTTACTGGGAGTGCTGGGAAGTGGCTCGGGATTACTGGAAGGCACTGAGGAGTTCTGGGTGCTTACTGGTGGCACTGATGCAGGGAGCTGGCACTTGCAGTGGCAGCACTGGGCTACAACCGCTGGTTCCGGGGGCTGTGCTGCCGTGACCTACGCCTGGTGTGTACCCCAAACCCGGGACCTCCCCACAGCTTCCACTTTGGGATCCCCTCACTCCTTTGTCCCCTTCCAAACCCCCACTGTTGGAGTCCCCCAATCATATTCCCTCAGTACCCCATTTTGGGGGAACCCACTGGCCCTTTACACACGCTTTGGGGACATCAGCTTGCCTTCTTGCCACATTTTTGAGCTCTCTCCATTTTCATGGTCCTCCAACACCTCATTCCATCTCAAAATCAATGTTGGGGTTCCCATAGCCTCCTCCATCCTGTCCTGGGGTCGCTCGAGTTTCAGGACCCTCACAGTTTTGGGGATTCCCCCTTCCACACCATTTTAGGAGTTCCTCACTCCCTTAACCCTCCATACTCCTGTTTTTGGGTCCCCACCCCTGCACCATTCTCAGGGTGCTCCCCATTTTGGGGTTCTGCCTCCAACGTTTTCGGGTCTCCCATGTTGTGGTGCAGAGCAGTGAGGTGCAGGCGCAGGTGCTGCATGCTGTGCGTCGCTCACCTGCGCTGGAGGAACTAATCCTGGACAATGTGGGGTTAAACACGTACGCTTGGGTCGATTTCCTTGGGATTTGGGGTGTGCACTCTAAGTGGAAGGGGTGGGATTTGTGGGAGATTCGGGGGAGGGGGGGGGGAGGGGGTCAGAATGGCTTTGGAGGAATTTGGGGGACGATTTCAGAGGTCTTGGAGAGATTTGGGGGGACTATATTGGGAGGATTTGGGGTGTGTAGGGGATTTGGAGGAATTTTGTCTTTTTAGGGGGGAAATTTTAAGAGTGTTGGAGGGTATTCAGGGTGATACTGGTACATTTGGGAGAGAGGTGTGGATGTTTTGGTTTATTTGGAGGGGTTGTTATGGGTTTGGGGATCTGAAGCATTTGGGAGGTTTTGAGGGGGTTTTGGTGGGGATTTGTGGAGATTTGGGGGATTTTGAGGGGGGAGTTGGGTGGTTGAGGGTATTTTAGGGTGTTTTAGATGACTTTAGAGTACCTCAAATAGAACTGGGAGGTACATCCTAAGGCATGAAGGGGGTGAGATATGGGGGGTGGGTTCAGGCAGCAATCAGCAGAAGTTTGGGGGAATTTTTGAAGATTTTGGGGGAACTTTAGGGGCCCCAAATTTGTTGATGCACCCAAAACGTGGGAGGGGAAAGATGTGTGGCTTTGGGGTGGATTTTTGGGCTTGGAGGGGGATTTTGGAGGGACTCTTGGGGGATATTATATGGGTTTAAAGGGATTTGGTACATTGCAGATTTGTGGGTGCACCCTAAGTATGGAGGGGCAAGATCTAAGTGGAATTTGAGAGGTTTTGGGAAGATCTTGAGGGTGTTTGGGCAGTATCCTGTGGGGTGCAGGGATGTTTCACAGGGGTACAAAATTGGAGATGTCCCCTTTAGTTGGGGGGAGGTGAGATTATGCGGGATCGGATTTAAGACATTTGGATACCTTTTTGGTTGGGGTGCATGAGGAGTACTTGGGGAAGCTCTTGGTGGAATTTGGGGTGGATTTTGTGTTTTTTGAGTGGGATCTTGGTGGGTTTGGGAGGATTTAGGCTGAGATTTGGGGGCTCGGGGTATTTCAGAGTTTGAGGTGTCCACATTTGGCATTCCCCCCAAAGGGACTTCGCCTCCCGGTTGGCAGCAGCGCTGGCGGCGCACCCAGACCCACCACTGCGATGCTTGGAGCTGCCCCGTGGGCCCCTGGGGGACAAAGGTGACCTCCACATCTCCACTGCTCCCCAGAATTCTTACTGCACCTCAGCGCCCCCTGTGGCACTCCAAGCCCACTTATATCACCTCAAAAATCTCCTTAGAACATGCCAATTCCTCCATTAGACCTCAAATCCTTTTCTTGCACCCCTGGAATTCTTCCTACAAATCCCACCCCAAATGACCTTTTGCACCTCTAATTGTCCCCCAGGTACCATTACTGTAATCCAGAAATCCCCCTAGAAATTCATACTCCCCCCTTCCACTCCGAAGCATCCACTGCCCCCACAAATCCCCCAAATTGCCCCCAAGTCCCCTGACTCCCCGATTTCCCCCACCCCCAGTTCCCTTATTTGGTGTTCCCCAAACTTTTGGGTTCTGCCCTTATTTTGCGGTCCCCCTCAATTTCGGAATCCTCTCCCAGGCCTGGCAGCACTGAGTCAGCGCTTCCTGGGGCTGCCAGGGGGACTGCGACGGCTACGCTTGCCCCACTGTGGCCTGGGGGCACGAGGTGGGGCTGGGGGCACTGTGCGGTGTTGTGGGGCAGGGCGTGTTGAGAGCAGGGAGGGCGCGATGGGTATGCGGTTCTGGAGGGAATGTGAGGGAGGGGAAAGGATATTAAGGGGTCATTGGGTGACCCATAGGGTTTTGGGTGCCCTGTGGTGTGATGGGGACCCTCAGGGCTGTTGGGTACCCATGAGAATATTGGAGTGCCTTCTAGATTATAGTATGCCCCATAATGTTTTGGGGTGCCCATGGAGTTGAGGAGACCTACTGGGTAATGTGGAGCCCCATGGGGATATTGGAGTGCCATGGAGGTGTTGGGGTGCCCACTGAGGATATGGTGAGCTCCGTTGGGTTGGTGGGAGGGGGAGATTGTGTTATTGGGATGCTTCTGCAGCAGTGAGGAGCACTCTAAATGTGGAGAGGTTATTGGTGTGAAACCGATTTTTTGGGTACCAAAATATTTTGGGGGGTATCTATGGGGGTTGTGAGGTGCCAATGAATATATTGGTGTTCCTGTTGGGTTCTGGGGAGTCCCCTGGGGATACTGGGCTGCACATGGAAATATTGGGATGCTTATATGTGCTGTGGTTCTGTGTGCCTCCATGGGTTCCTGTGGGTCTCCTGCATGGGAACTGCACCCCACACCTGCCTCACAGGATTGGCGGCGCTGGGCCGGGCACTGGGAGCAAACCCTGCTTTCCGCAGCGCCCTACAACTGCTGGACCTGGGCCACAATCCTGGGCTGCTGGGCAGCCCCCACGGCGCTGTAGGATGGGAATGGGGTGCTATGGGGCAAGGATGGGGTGCTATGGGGCAAGGATGGGGTACTATGGGGCTGTGGGGCAGTGGAGGTCAATGAGGGGTACTGGGGTTTGGACATATGCTATGGGGCTGGAGTGGTGCTATGGAGTTGGATAGGCTGTATGGCATTGGGGAGGATGCTATGGGCTGGAGCAGGAGTTTTGCGACTGGAGAATTTGCTATGGGGTTGGAGAGGGGGTGTGGGGCAGGGTACAATGGGATGCAGTGGAGCTGGGTGGGTGCTATAGGGCTGGATGGATGCTATGGGGTGGATGGAGTGGGTGGTACTATGGAACTGAGTGGTATACTATGGAGCAGCCACGGGGTCAGGCCCTACTCACACCTCCAGGACCTCTTTGCCTTCCTGGCTCAACCCAACGCCCTCCTGCACCTTGACCTGGCTTCCACTGACTGCGCCCTTGATGTGGTGAGGGGCTGTGGGGTCGCCATGGGGCTGCCGTGGGGCAGTCGTGGGGCTGATGGCCCCCTTGTGCCTCCCAGCTCTTCGGGGCGCTGCTGCACGGCTGTTGCTCACGGCTCAGCTACCTCAACGTGGCCGGGAACAGCTTCTGCCACCGGTCAGCTCCTGCCCCACATGTCGATGGTGGCTGTGGGGCAGGGGGCAGTTGGGGCCTGGGGCGGGCGGTTGGGAGCCCATTGAAAGTTGGAGTACCCTACCGGCCAGCCACAAAGGCAGATAGGTTGTCCGGAATGTCATTGGGTGGATGGTCATCCCACTGTGTGGTAGAGCGTCCTGTTGGGTGGTAGAGAACCCCTCTGAGCACTGGAGTGCCCTGTTGGCCAATCAAGAAATGCCATTGGGTGGTTGAGCACCCTGTTGAATAGTGGAAGGACCCCTTTGGGCATTGGAGCACCCAACTGGCCAATCTCTTGGGTGATCTGGAACGCCATTGGGTGGTTGAACATCCTGTTATGTGGTCAGGAACCCCACTGGGTGGTCAGGAACCCCATTGGGTGGTCAGGAACCCCATTGGGTGGACAAGTACCATGTTGGGTGGTCAAGAACTCTGTTGGGTATGAAAGGGTTCCATTGGGTTTTGGCCCAACTGGTTGGCCCAGAGAGTGCCTGATTGACCCCAGAAGGGTAGGGCTGATGGAGCCCTGCTTCCACCTCCCTGCAGGAAGACCCGCGAGGTCCCGCCCACCCTGCAGCAGTTCTTCTGCAGCACCTTTGCCCTATCCCACATCAGCCTGGCAGGCGTGCGGCTGCCCCCTGATGCTCTCAGGTGAGCATCACCCTCTGGGGTGGTCCTCTGCCTTCTGGGGAGATGGGGCTGTGGACACACCTTGACCTGCCCTCCCCAGGTCTCTCCTGCAGGGATTGGCTGCCAACACCCACCTGGGCGACCTCCATCTGGACCTGAGCGGCTGTGAGGTGGGGTGGGGGCACAGCCCAAGGTGGGAGGGGCCTTGTGGGGGCTCCACCCCTCACATCATTTTCTGTCTCTGTCCAATTCTTGGTGCCATCTTACAGCTCCGCTCACCAGGGGCTCGTGTGTTGGAGGAACTGCTGGGGGGCATCAGTGCTGTGGGCAGCTTGGACCTGTCAGACAATGGTGAGAAGAGGGAGAAACCCCATCCTGGGGGCTGGCCTGGAACCTTGCCGCTATCTCCAGTTTCTCCCCACAATTCTCTCAGGCTTTGATGCTGATTTGCTGACGCTCGTACCAGCCCTGGGGAGGAACAAGGCCCTGAAGCATCTCTGGTTGGGCAAGAATTTCAGTGTCAAGGCACGGTGAGTGACCCTGGTGGACTCCCTCTGGTCCCATAGGGCCTTCTGAGGGCCCTCCTCCCCACCGGCCCTGGAGGAGGTAGACAGAACCATTGTTGGGCTGAGTCCAAGGAGGTCCACTTAGATCCTAATGGCCAAAGTTGTGTCATGGAAGCCCACCAAGACCTGATGGGCCATGTTTTGCCCATGGAGGCCCACCAAGACCCCAGAGTGCTCAGTGACATCTTCTGAGACCCCATGGGCCAAGTTTTGTCCATGTCCCACCACTCTTTCTCCCCCCTTCAGAACACTGGAGGAGATCCTCCACAAGCTGGTCCAGGTCATCCAGGAGGACGACTGTGTGAGTTTCCCAGGGGACAGTGGGATGGCAGGTGGACATCCACTTCTGTGGATCCCCCAGACCCCATCTCATATCTTCTCTGCCCTTCCTGTAAGTCTCTGCAGTCGCTGTCAGTGGCTGAATCGAGGCTGAAGGCCAGGACCTGTATCCTGGTGAATGCACTGGGCAGCAATGCCTGCTTGGCCAAAGTGGACCTCAGCGGTAACCTCATGGAGGATATGGGCGCCAAGATGCTGGCGAAGGCCCTGCAGATCAACAGCACCTTGCGGTGGGTGGGTGGTTTCACGGGGGGTTCAGGGTTGGTCTCTCCACCCCGATGTCACCTGTAGTCCCATGGCAGGAGCCTCAGCTGGGACAGGAACAATACGACAGCTGTGGGCTTCCAGGACATCGCCAGGGCCATGGAGAGGTGAGTGGGACCACCAGCATATTATACTGCAGGTGGACACCCCATCTAGAGCATGTGAACACCGGGTTCAAACAACCAACCAGATCTGGACGTGATACCTGGATCTCCAGACAGGTCAACCAGTTTTTGGACCTACTTGTCAGTTCTAGACTGTGCAACTGGCTATTCCATACAGGCTGATGGATTACCAACTGGTTGTAAACTGGTCAACAACCTTTAGACTGGGCAACCCATCCCAGCCAAGTCAGTGAGTTCCCAACTAGTAAACTGGTTCTAGACTGGTCAACAATGTCTAGACCAGACAACCCATCCCAAACTTGTCAATTGGATTCCAACCACTCAACTGCTTCTAGACTGGTCAAACATGCCTAGACTGGACAACCATTTGAGAGCAGTCAACTTTTCCAAAACATGTTGATGGGATCTCAGCTAGTCATCTGGTTCTAGACTGGGCAACCATCTCTAGACTGGTCGGTCTTCTATAGACCAGTCAACTCATTTCAAACCAGTCAGTGGGATCCAGTCTGATCAGCTGGCTCTACAGTGATCAACCAGCTGTTGACCAATCAACCCACTGTATACTGGTCAATGGAATCCCAAGCAGATCCATGTCCTCTCAACAGCAACCACACACTGACCTTCATGGCCCTTCCCCTCTGTGACCTCACGGCCGCCTACCGCAGTGCCCCAGAGCGGACAGACACTGGTTGGCAGCAGGTGGGTGGAGGCAGCTGGGGATTCTCTAAAATTTGTGTTTGGGAATCTCAGGCATCCCAATTTCCCTCCTGAAGATCCAATGGTGCCTCCTACGCAATGGCCGCGGTCCCAAGGTGCCACCAGAACAGGTGCTCCGGCTGCAGCGGGGCATTGTCACCAGCACGGCCGAGCAAGTAATCTTTCCCCACGGGCATGGGGAACCTGGGGGCAGCCGTGGGGCAGATGTGGGAAGTGAGAGGGATACAGGATAGTGTCCAGAAGGATGCTTGGGAGGTTACTGGGGTGGTTGCTAGGGCAGCTTTTGGTGTGATTACAAGTGTTGCTGAGGGATTGCCTTGGTGGTTTCCAGGGCAGTTGCTGGGGCATTAAGAGCAGAATCTGCTGTTGTTCCTGGAGTGGTTGCCAAGATGAGAGGAGAGATGGTCAGAGCAGTTTCAAGGGTGGTTGCTGGGGTGGTTACTGGAGGTGATGGGAATTATTCCTGACAGAATGCTGGGATGATTGCTGGGGCAGTGGGAAGGTTGCTAGGATGGTTTCTAGGATGGTTGCCGGGGTGATGGGAGGTGTTGCTGATAAGGTGCTGGGGCAGTTGCTGGGCAGGTTGCTGAGATGATGGGGGCAGTTGTTGAGGGGATGCCAGGATGGTTGCCAGTTGCCAGGGTGATTGCCAGGGCTGTTGCCAAGGAGATGTGCTGCAGATGCTCTGCCGGCTGAGCGGAAGAGTGCAGGCAGCAGCAAGGGGGCTGCGGGGACACCCAGGAGCCCAACGTGACCTTGCAGAGGCCCAGGAGCTGCTACGGGAAGCCAGGAATGCCCGTGCGGTGAGCACCCCAACAGCACATACCCAACAGAGACCAGTTGGAGCCTGCGTGCCCCAAGATAGACCTGAAACACTCCCCAAACCCCAGCACTGCACCTAGAAGTATAGCATCTGACCCCCAAATCAAAGCATCTTCTCCACCCCCAAAAATTGAACCCTCAAAGAACCCCAGGAACATCCACAGGACCCCAACATCCCCCCTCAGATTTTTAGCATATGATCCCCAAATTGAAGTATCTCCCCCACAAAATCGAACCCCCAGAGCACCCCAGGAACTCTGCAGAAAACCCCATCATACCATCAGAATTGGAGCATTCCCCCTCAAAGAACCCCAGAAACATCCCCCCAAAATAGCATCACCTTCAAAATAGAAACATCTCACCCCAAAACTGAAGCTTCCCACACAAATAAAGAGAACCCCTAAAAAACTCAGAATCTTTATAGAAATTAAAGCATACCTCCCCAAATGAAGCATCTCCTCCCAAAGCTGAAACATCTCCCCCCACCCTGATAAAAGTAGAACTCCCCCTCAAAGAACAGAAGCCCTCCCAAACCCCAAGACCCCCCCCCCCCCCCCCCCCCCGAACAGTGTCCTTCCCCCCAAAATGAGACCCCAGATCTCCAGCACCATAAAAGCAGCCCTGGGGTGCTGACATGGGTGCCCATGGGTCCCAAATTTTCACCGTGACCTTGTGACCCACCCCATGATCCCTATGACCTCCTATGAATCCCACTGCTCCCCTGTGATCCAGTAACCTCTATGATCTCCCATTGAACTCCATGATACCCCGTGGCTGCTTTGACTTCCCATGATGCCATAACCTCATGATCCCCATCACTCCTATGGCCTCCCATATTGTCCCATGACCACTGTGACTCTCTTGACCCCTTGCATGACCTCACATGACCCTTCTGCCCTCCCCCCCATGACCCTATAACCTCCTATTTGAGAAGTAAGAGGGAAACGCACAGGCAGTGGAGGCAGGGATGGGTGCCCTGGGAAGTAAACGGATGTTGTCAGGAAAGCCATGGCACAGCATTGCATTGGGTGAGGTGTGGCAAATAATGAGAAGGCATTCTACAGGTCCCTTGGTCAGAAGAAACAGGCTGAGGAGAATGCACCCTGTGTGATGAATGAGAAGGGGGTGGAGGCAACGGTGGACATGGAGGTGGCTGAGGCACCCAATGAGTTCTTTGCCTCAGGCTTCACTGGCAGCCACATCTCATGCATCTCTCCAGGTGGAGGTGGGGGAGCAAAGCCCCTCCACTGTAATCAAAGAGCAAGTTTGAGAACACCTGATGAGAGTGAATGGGTGCAGTCCTGGATCCAGATCCTGCTGTGGGTGATGTTGAGGGATGTGAGGGCTGAGCAGGTGATCTGAGATAGTACGGCTCCCCCCAAGGGCAGGTCATGTCTTGCCCACCTGGTGCCCTTCTGTGATGGAGCGATGGCTGCTGCAGACGAATGCAAAGCAACTGATAGTATCATCTGCTGGGACTCCTGCAGGGCTGTTGGCATGGCCCACATCACATCCCCCGCATGGGAAGATAAGGGCTGTGGGCAGTGGCGTTGTGTCCAAGTGGAGGTGCTCACAAATAGTGTCCCCCAGAGCTCTGTGTGGGTGTACCTTTATCAGTGACGTGGGTGTTGGGATCAGGTGTGCCCTCAATTGGCTGATGGCCCCATGCTGAGTGGTGCAGTGGCACAACAGAAAGATGTGATGCCGCCATCCAGAGGGAGCTGAACAGGCTCAACAGGTGGGCACGTGTGAGCTGAATGAGGGTCAACAGGGCCAAGTGTAGGTGTTGGGTTGGGGCAATCACAGCTGTGAGTACAGCGTGGGAGAAGAAGCACTTGAGAGCAGCCCTGCTGAGGAGGACCTGTGGGTCCTGGGGGGTGAAAGGCTGGACATGATGCAGCGGTGTGTGCCTGCAGCCTGAGGACCAACTGCAGCCCGGGCTGCACTGATGGAGGGGTGGTGGGGCGGGGAGGGGAACCGTCCGTCCCCCTCTGTCTGCCCTCAGGAGCCGCTTCCCCTACTGCGCTGCATTTGGGCTGGGACCCCCAACGCGGAGCCGTGGGGCTGTGGGAGCGGGGCTGGAGGAGGGTGCGGGGATGGTTGGGGGCTGCAGCTGTGTGTGGGGAAGGGCCGAGGGAGGGGCTGTGCAGTCTGGAGAAGGGACGGCTGCAGGGAGACCTCACTTTGGCCTTCTAGTACTTGAACTGAGCCTATGAGCAGGAAGGGGAGTGACTTTGAATGTCCCCAGTGCTGCTGCCCGGAGCTGTGGGTGCCCCAACCCTGAAGGTGCCCATGGTCATAGAAGGGGCCCTGACAGCCCGACCTGGGGGGGCACACAGCCCAGGGCAGAGGTGAAGCTGGATGATCATTTAGGTTCCTACCAACTCAACCATTTTATGGTTACTCGCCACAGCCCCACAATCTCATAACCCCATGACCTCACATAACCCCATGACCTCACATGACCCCATGACCTCATGACTGCCATGACTGCCACAATCCTCTTGAACTACCATGACCTCTATGACCTCCATGCCCCTCCACGACCCCGTGACCTCCTATGACTTCATGGCCATGTGAACGCCCCCCTGACCCTGTGACTCCCCCCCCAGCTGTTCCCCAGCCTGGCAGCACTGGGACCGGCAGGGGCCGGAGCGGGGCCGCTGCAGCTCCTCCTGCAGGGCGTGGCTGGGGACGTGGCCAAGGCTGTGGACAAGGAGCTGGAGGTGAGCGCTGGGGGCACTGGGAGGGACGGGGAGGGAAGGGGAGGAGTCTTTTGGAGGACCGGGAGGGAGCGGGAGGGAATGAGAGGCGTGGGAAGGACTGGGAAGGACAAGGAGGGAGGAACTGGGGGGCACTGGGAGGGGCTGGGAGGGAATCGAAGAGTCGGGGAGTGTGCTGGAAGGGGCTGGGAGGGAACAGAGAAGGAGCTGGGAGATACTGAGAGGGAACCGGACGAACTGGGAATGCTGAAGGGCCTCAAACGCGGCCAAAACCCCAACCGAGAAGGGAGGGGCCTTGCACGTGGATGTCCCCTCACCAGAAGTCCCCCTTCCAACCCGAAGTCCCCTTCCCCAGGTGCTGCTGGAGGCGCTGCTGGGCCGGGCCGCCGAGCTCTGCCCCCGGGCGACGGCGGCTGGGGTGTGGCCCGGGGGGGCGTGGCTCGGGGGGGCGCCTCGGCCACGCCCCCCTCTGCCCCCCGGCCTGGCCCCGGGGGCGCTGCTGGAGCGGGCAGGGGAGGAGATCCGGGAGCAGCTGGGGTAAGGGGGCACTGGGGGGGACTGGGCATACTGGGGTGGATGGGAGCGAGGTGTAGTGGAAAGGCACTGGAAGGGCAGTGGGGAACTTTGGGATGTGTTGCAAATGACTGGGAGTGTACATAATGAGAGAGCGCTGGGATGGTCAGAGTGATTGAGATGGCATAAAAAAAAAATTGGAAAGGCACTGAGATGTACCAGGAAGCCGCTGGGATTGACTGGGATGGATTAGGATGTGCTGGAAGAGCATTGGGGTGAACTGGGATCGATTCAAAATGACTGGGAGGGCACTGTTAAACACCGGGAAGCCACCTGAGTGTACTGGAAGCAAGTGGGCTTTACTGGCAGGATGCTGGAATATAGTGGGATATGCTTGGGTATACAGGGAGGCACTGGGATTTACTGAAAGGGCACTGAGATATGCAGGGAGGGCATTGAAGGTTACTGGGGGGAGTGCTGAAGGGAACTGGAAGGCACTGGGGACATACTGGGAAGGATGTGTGGGAGACTAGAAGGGGATCAGGGAACACTGGGAGGGGATTAGGCTGCACTGGAATGTACTGGGAGGGCACTGGTGGGCACTAGAAGGGGTGCCAGTGCTGCCACCACCCCGAGTGTTCCTGTGGTCAGGGAGGTGCAGCTGGCGCTGGTGACGTCCTTGACCCAGGCTGTGGTGGCTGAACTGCTGCGGGAGCTGCGCCGTGTCCACCAAGCACTGGTGAGTCCCCCTCAATTCTCCAACAGCCCCCCGGTCCTCCGTGAGCCCCCAAAGTACTTCAACCCCCTCCAAGGTTCTCCAATTCCCTGAGGTCCTCCGACACCCATTGGGTTCTCCAACACCCTCTGGACACCTCCAACCCCCTGAGACCCTTCAAGACCTTTTGGGTCTTCCAACATCCCTCAAGGTCCTCCAACATCCTATGGTGTCCTCCAACCTCCCAGTCATCCAACAAGTTTTCGGTCCTCCAACACCACTGAGGTCCACAAACACCCCCTGAAGTTCTCCAGCACTCCTTTGGTCCGAAACCCTACAATATCCTCCAGCCCTCTAAAATCCCCCCATGTGCCTCCAGGCCCAGCACCTGCAGGATCCGAGGAGTCCCCAGGGGCAGGAGCCATCCAACAGCACTGATGAGGAGCTGGGCGTTGATGTTGTAAGAAGGAGGGCAGAAGTAGGGGAGGACATCCAAACTCCAGAGTACATGTGTATCCCATGCAGTTTTGGGATGTTGGGGTGCCCTGTGGCTCAGAGGGGAGACCTGGGTGGAGTCCATGGGCTCTGGGGACTCTGCTACGTGTTTTGAGTGCCATGAGAGTTTTGGGAGGAAGGCAGGGGATCTGGGGAAGTTTGTACATGGGGGTGAAGCTAAGGAGTTTTGGGAGTCTCCTGTGGATTTGGGTGTACTCAAGGGTGTTGGATTCACATGACAATTTTGAGATGAAACCAAAGGACTTTTGGGTTCTTCCCTTGGAGGATGCATCGACATTGCAGCGGCACAGGCGCTGCTGCCGCCGCAACCGCCCGCCTTCTGCCTTCATGGGTGAGCACCTGCATGGCCACACATCATCACACATCACTGAACGTTGTAATGCATTGTTATGCATCATCCCAAATGTCACTGCCCCCAGGCCAGTCCGAGGGCCTGGAGTCACCATCGCCCCCCAGGAGCTCTGAGGGGGATCCCAAGCCCCACCCACTGGTGAGTAGCCCTGCCCACCACAACCAAGCCCTGCCCATTGGTCCCTAACCCTGCCCACCAACTCACAGCCCCGCCCACAGCCCCATAGTCTGTCCTGGAGGTGCTGTCTTTAGGCTTGTAGCTCTGGCCACTGCTGGCCACGCCCCCAATGACATAGCCACGCCCCCAATCCCATGGCTTGCTTGTACTAAGCCCCGCCCACGGCCCCACCCACAGGGCCCCACCCTGCTCAGCACCTCATGGCCCTGCCTCCAACTCGTGGCCCCGCCCCCTGCCACACCCTCCCACTTTTGGCCACGCCCACCGCGCAGTGGCCCCTCCCCATGACCACAGACTGGTTAAGCACCTCCCTGGCCATGCCTCCAATATCTTAGCCCTGCCCTTTGAGGCCACCCTCCCCCCCCCCCCCCCCCCCCCGAGGGAATGGGCGTGGCCTCCATTAAAGGTGTCGTGCTCCTCCTTCCCCAGCACTTCAGGGCCCCTGAGGCGCAGGCGGTGGGGGGCTCCTCCCAGGAGGAGGAGTTTGGCCGGTGAGCTGGGGGTGAGGGATTGGGGTGCAAGAGGGCGTTGCCAAGGTGGTGATGGAGGGATCAATGGGGGTTTGGGGGAGAGGGGAAGCTGTTAGGGTCTGGGAGAATGCAACTAGGAATACTGCAGAGGGATCATGAGGTGGTAACTGGGGATCATGAGGGTGCAACTGAGGTCCTCTGGTGTTATGGGATGCAAAAATGGGGTAACTAGGGCTTTGTAGGGGGTAAATGTGGAGAGTCTTGTAGAGGTAATGGGTTAATTTGTGATCCTGGAGGGGTAGGTGGAGTTGAGGGGGCAAGAAGAGGGTTCCTGTGGGTCACACGGTCTGTATTGCCCCTAGGCTGCCCCCCACAGTGCCTCCCTATCCCCAGGAGCACGACTGCAGCCCCAGCTCAGAGGCATCAGGTGGGTTCCCCAAAAGCTGCCTGTGGTGCTTGGATCCTCCTCTAAGGCCGGGGGGGGGGTCTTCAGAGCCCTCTTCACAAAGAAGACCCTCCCCAGAATTATTTTTCTCCCCCCAAAACTTGTCTTTAATTCACATCCCTCCCTGCAGCCCCCCCAGAAGCTGGCAGCCCCGGGCTGGAGTGGGTGGGGCTTCCTTCCCCACAGACCCCGCCCCCTCAGGTGAGTGGCAGCGCTAGGCTCCGCCCACCGCCGGGAGGAGAACAGCCCTGGGGGCGGGGTTGAGTGCTGGAGGCTCCGCCTTCCCCGCCCGTCCGTCCCCAGGCCCCGCCCAGGATGGGGGCGTGGCCCCCGCACAGCTGCGGCGGCGAGGGAGGGGGCGGGGCCATCCCGGAGGCTCTGCCCGCCGCTCCGACAGGTGAGGGCTGTCCGAGACGCCGCGATAGCGGGAGGGGGCGGGAGGGCTCCAGAGGTGCGCTGGCATGCCGGAGGGGTTCAGGCAATGTTCCCGGGGCACTGTGGGATGCCGGATCTCTCTCTCGCAGGGACCTCGGACAGGAGCCGCCAGCTGCCCCCCCCGAAGCCCCAGCGGAGGCAGCGAGCCCATTCCTGCGACAAGGCGGACGCCGGGCCCGGGCCGGGAGGAGGAGGTGAGGCCGCCGCGGTGCTCTGAGGGGGCGCCGCTCACCTCACCGCTCGAACGGCCGCTTCTCCCCACAGGCACCTGAGGGGCGGGCAGGACCTCGCAACGGCCGCTCACAGATGGGAATAAACCTTTGTTGAAGAGAAAGCTGGGAAAGTCTCATTAATGGCATTCAAACCGTGGCGGCGTGCCGCCTAACGCAGCCGGGCGCTTCACACGCCCGCAGCCGCCGCCCCTCCCTTTCCCGCGCTTTTAACGGTTTTCCTCAGGCGCTTCCCGCCCTTCCCGGAGCTCCGCCCCCTCCCGCGGCCGCTCCCCGCCATGGCCGCCCCCCCCGGCCGGGATTGGTTCCACTGCAATCGCTGCTACCGGCAGGACGGTACCCGCTTCTCCGTCACCAGCTGCGGGCATGTTCTGTGCGAGGCCTGCCTGGGTGCAGGTAGGGGTCCCCCAGATAGCCCCTCACAGAATGGAGCAGGAAGGGAACTCCAACTCCTAACCCACAGAATAACAGCAAAGGGCCCCCCCTGGGCCTTCAGCCCCATACAGCTGTGGTGATGAGGGGCTCCGTGTTCTGTCCCCACAGTCTGGGGGCTCCCAAACTTTTAACCTCACCAAATGCCCATAGGGACCCATCCTAACCTTTAGCCCACGCACAATGGAGGCACAGAGAGGCCCACATCTTTTAAGCCCCGAGAACAACCCCTGTTCTGCCCTGCCCTGATGGCTGCAGGCTGGGGCTGTTCTGGAGGGGAGAGGTGAGGGGTGGGCCCCACCTACCACCATCTGGGGGCCTTCAACCTCCTCCCCACACCCCAGGGCCGTGCCCCATCTGCGCTGCTGTGTGCCGTCGCTTCCCCATCCCAGAGCAGGTGAGTGCCCGTGGGACCATCGTGGTTACCCCCCAACACACCTGGAAGGGTCCATTTTGGTTACCTTCTCCACACACTCAGAGGACACACTTTTGCACCTCCCTCTTCACATACACACACCTGCAGGCTGCCATTTTGTCACACCCTTCCCCCTACAACCACAGGCTGTCATTTTGTACCCCAGTGGGCTGCCACTTTGAAGGCACCTGGCCATGTCATCCTTCTCTGCCCGTTCCCCCCCCCCCCCCAACTTACAGCTGGAGGAGACACTCTTCTTAAAGAGTCCCGCTGCCATCGCCCGGCAGCACTTGGCACACATCTCTCAGGTGAGCACACTCAGGGGGCTCCCCACCATCTGTAAACACCCCCAAAATACAATAAACCCCAAGTTTCTCCCCTCAGGCCTGGCGCTTCCAGCAGGCACAGGTGAACCTGCTGCTTGCCTCCCACCGTGACACAGTGCATCGGGCTGAGGCAGCACTGCGGGATGCCCGCCGGGCATTGGACTCCAAGCAGAGGTGAGTGCCACTGCCTGGGGGCACCCTGTGCCCCCCCACAGCCTCACTCAGGCTTCCCACAGGGAAGCAGACGCACTGCGGAGGGAGAACGGGGAGCTGCGGAGGCACCTGCGGGAGGCTGAGGTCACCCTTTTTTTCCTTTGTTTAATGCTCACCCTTTCCTCACCACCTAAGCCTGCTTTTTTCCTCATTTAACCTCTTTTTTTTTTTTCCTATATTTAACTCTCAATTTCTCTCATTTAACCTCTCTCAATTTAGCCCTCCATTTTTCCTTATTTAGCTCCCTATTTTTCCTCATTTAGAATCATAGAATCTTTTGGGTTGGAAGGGCCCTTCTAAGACCATCTGGCCCCACTCCCTGCACTGACACCCAAAGCTCCATCAGTGCTCAGAGCCCCATCCCCTGCCCGGGGTTGTCTGCAGGGTTGGGATACCACCACCCCTCTGGGCAACCTTTGCCAGTGCCTCACCACCTTTACTGTAAAAAAACCTTCTTCCTTATATCCAATCTACGTTTCTCCTTTTTTAGTTTGAAACCATTTCCTCTTGTCCTATCACAACAGACCCTGCTAAAGAATCTGTCCCCATCCTTATAGCCCCCTTTAGACAGATTTAGATTTAAGCCCCCCTTTACCCATTCTACCCATTTTTCCCCATTTAACACCCTCTTTTACCAAATTAACCCTTCATTTCTGCTCCCTTTTCCCAGTTATTCCTGTACTTCTCCCCATTTTACTCTCATTTTTCCCAGTTTAACTCCTTTTCTTCCCACAGGTCTCCCCTACGTGGCGGTCGAGCAGGTGAGCCCCAAGCAGCATAATTTTGGGGAAAGGCAGAGGGTCCAACAATCAGCACCCCATATTTCTCCATGCAGGAGCAGCACTCCTCGGCCCATTGGCATCACTTCCCCAGCAACGACAGGTAGAGCCCCCCCCCTCATTTTACCCACTTACCCCCAATTTCAAGAGGAACCTCATTAAAAGGTCTCTGTCTGCTCCAGTCACCCCACAGCCTCGGCGGCAGCTCAGTGGGCAGGTGGTGAGGTGAGCAGGGCTCCCACATTGCCCTCTTGCAGAAACTGGGGGAACACCCTCAGATTTGTGTCTTTTCCCCTCAAATGTGCTCCCCCTCCATAATACAGCCGCTTGGCCTCACTGGAACTCCCCTCGGCCAGCAGCACCCCGACGTGGCTGGGTGAGCCCCCAAATCTGCTGCCAGTGCCATCTCCTCTCCCAGCTGTGCCCACCACCAGGCTCCTAAACCACATCCCTTTTAGCTGCACACCTCACCTTCGTATTTATCCAGCCCAACCCTTTTATCCCTGTGCCTGTAGCCGTGCCCCCTGCCCAGAGCCCCTCCCCTGCACACCCCTGATCGCTATGCCCACTCCCTAGCCACGCCCCTTGGCTTCCCCACTGCTCTCTTGACTCCACCCATTTCCAGCCTCGCCTTTCTCCTCTGACCCCGCCCCTCTCCCCCACAGCCCCATCTCCAGGCTCCACCCCCAGTCTGGCCCACAGGTGAGTGGTGCAGGGGGGGGGTTGGTGGTATGCTTTGTGGGCACCCAGGGTGTCCCTGTGCCCACGAATGCCCCCGTCTCCCCAGGGCCACCCTGCTGGCTTCCCATACTCCACTGTGGGGTCCTTTCACCACTCCGCCGCTGCCAGTCACCATCCTGCCTGGTGAGCCCCAGCACTTTCTCTCTGCCGGCCTGCAGCCCCCCCGTGGCTGAGCCCACCACGTCAAAACCTCGACCAAGATCGTCCCGCCGCGCTGCCTTGTGCAGCTCAAGGAAGCTCCCTGTGGAGTGCTGGTGGAACCCCTGCATGGTCCAGCAATGTGGGATCATCACTGCCATTTTGGAGGTGGAGCGGCCATCTTGGAAGCAGCTACCTTTCCAAGATCCTCTGTCTCCCTGCCAAGACCCCACCAGTTCCTGTTGTCTTCCTACTCTTTGCAATTCTGGGGCTGCCAGAGGGGTTCGCTGCGCCCCCATGGTGCACCACACCCCTCCAGGCCTGGCTTCCACCTCCTGCTTAGCATCACCATGCGGGCTAAGGTATGCTTGGAGCCAGGGGAACCTTGTGGAGAAGGAGCCTGGCCGGGGGAAGCTCAAAACCTAATGCTGGGGATGCCAAGGCCCAGTGGAAGCTCCTATAGGAGCTGTGCCCTGTGTGAAAGGACCCCCTCGTGGGAACCCTATGGCCCTATAGAAGCTTCTGCTGAGCTGATTTTGCTCATGGGGATCCTTAGGTCCTATGGTGGGAACCTAAGGCTAAGTGTAGGAACCCACAGCTACATAAAAGCTTCCAGAGGACTGATTGTGCTTGAAGTGAACTCATACCCCCATGGAGGGACCCCAAGGACATGCAGAGGTGTAATGGTACACGCTGAAGGCCACATAGGAACCCCAATGGAGCTGACCCTTACCCACCACATCCTCTCAGCCCTGTGCTGGGTCTCCAGCCCGACCCCTGCAGTTTGGCCATGATGAGTTATCATCATGGGGTCACGGCCACCTGGCCATAATGGTGGCCACATACGGCTGGTGGCCACCACTCTGCTAACCTGTTTGTCCCTGCAGGGCTCTACTATGCGGGCAGTGAGGGAACCCACGTGACTGGCTGAGCTCTTGTGGGCTTATGCTCCGCCTGCAGCACCTTGGGCTGAGGCCGCAGCTGCGGGCTCCCAGTGGAGGCTGCCTGAGGCCTGCTCTGCTCTGCCATCTTCCAGGAAACACGATGTGATGCCTCCTTGGGCTGCCACGGTGCTGTGCAATGTCAGGCACCTGGCTGCACCACATCATCCAACAGCATGGCCAAGCTGCAGGAGCACTGTGGATCACAGCAAGTCCAGCCTGAGGCTCTGCAGGGATGGAGGGGTGAGGAGCTGCTCCAGGGATTGATCTTGGTCATGGAGGGGCTACTGCAGTCAGTGTTAGGGGTGTTGTGGCACAAGGAGTCTCCTTAATTAAGATGGTTTTGGGGTGGAGGGACTTTTTTCCAGGTATATAAAGTTTCCTGATTCGTTACAGCTGATGTCTGTTGTTGTTGGAGGTGGGGCGTGTGGTTGGGTGCAGCTCCTGATAATGGAGGATGGGATGTGAGTACATGGCATGGATGGCTCTGCCCCGTGTGTGTGTGTGCTGTTGGAGCTGGGGGAGGCGAGAATGGCACTGAGCAGACAGCAGGTGCTCCAACAGCACTGGGACGTGTCCGGGTGTCTCTGGAGATCACCATGAGGCCCTGGGTGATCTTCAGGTCCCATCAGAGGGCACCGGGTTCCACCAGTGTTGTAGAGTGCCTCAGTCTCTACAGCGGGCCCTTGGAAGCCCCGCAGGAAGGCTCGGTGGGGCCTGGAGGAGCAGAGCTTTGGTGGTGTCTGACCGGGGGGCGGCTGCCCCGGGAAAGTGCCTGAGGATTCTCCGGGCGGTGCCAGGAGGCCCTGAGGGTACGAGGAGCTCCGCAGTGCGTTTGGCTGCCTCCGGAAAGCTTTGATCGCTACAAACTCCCAAATCCTCGCTCCGCGGCCGAGCACATCCGGAGACAGCCGAACCCTCCGCTAAAACCGCAGCTCCTCCCGGCAAAACGCTCCCGAGCACAGAAAGAATCAACGGATCGCCGGTCGGCGAGCGCGCTCAGCCTTAAGAGAACGGATGCAGCAGCAGCCGCCCCACGCGCCCCTTAAAAACAGCTCTATGTGCTCCCAGCTCCCCGTCCCGAGCCCCGCAGCTCAGACCAGGAGCTGCGTCAGCGCCCAACGCCTTCCGGCTCCCGGAGCTCCGTCCTGCGTGCCCGAGCGAACCCCGGGAACGGGCCGGTTCGGCTCCCGCTGCCCCGTCCGCTCCGCTGTCCGGCAGCGCCAGGCCGCTCCGCATCGAACCGCGGCTTCCGGATGTATGGCATCTGCTCGTCCAATCGCTACTGCGCGTGCTCCAGTAAACGCCTGCCTTTGTCTCCAGTCCTCCAGGCTCTATGGTCACCCGTCTGCTAGGCAGCAACCCGCGCGCCACAGAAATGCGGAAGTGGCGTTTCTTTACCGCTGCTGCTCTGCGCCGCCGGTCTCTATGGTAAAAGATTCTTACGGAAGTACAAGGCGCGCGCCCGCAGACGTGGAAGTAGGGCAGCTTTGCTTCCGGCGCTCAGTGCCGTCAGTCCCGTCGGTACGGTGTGCTGTTCGCTAGGCGGTACCACGCATGCGCACACAAACGCGGAAGTAGGGGCGGTCCGGTCCGTGCAGCGTCGCTGAGCGGCCGTGGAACGGGCGGGGAGGCGCCACCGCCGCGGGGAGAGAGCAGCGCTGCGGCGCGGGACGGAAAAGGTAGGAGAGCAGTCACTGAAGGCAGTCATTGAGGGCGGTCACTGTGCGTCTGTCAGCGGACGTGCGGGCACGGCTGTGAGCGTGCTGCTGTTCCCCGCTCCGCAGCGCCGCGCGGGTTCGCATTCCCGCGCTTCTCTTACCCGGAGTGCACGGCGGTCCTCCGTCGCTCCTTGGAGCAGTGTCCGTTCTGTACGCTTTGCTGGGGGCGTTCTGGGCAGGAGGAGCTGCAGGGGGCTGCCCTGTTGTGCTGCCGCTGGGAGAGAGGCTCGATATGCGCATTGCAGCCGATCATCTGGGCCGGCATCTGGGATCCATTCCCGTGTCCTCGCGGCCCTGGCGCACGCAGAGGGGAAGCCTCGGGCTGCTCCCCCACACGGATTGCTCACAGGAGCTCTGCGGGCGGGCAGGGTGTTGTTCTGGGATGGGCACTCTCAGAGCAATGCCCTCTGAGCACAGCAAACGCCATGGATGCCTCTGAGTTGGAGGGAAGGAGGGAATTTGATGTTTAACATTTTCATTTTTGTATTTTCTGCTAATATATTTTGTTTTGGAAGGAACAGTCAGGCCCTTTTTGGTGTCCTGGATCACTCTACAACTCGGGGTGGAAGTTGAAGACTCAGATCCAATATCCCACAGGCACAGCTGATGCTGAACCCAGGAGCCCAGGTTGTGCTCAGGAGTTACTCCAAGATGAGGAGTTTTGAAGACTATTGGTCTTCAAGCAGGTAGGAGTTTGGTATCCATACATAATATTATATTCCTTGTTTCACTCTTTTTTAGATTAGTGGTAGCATGCAGTCTGACTCAGTGTGTTGGGAAAGTGTTTTATGTGGTTATCAGGTGACAGTAGCAGCAGAACACTGGGCCAGTGCAGGGGGAAGGAAGAGGGAAAGGACAGGATACCTTCAGAGCAGCCTGAAAAGCAGCAACGAGCTCTGGGAGGACTACAGAGTGCCACATTCTGTAACAGGTGTATCTGTGTGTGTATTGCCATTACTTGTTTGGGTCGGGGTTGTTTTCACTTCTGAGCTCCTGCAGTGAGAAGAGCTCGAGCAAATGGTGCAATCCATGCAGACCTGTAGAATCCTTGGTAAGGGCAGCCCCAGCCCTCAGCTGCTGTACAAGCAGCTTGTCAGCTGGACAAGCTTCCTCCGTGTGCCCACGCTGTGGGCTGTGCGGCTGTGCCTGGCTGCACTGCTCCAGCCCAGAGCCCACTGCCTGCAGCTGCATCTCTGCTTCCTTCCCTCCCACACAGAGCTCCAAGGGTGCTCCTGCCATCCCCTGCCCACCCCTAAAATGCCAAATACATTTGGCAGCGGGATGGAGGAATCCCAGCACGCTGCTTCCTCTGTCCCCCAGGGCTCCCGTCTGAGCAATGGGAATGGTCTGTGGGGAAAGGGAGTGCTGGCAGGAGGCACTGCTGCAGCCGGCTGGGGATGGTCTGCATAGCCCATGCCCTTGTGTTCTCTCTCCAGCTGAATCAGGACCAGAGAAGGCCAGATCAGAAGCTGCAGCTGAGACTGATGGACCTGCACAACTGCAAAAGGTTAATCAGAGAATTAGAATTGTAATGACTTCTCTTTTATTTGAAAAGTAAAGTAAGGTTTTGTCTTCTGTTTTTGGTCCCAGTGCCGTGGCTATAAGCAGCGGAAGGCATATCAAACTGGGTTACTTGCGAGCACACCAGGACTGGAGTGAAGGTAGCAAAGGCTCCCTGTTGATTTGTTTTGTTTTTGGTAAACATTTTGGATAGCAACAACTATGGAAAGGCCTTTTGTCTGACCTATTTTGGTTTCTTTCCTACAGATTCAATTAGTAACCAGGCTGTATCAAACCAGAAGGCGTTACAGAGATCACCTGTGGTGCTTCAGAGGCCACATAAGAAGCCGTTCAATGGATTCATTACTCTTCCCTAAAGGAGCTGAAATGGCTGTTGTTGTTGTTCTTCAGTCCTGGAGAAATGACGCTGTAAAAATTCAAGCCTTTATCTGAGCAAACAAAGCACGAGAAGAGGACAAAACCCCCAGTGAGTATTGCTGAAAGAATAACACCAACATGCACTGAATCTGTGTTTGCAATAAATACTTCTAGCATGATGTATAACATCAGGGCAGTTATGAAGGTCAGTCAGGATGACATTGGTAAAGTGGTGCCAAGAGCAGACAGTTGCTGAGGCTGAAGGAAAACTCAATTCCTGATAGTGCTGCTGCTGCTGAGAAACAGAACCACAGTTTGCAACACATTCAGCAACGTGGGCTACCCCAGGCTGATACCTCATCCCTTAATGTCGGCTTCTGTCGTGATTTATTCTGCACAAGAAATTCCAGGTGTTGTCAGAAGCTGTTCAGACGCGCTGCTGTTAATCCTATCTGGCACTGGCTGCTGCTTGGCCTGCTGTCTGGTATCACTGATGCAGCGGTGCCCTTTTTCATTCAAGCTGAAGTTCTGGTCACCTTTTCCTTTGGTCCTGAATAGCGCGGCGCACAGCTTGACCTGTGGCAGTAAGGTTCAGTTCCGAAGGAGGCTCCAACGCTTGGGCTGATGCTGGCAGCAAAGTGCCATCGTTCTCAGAGTACGGGGAGGCAGCGAGGCAGCAAAATAGAAAACAGCCCAGTTTAGAAAGAGAGGCATTTTCGAGCATCTACAGGACGCTGCCAGCTCTGCTCGGAGCAATTTGTCCTGGGGTTCTCAACAAAGTCAGGAATTCAGGGACGCCATGGAGAACTCGGTGCTCTAACAGATGATGTTCCCCTTCATCAGCCCCAGACATACCTTGCCTCTGACTTTTCCACATGCAAGAAAGTGGCTTCTCAGCTGCAACTGTTTCCAGTATTGCTGGTTTTGGAATACTTAAGCGTGGGATCTGTCCCTCTCTGTCCTTTGCAGGATGTCATTTCTCACAGCAAAAAACTTTCTAAGCAGTACAAGAAGCAAAAGGGAGGTTTGAAAGCTTTGAGCGAGTAGAAGAGGGAACAAAGGCTGGCAGCCCATCGGCATCTGTTCTGCTTCCTTCAGGTATGGACCAATCAACTTTGTTCTCTAGGAACTCAGCTGTTTTTCTTTAGCCCTGTGCTTTATCCCTCAGGGAGGCACTAATTTTGATCTGATGCAACGCCTTCCTAAATCCAGTCCAGTCTCAATTCTCTGCTTACAAGGGCTTCCAAGGGACTGCAAGCTCAGGCTTTACAGGTCAGAGGTGAAGCCAACAGGGAGACCTCTGGATGTTCAGAAAGAAACAAGAAGGCTGGGAATCAGCTGCTTTGTTGGATGCTTTCACTGACTGTCCTACTTAAGGATCCTGCCTGTCCATGGACACGTTGGGTTGGTTTGGCTGGAGCTTTGGAGCTCGGTGCTTATGGCTTTCATTCTTTATGGCACAGAGTGGCGCCATGTGCTGCCTGGACCAGATACACGTATTGCTGGAGGAGATCACTCTGTGCATTGTATTTTTTCTTTAATGCTTTTAAGGCGTGAGGGGTTGATTGCCTTCTAACAGGTCACGTCTACAAGAAATGCATTTTTCTTCTTTCTTTCCTTGCAGCCGTAGTTCAGGGAAATGTGGATGCTTTCTTCTCTGCTGCTGTTTCCCATAGCAGTATCCTAGGAATGGCTTCTGTCACGGATTGCTTACTTGCTTACTTCAAATACTGAAAGAAATGACCGTTCTTTTCCTTCTGCCTGTGTAGAACTCCCTTTGATTTTGATGACAAATCCATTATCTGTTTCCCAAAAGTGATGCTGAGCACCGTGCCTCATGATGACTTACACATACCTCGTGCTTCATATTAATTCCTCATTTGGGTCAAAAGTAGACTGAAATCCTTGAGCCTGTGCCTGGGGATCCCGCTGCTACTGAGACAGTTCAGCTGCAGTGCCCGCGGTCAGAACGCCCTGCGGCAATCCTGGCATCGGCTGTGAATGAGAGAACTGACAGCAAATCACTCAATATCGAAACCCATCCGGTGGATATCTCTGAGCCTTGGGTGAGCTGGGCGGCATCTCAGGGTGGTGAGGTCGGGTATGGAGGCTGTTACTGCGATGTTCCTTCTAAGAGCTGCTCGGCTGTTTTGCGTTGCTCTGATTAATTGTTCCAAGCTATCCTTGGCTTTGCTGCACACATCTGTCTAATTGGTACCATGTTTTTTCATCACCTCCGATGCTGGCTGAAAAAAAAGGAATAATAATAATTAAAAAAAATGCACAACAGCAATTTGCTGGTTATTTATTTATTTCCACATAAATTTCCACATCAGAAGCACTTAGCATGGGTTTGGTGGGTTTGTCGAAGTTTTTCTTGGTTTTCTTCGTTGTCTCCCCTTCTCCCCTCCTTCCTCTCCTAACTGCGTTTTTCTTCTGCCATCGAAAGAAAGAACGGATCGCCGGGGACGGCCGTGCGGATCCGCATCAGTCCGCTCGGGGTTGTTTCCGCCGTCTCTGCTGCCCCCGCGTGGCCAATCGGCGGAACTGCGGCCGTGTGTGTTTGGTGCCGCAGGCAGCACGAGGCATGCGCACCTGGATGCGGAAATAGCGTATCGGAATTTTGACCGCTCTGCGCAGCGAATCCGCCAAACTTCATGGTGAGAAGCCCTCCAGTCGAAACACACATGCGCTCGAAGACGCGCAGGCGGCACAGATTTTGGATGAGCATCCAGTCCCGTCGCCGCGGTGGACTGGCAGGCATCGCCCTCCACCCTCGCCCTGCACCGTCCCGCAGCCATTCAAAAGCGCTCTCAGCGGCAGTGGAACGCGACTAAGCTCGGAGATTCGCGGTCGCGGAACTGGCGTGGAGCGGCCCCGGCACCGCATCCTCCCCGGACCTGCATGGAGCGGCTCCACGATCACCCAGAGACAAGCACTGCCGAGCTTGCTAGGAGCAAATAGGCTTTTCCATCTGTCCCGTCCCACTCCCGACCACAGAGCTACTTTAACGTGGCGGTTCCTCACGGCTTCGGGCACATCGCCACGCACAGCAGGTAAGCAGCCTCTCCCGCAGGGCACAGCCACGTTGTCAGAAGCGCTCCCGTGCACCGCGCAGGTGGGCAGTGCCTGCAGTACCGCTCGGCGACCACCGGAGGGCAGCAGAGAGCCGCGGCGCTGTCAGCGGGGGCGAGAACCGCTCTGCGGGGGAACAGCAGAATTACTGCAACAGAGCGGGAAGCGAGGAAGAAAACGCACCGTGCCAGGCTGAGGGGGAGAAAGCACCCCCCGATCACTTACCGATCCTTGACCGGATGCCGCTCAGCAAAGAAAAGCTGCATGTCCAGGAATGCCCCGCAACCCAGCTTTGGTGACTACCCTGGCAGGTAAGGACCACGTACTCATGCCAATCTTTCCCCATGTCACAGCGTGGCGTAGCGCAACGCTCCCAGAGCTCGTTATGGTGCCTTAGGGCACCTTCCTGCCTGCGTGTCCTTTTCCTCCCACCTTTCCCTTGCTCTCCCCGGGTTTCTGCCTTGCTTTGCCCTGTTATTCCCATTGCCTTCCTCTGTGCTGCTCAGCTGTTGCACTTCCTTTGTGAACATCAAACCCCTGCTGCCCAGTAAGTTATCCAGCCTGTTGCATTGCTTCGCTTTGTGCCTGGGGCCTTTTTCTGGAGCCGGGAGCATAGCAGCGAATGGCAGCGGTGGGCCTCATGGCTGGGATGTAGCCTTAATTTTAACCTTGATCCGGACCCTAGCCCTCATAGGAGCTGTAGAGATAATTGTGTTAACCCCCAGTGTGATGCCAATCCTAAGTGTGAGAGGCAGATTGTGTTTTGCAGTGGAAATTTCTGGTATTGCTGTATGCAGTGTAGGATAAGCTGCTTTTCACGCAGAAAGCTGCTGAGCATAGTGAAGTTGAGACTGGGGCTTTCCAACCTCAGTAGAATTGGCACAAGAACTCAGTAAGGTAATTCTATGGGGTAGGGGAGAGTCTGGTACAGGACGGAACAAGTGTGCTAAGTGTTGAAAATATTGTCCTCCTATCGTCATAAAAGGCATAGAACATACCTAAAAACACAGGGTTTGTAACAGACATTGTATGAAAGTGTAATGTAGCAACAGCATGGGAAGGCTGTGAGCCTGAGAGGCTCAGCCAATGAGTGCCAGGAGAGGCTTCATCTGTATCAGATCTGGGGTATGTAATGGGATGGATTTCACTGATCAGGTGTGCAGTTTCTCCCTGGTCAGTAGGGCTGTGCACCCATTACTGCAATAGGGGATGAACTGCCTTTCACACAGATCTTGGCCTGATTAGAAATCTTTGATTTTGAGTGTGATGCCCCCGTGAGCCTTCCCTGCTGCAGGCTGGTGGGTTCCAGCTCTCCCAGAGTCTTTGCTTACAGAAGGAAATGCTTGAGATTGGAGATCCCTCCCCATTTGTGTGCCATGCTGTTGGACTCTATGGTAGATCCCCCTCCTCTTGTACTGGGGAGCCCAGAACTGCATGCAGTGCTGCAGCACAGCTCCACCAGTACTGAGGGGAAGGTTCACCAGCATGGACCTGCTCCTAGCATAACCGCAGATGTTGCCGGCCTCCTTTACTTCCTACAAGGGCAGATTCCTGCTGTTCTATGAAAGCCCTATTACAGATGTTTTAAAGCTCTCTTGGCTTTCACAAAACACTAAGAAACGCTCTCTGGATGAAAATGCAATAGTGCCAAAGCTGTAGGATGCTGCAGAGGCATGACCTGGCACCAACACTGCAGATAGTGGGAAAACCCATAAGAAGTTGAATGAGATACCTGAAGAACACAGGGCAAAAGAGTTCCAAAAGAGAAGGATCTTCATCCTGATTCTGATTCTGTGCTCAGAACTTGGAGAATCCATGAAGTTATGAAATATGTAGGAGACTGATCAGTGAGGTACCTTTTCTTGAAATACCAAGAGTAAGTTTCAACAGCTCAGTGTAGGCTGTGAGTGAGCACTGTAAGGTCTCACATAATCACAACCAGACAAAGGTGTAACACAGCGTGTAGTAGTACTGCTGACAAAATGAATCTATGAAGGTATGCAAGGTGTTCTGAGGTAACAGAAAATATTTCCCAAGTATTAATCAGGCTTTGGGGACAAGGAAGTGGCAAGCAAAGCTTCTTTAAAGTCAGCGTATTACTAACGTTCACAAGTACCCAGAGGCTATATTGTTAGGATCTGGTTGTTACTGGCAAATAAGTTCTAATGGTGCAGCTTAAACTTTATTGGTCCCTCTCAACAAAACTCAGTGGCATTTAGATGTTTGAGAAGCTTTCCATATAGCATTCCTACTTGTATTTCCAACTCTTCAGTATTTTCATAAATCATACATGTCAGAATAGTAATTTCCTTAGTTAATACTTTATTTATGTAAAGCAAAGAGCAAGCAAGTAGACTTAATGGCCTCAACCCTAAACAAGTATGAAGAACAGGTCTGTGCTGCTTGTCCTTGAGTTGTGCTTTTACCAGCTCTCGCTGTGTGGACTCGAGCACTAGTTTAGTTTCAATGTGTCAACACCTTTTAATTTTCCTTTCTCCTCAAAATTTAGTTATCTTTCTGTCAGCTCCCATTACATATATCTGCCCCAGTCCTAACAGAGGCTGGCCACTGTTTCTCTGTCAGTTTCCTGTTGCATTTAGGATTCCTTACTATTCTCCTGCCTGTTCTGCAGAATCATCTAACAGAACAAGTTACGAAGAAAGAGGTAGGGAGGAAAAAAATAGAATGGCATTCTCTATGAGAAATAATATTTCATACGTTAGAATTTTTAAGCAGTGAGTTGAAGAATTGTGTTTACATCAAGCTTTGAATAGAAAAAATATAAGCCCAGTTTAGTTATGGGCTCAGAGCAATGGCAATGTGGAAGAGCTAAGATTTAAACCTAACAGTAGCGCCAAGAACACATTGATGTACAGTGACCATAAGTTAAATTTGGAGCGTAAAAGAGGATCCTAGCAAAGAGAAAGCAGTAAGAACAGCCTCCCAGGCATAGCACACCAACCGATGTCAGATCTGACTCGTGTGACTGTGTGCAACCTGCCTGCCTGCAAAATGATGAGTTGGAACTCAGAGACGCAAAACGCACCTTCTGGCCCTGTGTGTGGGTACATCCATAAGCTTGGCACACAGTCCATGTACCTCTTTGTCCCCACAGCTTATCTGTTTGTTAAGCCTTCTTTCTGTCTCCCTCTCAGTTCCATCTGTGCTGAGCTGGAATAGAATTCCAGAATTCTCAGTATAAAAGCAACAATAACAACAGAATAATAATAGTATAGATTAGTTCAGTTTCAAAAATCCCACTAGTGAATCTTGCTTCTTCCCTGTTCTGCTGGGTCGTACCACCAGCTGTCATTCATTCACAGCAAGCAATATTAGCCAAAAAATAAAATACAATGAAAACGTGAGGTTACTTTTGTGTTCAATTCCTAAGTTAAAACTCAAGGCATGTAAAAACAAGCAGAAACTTCAATTATTCAGCCACTTGGGATGAGTGATCGTTACACTGCTCTGCTAGACGTTAATGAGACTGTTAGCAGTCTGCCACATTCAACCAGCTCTGCCATTTTCTAGGCTTACAGCAACTCAGATCAAGTCTCAGGGAGAAGCTGAACTCTTGGGAGAGGTTTGAATTCATGCAAGAAAGCAGAGCGAGCAAGCAGAAATCAGAGCTTGCACGATACTCCAGCAGCCCCAGTATGGGCCAGTTACTGCCCTCAGCTGCAGTGCTGGCATCTTTAGCTGATTTCTGATATCTAGCAGGCTGAAATTTCAACAGCTGAAACCAAACAGAGGCCTAGTATTGCAGCTGGAAGGGTCATACACAGAAGTTATTTAAGCTCTGATAGGAAACTGTAATTTGTTGGAACTGTATGTTATGTATACTTCTGTTAACTATTATCAAACTCAATTTATTATCCTTTTTTTTAAATTTAATCAATTAGTATCAAGCTCAACTGCTGTGCTGGTCATATAGCACCTGCAAAACCTCACTTTAAGGTATTCACTGTTTACATTAAAGTGTAAGGGATGTTAAGATAATGACCTTCCCCTTACCTCACTGCCGCTGTGTTGTTCTTAGGCTCATCTCAAGGCATAGGCCCGTGGGTCCCCCCACCCCATTAGTCACAGAACCAGGCTGAACCACTGACACACATTCTGCACACATCTCTCAGTTAATGCGACTGACCAGGCTGCCTCGCATTACAGCCTTTCCTCGCATTTGTTGGTCAGATCTGTGTCATTGATGTTCCTGTGAATGGCGTTTCTCCTTTTATGACATTTTGCATCTGAAACAATTAACGTTTACTAACATTTCTACCCTTCCCTTGAAATTCACTGAAAACATTTCCAGTTCTTTACCTACCTGAAGAGCAACAAAGTGATAACTTAAAGTTAGAAAAAAGTGATGGAGACTTCTGCCTTGGTCAGTCAGTGTTCTGATGAATGTATCCTTCTGGTTCATGCATTAAGGGCTGTGGGTCGTTGTAGCCCCTGTATGTAGCTTCTGGATGAGAAAGTCTCATCCAGGAAAAAGCCAATAATGTGGCTTATATACAGCACGGACCACTGTTCCTTTCGTGAAGGAAGACCTGCAGCACAATGCCGTGAGCCACAGCCCCTTTCTAGGTGTTAGTGGGCATTTGTGTGCAGAAAAGCTCAAACAGAACTATCCTCTGATACTGCTGCTTAGTTGTATGTCATTGTGGTTGGTGCTCACGTTCTCATACATTGCTGATGCAGACTAAAGGTATAACTGCTTAACAGAAAAAATCAAGCTTTGGAGACATACTGTTTTATGAGGGATGTCCTAACACCTCTGTCAACTCCTATGTTTCCTTCCTAGTTCTGCAGATCTCAGATGTTATTTGTATTAATGATCAGTGCTTGCCTTTTGCATTCAACAAAGCTAATAGCATCTGAAGAGTCTGTGGGAGAGTCCTCTCTAAGTGTACCTGGCCATTAGGGGCAATACGTTAGTAAGTGATGGGAACCAGTCCTGGTCAGACCCACCAATCAGCAGGGCTGTGTGAGAGCCCAGTTCCCTCAGTCTTTCTTCATAGGAGAGGTGCCATGTCATTTGATTAACAAATCCCACACTGTAGAGAGCTCAGGTTGTTAGGCACCCTGAAAGGAAACAGAACCAACTGCTGAATTCTGAAGGCAATCTGTGGGTTCCTACATTCTCATTCTGGAGGAGGAAATTCTAATAGCAAATGCAGAACAACTCTTTTCGTGGACATGAGAAGAGCTGGCATTTAATAACATTCATTTCTATTAAATCTAACAATGTGTTTACATTTCTACTACAGGTAGTGCTGGGAGCAGCCAGTTGATGGTCTAGAGACATAAATCTAGCCCATTGGCAAGAAAATCTCCTTAAACTCTGTATGCTGTCATATTATACAATCAGGCTACAGCACCAAGTGTAGAACCAAATCCACAAAATACTGGTAGACAAAGCAGCCAAAAAAGGGACAATATTCAGCAGCCAGGCCTTTCCACCCACAGCAGAGCTCAGCATGTTCTGCCATCAGAAAAGCAAGGCCTCTTGTCATGCTCAACCATGTCCCTTCTCAGTGTATTCTAGCACCATTTATACCTACTGTTATCCTCCTGTAGAGTCCATCACATTGTCATCATCAAAAGGAAGAAAACCACACAGCAGAGCATACAGCAGTACACCCACGCTCCGAATATCTGCCTAAAAAATAAAAGGACAAGTTTACAAACCTGAAGCACCTAAGATGGCTTACTGACAGATTGTATTGTCTGCCCTTGCCAAAGCCCACATGTACCCCATGAAAAGCTGGCTCTTTCCCTCAGGAAAAAAACCTTACAGTCCCAGAGAAAGCATATAACCCTAATTCAATTGTTCTTCCACTCAACTTAGAGCACTACTAAAACCAGTATCCTTATCTTAGCTCATCACACTGCTGCAGTACCTTTTATCTACAAGGATTTCACTGGCAAAAATGAAATCAAACCCATCACAAGGGATTTGGCACAGTTATGTGTTAATGGCTACAATGAGAGATGTCAGCACCTGTGAGGCTCTGCTGCTGTTCTGTTTATGTATAGGCACAACAAGGTTCATACACCTCACAATGCAATTCTCACTTTGCCTGTAAAGAAAAAGGAGGCTTGAAAAGCAGTCTGTGGAAAACAAACAAACAAAGCAAGAATTAGAGTCCAACAGCAGTGGTGCAGTGGCACCTGAAAGAATCACCATCTTCAACAGCAAAGCAATTCAAGAAGGGTGTTCCAAACTAGAACAATTTGGACAGATTAACAACTGCAAGTAGTGGGTTCCAAAGTTCTAGACATGAAATCAAAGCTGGAAAAACTCTTCACATGTTCATCTCTCAATTTGTAGTACATTGTGCATTACAGTGGAAGCTAGTCTTCATAAACAGCTTGTAAGCTAAAGACAAGTCTGACAGAACATGTAAGATCCTGAGACTGCACAAAAATTTGACAAATAATGGATAATTAACAGAGCAAATTGCTCTTTTAAGGACTTTGTAGTAGAAAGAGATCTTTGAAGTTGCTGTTTTGTAGAGCCCTAAAGCAGGGAACAACTGGTGGAGACAGTTCAGGACGGGCCAGAGACAAACCAGCCAGCTGTGTGAACTGCGGCCATTGACAGCTGCTGAGAACTGCTGAGCAATGCAAGCCATCAGAATTTGGGAGGGAAACCAAGTGAGTGTATCCACTGCCTTTAAATGCTCTGTGGGGAGAGGAGAGGAAAAAAACAAAGCCAAAAAACCAAAACCGGTGTACACACCCCTGAGCCAATGTACACTTTGCCCTGGATTAGCTCTGGTGCTGCATAAGCTGGGCTTGCACAGCATGTATTAGGTGGTAATCAAAGCCTCCCTGGAATAACACAGAAAATAGAGAGAATAATCTGCTTTAACAGTTTATGTCTTCTGATAATGACACTTCAGAGGCTTCTTCTGCTGTGTATATTTTCCTTCATTGTATATTTTGCTTTCATTCGGTAGGTGACCTCACTAAGACCATGACTACTGTATAAATGTACAGATCCCAAGCTGCTCACTTATGCAGTATCCTTGGCATGATGCATTATTTTCCTCAGCTGGTCATCTTATAAGATGAACTGTCTGTGCAAACACAAAACTTGGTAAGAAGTGATGCAAGAGCTATTGGGTTTGAGGCTCATTGGTCATTTAGAACAATATTTAATGCAATAACTTTACAAACTTTATGAAGAAACACTGATATAATACTTCCTTATTCAGTGTATCCTATTACTTCACTTTGGTTTTGTTCTGAACAGGTCAGAGCAAGATTACTTTATACCATTGAGATGACAAGCAGTTGGTCCTGATTACCTGAAAGAGGCTCTACCTTTGGCCAGGAAAAATAATTTGAGGACAAGTAATTCTCTTTGAATCACTGGGGTAGTGACAGAAAACAGTCATACACTGAATCAGCTGACTGGATATAAGGAAAAAAATTCTCAAGCACTGAACAGATTGCCCAGAGAGAGCATGCAGCCTCATCCCTGGGAGAGGTTAAGAGTGGAAAAAGCTCTGAGAAACTTGATTTCACACTGCTTGGAGCAGCAGGTTCGGGCACAAATCTCTAGAAGTCACCTCCATACCAAGTTACAGTCTGAACCTATGAATCCATCAGCTTTTCTGCTGAAAGCCAGTTCCTTCCAAAAGGTATAGACAATGCTTTATTTTTCAGAGGGGAAAGGTTCTTTAGGTTTTTAGGGATTTCATAAGATGCCTAGGAAAATGCTTGTGATGTAATGATTTGTTTTACTCATGATATCAGCAACTTAAAAAATGCAAAGTTCTAACCCATTTGTGGAGAAATACTCAGACCTTCCAGTACCTAACCTGTGCTTAAAGTTTTCAGTGGCAGAAAATGTATAGGATGAGGCCAGAGGCATGCATCTCACCCCACACCTGCTGTGTACCACCATTTCTTTAAGGGATCACTCTTCCTTGAGGCACAAAAATAGAGCAGTTTACACAACAGAGTGACACCACAAGGGGTTCTCTCTAGATACAAACTGCAACAAAGAGCATAAGGAAAATGTGAAACCAACACTCATATCAGATCTGTGTCTCTGCTCCACTCCCATTGGGAGCATGATGTTTTACTCCCCTTTCAGAAGAATATACTTCTTCAAGGATAACAAAATCCAGCTCAGCTGCAGAATGCAGTATCGAATAGAAGTAATTAACATTTTCTGTAGTGAAAGAATTCTAAGCACAAGATAATGAAGGGTGTCTGAGTTTCAGCTGGGGTGGAATTGTTTTCTTCAGTGTCTATGATACCATGATTTCGTTCTAGAAAAAAAACGTGGATAGCACACTGATGCTTTTAGTTGCTGCTAGGCTGTGTTGTACAGAGCCAAAGCCATTCTCAGCTGAGAGTCCAAGGAAGTGAGAGGGAACAGAATTAGGATAGCTGACTTAAACTGGCCGAAGAGATATTCCATACCATATGACATATTGTGTAAGGAGTTTTAAAGGGGGTGGGAGTTCATCTGGATCTCTTCCACTGCTAGGAGGCTAACTGGACACTGATTAGTAGGTGGTGGGCAATTGCTTTTGCATTCCTCATAACTGTTATCATTTTCCTCTTCCTTATCTCAGTAAATAATTTTATCTCAACCCACAAGTTCTACTTTGTGTTGGTTTTTTCCCCTTCAGTTCTCTCCTGCATCCCACTGGAAAGGAGTGGAGTGAGTGGAGTACTGTGTGATGCTTAGCCACCTGCCAGGTTAAACCACAATAAAGGGATAACTTACTGTCTCCCAATGGAAAAATAAAAACACATTCATTATTATTTATGAAAGACTGACTACAGTTCAGGCATACTGGTTTGAGGTTTCTGTGGGCGTAACCCTGACTGTGAACAAAAGCAATTGCTGAAAAATCTGTGGAAAAAAAGCTTCCTCCTCCAAAAGGTGATCCTTAGAAACAATAGAATCATAGAATCGCTAAGGTTGGAAAAGACCCACAGGATCATCCAGTCCAACCGTTCGCCCTTCACCAATGGTTCCCGCTCAGCCATGTCCCTCAACACAGCATCCAAACACTCTTTGAACACCACCAGGCTCGGTGACTCCACCACCTCTCTGGGCAGCCCATTCCAGCGCCGCACCACCCTTTCAGACAAGTAGTATTTCCTAACGTCCAGCCTGAATTTTCCCTGGCGCAGCTTGAAGCCATTCCCTCTAGTCCTATCACTAGTCACACGAGAGAAGAGGCTGACTCCCAGCTCACTACAACCTCCCTTCAGGTAGTTATAGAGAGCAATGAGGTCTCCCCTGAGCCTCCTCTTCTCCAGACTCAACAATCCCAGCTTCTTCAGCCACTCCTCCTAAGGCCTGTGCTCCAGACCCCTCACCAACCCTCAATTGGTTGATTACCAATGTAATCAAACAGCTCCCCTCCAGGACAATACTGCAATGAGAAAGGTAAAGTTGTCTGAAAATGTATTTAGAATGTATCAGAGAAAGATAAGTAACAAGAGCAGGGAAAGCACTGCACAGCACTGCAGGACAGTCTTCCATCCCGGTGCTCCATCAGAGCAGTACATGAGTGTTCCAGTTCTGCCATGGGCCATCACTGTAGCAGACCAAACAAGCTAAGAAATCTGACCAGTTTTGTAACTGAAGCACAGCACTCATGTCATGGGTGGCACAAATCACTCAAGAGGTGACAGCAACGTGGGGTGCTGTGGTGTCCTGCAGGCCTTGCAGATGCTACTTTTAAAAACTGAAATGGAAGTTAGGAATTAAAACCAGTTCAGTTACTGGGAATGCTGATGAGTGGCTTTTACAAGAAGACAGAATATATAACATTTTCTACTTAATTTTCAAACCAATGAATCTCGAACTCCCATTCACCACTGAGATATTTAAGAATCAGTTCATTTCAGCTTTATTTTTATATTATTGTCTACTGCTAAAGATAAAAACAGTAACCTTAAGCGTGGCAGAAACACTATTTCTTACCTCTAAGATCATGAATATTTTCTTTGATGTCTCTATTACATGATACAGTCAGCAAACATGTTGATGACTTAAGTTCTTCATGGCATCAATTTCTGATTTAACATGAGGCAAGTCATCCTTAAGAGACCATAAAAGCAAGCTACGAAATTGCTAACTAACGTGACATACCAGGTACCACATCTGACTATTGTGGAACATTAAATGTCAAAGCATGTATGGGACAGTGCACAATTCAACATCAACTCAGCAATGGCTGACATTACTCCCATAGAAGTTCTGGAACACAGATCAGCGAAAGCTGAAATGTAAACTATCTAGTATTTCCATTAGCTTTTGGTTAAGGTTGATGTAATAATGTTGAACTTTCTCCATCTTGCAGCCAGAGAGTATTGCCCTCTGAACAACAAGGAACAAGATTTGTGGTTCTGTTAAACATTTCCCAATCCTACAGCAGCCTTCAAAAGGCAATGAGACTAGTCAGCTGCATTTCTATATACCACCTCCCTGTGTTCTTGAGAATTCCACAACTCCAACAGAAGATGTTGTCATATTTAAATATCTTTTGGCTTACCCCTAAAGCAACTTTGTCCATGATTTTTATTGCAACTTTTTCACCAGTAAGAAGATGCTATCCAAGTTTTACCTTTGCAAAACCACCTAAAATTCAAAATACAGATGCTTAAAGTTGAGTGTGAATTCTTCTCTAATATAATATTACAGGTAAAGCAGAGTACCTAGCATACATTGTGTGTAATGTTTTAATTAGAGGAAGAGGTGGTCAGCATAATCAACTTCCAACCAGTCTCAAAAATCAGTTTCAAGTTTATACACGTGAAACCTCTGATCCCATAAGAGCAGTTAATCTATTCTCAGATAAATTCTAGAGTGGTGAGTCAGACTGGGAGGCGTGCTGTTTTTGTGCAAGGATTATGCTTACCCGTCCCAATTGTTTCATGTAATTCATAGTATACGAGAACTTCCTCATAGTCGCTGTCATCCTGAAATCTGCAAGAACTGGAGATCCTACGAGCACCTGCAGTGAAGAAGTGCCAGCAGGTTCACATCCTGCTTAGGACACATTCTTAGAGGCAGAAGGGACACTTGTGGCAGCTCCAGCACTGCACATCTCCTCACCAAGGTGCATCCCCCCTCACCTAGCAATAATAAAACGCACTGCATGACGCCGACTTCCCTTACATTAACAGTATAGGACACCCTTCAGGGCTTCATCCCGCAGAGCAGCGGCAGGGTTGGACTACAGCTTTAGGGGGCAGCGAAAGCCTTTCCCTGTAGGGCTACAGCGTCCCAGCAGTGCTCTGTCTGTTAGGAGGGCTTTGCCTCTGCCGCAGCTCAGCAGAGCCCACGCCGCGTGCCGCTCTGGCACGGAGCGCAGCCCGACCCCTCTGCAGGCCGCCCGGCGCCCGAGGAAGGGCCGCTCCCGCCCGGGTGAGTCCCGCTGCCACAGTGCAGACACACGGAGCGCTACTCCGAGCCCCCCAAGCCCCCTTTCCAGGGCTACCCGGCCTCCGCCGCACACCGAAACTGCGCTCCGACGGCTCCCGGGACTGCAGCACCAGGCCGGGCCAAAAGCGAGCGGAGCACCCACCAGCTCCACAGAGCGCGACCCAGCGCAGCAGTCCACGTTCGAACTTCGCTGCCGGAACGCTCACTTCCGGCCAAGAGAGAGGAGGAACCAATCACCGCCGCACCGAAGCCGGAACTGCTGTGGTCACGCAATGCATGACGGGAGGAAGGTAAGACGGGATACAGTGTGGTGCCACAGCGGTGCCATGTTAGGTGGGTCTCCCTCTCCGCTGGAGCGCCGGAGAGAGAGACGGAATGCGGTGGTGAAACTGAATTTGTGCAACCCACGGAGGCCGTGATCATCACCTAACACATGCTGTGCAAGCTCAGCTTATGCAGCACCAGAGCTAATCCAGGGCAAAACGTACGTTGGGGCTCAGGGACATGTAGACTGGTTTTGTTTTTTTGGCTTTGTTTTTTCCTCTCTCCTCTCCCCACAGAGTATTTAAAGGCAGTGGAGCTCAGATACACTCAGTTGGTTTCCCTCCTGAATTCTGCTGGCTTGCACTGCTCAGCAGTTCTCAGCAGCTGTCAATGGCCACAGTTCACACAGCTGGCTGGTTTGTCTCTGGCCCGTCCTGAGCCGTCCCCACCAGTTCTGCTTTAGGGCTCTACAAAACAAAACTTGCTCTGACGTTCAGCACTTTTCCTGCCTCCGAAGTATGCTCTCAAAAGGGCCTCTCTCTTAACACCCTGCAGGGAGCCCTGATTGCAGGACTGGGGGCCTTTTCTGCAGGCCAAGAGCAATTTCACAGCACAGAGGAGGTGTTTGTGGTTGGCAGACCTGGCTTTTGGCTAGACAGAAATGTGCTGTGGCTGCAGGACCTCCAGCCTCCCACAGACTTAATCCCTGGTGAGAAAGCGGAGACTACCGTCCATTTCCATCCATTTCCACCCCATGTCTGGCAGGGTGTGTTCTGCTCCTCGGGGAGGGCTCAAGGTAGAGAATTGTCTGCAAAGCGCAGGGGACAGCCTGAGTTTCTCTAAAGGAAACCACACCCCAAGAGCCGTTTCTCTAAATGACCTTAATATAGCATGTTCCACAGTAAGCAGCATAAGTATTTAGTAATAAAGAAAAGTATAAGGGGTGAACTTCAAAAATAATTCAAAGGTAACACAGGAAACAGTTTCATTTTTGTCCGTACTGTACTTCTAATAATTTACTTCTATACTTCTATAAAAACAGAGGAGTCACGAACTCTACCAGTTACTACTACATATATATGTGATTGTATTAGCATGAGGAACAAGCAAGCAGCATTCTATTTTTGTTTAAGTAATCCCATTGTGATAATTTGGTTATATACCATTCCTAAGTGGATTCATTTGATACTGGGACTATCTGTATGTATTTCTGTCCACATTGCATTTTTTTTTTCCTGAACGAATTCCTTATGCCTTCTCTCAGTTTCCATGGTGGCACTGCGGTCTAACAAGCATTAATTTTGTTGGCTTGTTTAAATAGAGAAACCTTTAAAAAAGAAGTGCCAAAGCAGTTTTTTTCAGGTTTCAACACTGAGAAATTTTAATTATGTGGTGAGGACTTCAGTCATTTAATCATTTGGGAGAGAGTGACTAAAGCAGCTAAGGAGACTGAAAGCCACAAAAGATAGTCCATTTCTTTGCGTGGATACATATTCAGGCCTGGCAGTGTAAATGACAGAAGCAGCAAAGCAACTTCAGTCTCATTAATTGCTGAAGTAAACCTGCCCTCTGATTCACATGGTGGGAAAAGGCTATGATAACTCAAATCTGACAGTTACTGCTGTTTTTGGAGTTATCTGAACACGAAGAATCAGTGCTATTCTGCAAAGCAAACTAACTGCTCCTGAACTGGAAACGTCAGCAACGTCAGTAATGAAGAGCTCATACAGCTACTGTGAAGGATTTCCAGACCTGATTTGATATCTATGCAGCACTGTACTCCAAGTAGGGACCTCAGGTTTGTACTGTTAGTACAAATAACTATGTCAGGTCAGCATTAATTAAAGATAGTGTGCTCATTTGTACATTGCAGAACTGGGCTAGGGAACAGGGATGACACAGTGATGCAATACAACCAAATTTTTGACCCAGGACATGAACACTATGCAGGTAAGCACACAATCCTCGATTCCTTTGAAGACTTTACTTCCCCAAAATACCCAAAAGTGCTACAAAATCAAAGCAGATAAAAATATAGCCTTTTGTTTTTTTCATAATGTACATACTTAATGTTGACCTGGTTATATTACCTTCCATCTGTTTGGAATAGAAAAGCACACACAGTGTTTGTAAACTTCATGCTTTTGAAAATAATATGCTCAAACTGGCTATCTTGAAAAGACTGATTATGAAGACTTACAGCAGCTGGATAGCAGAATATAATCCTGATGAATGGCAACAGAAAGAGTACTACAAAACTTGCAAGGATAGATCAAAGACACTTAGAGCCTAGTGAGACTCAGACAAATAAATGACATGGGCTTAGCAATTGGAGAACCAGACAAGACAACCTGCATACCCTCCAACTGGAGGGTCTTCATCTGGCCTGTAACAGAATTGAAGATGAAACTTACATAGTCAGAAATAATGCAGACATGGGCAAATAAAGGCAGCATGTCCAGCACTGACCCAACATCAGCCAGCTTGTACAGTCAATGAATGTGTTCACAGATCTCATCCAGTAGCTTATGCACTGTTCTAAAAAAAACCTCACTGATTTAGCTGCTACCTATTGCCTCCTTATGTATCTTATGGAAATAAAGCAACAGTTAATAATGTTCATTCTGTGTGTGTTAGGATGGGAAAGTACTTCATAAAATGCAATCACCTCTATCAAATGCAGGCAAATACCTGAATTTCTGTGAAGGTTTTATTGTATAAAATCTCAACCTCAGATCAATTATTGCAAGCAGACACAAGACAGCTCAAATACCAACAGCTCCTAAGAAAGCTTTGCAAAGGGAATTAACTAAAAATACAGCTGTGGAGTCAAGAATGTTTTTGTAACATCTTCAGTGTGACTGTAATTCCCTCAGGCCTCATGTTAATAAAGTGCAAAAACAAATAAAAACCACCACCTGGGTTCTAAAAAGAAAATTGCTTTGTTTTATCTGGGGAGGGTGGGAAGGAGCTTTGGGTTAGAGGCACGTCCCGTACGGGAGCATCCTGATGGCACACGTGGGATCAGCAGGTCTGTCAGAGAAGTGGGTGAAGTTGCATACTGGGCTGCAGCAGAGGAAGGGGAGGAGATCCCAGCGTGGCTCTGCACGATACTCTGTCACACTGGGCAGCTTGTTCCTAGTTAAGCAGTGGGATCAGACAAGGAGCAGGAGAGAAGGAAATCAAGGATGGCAGGGCACCATCAAACACAGTCGGTGCGTCTCTGTGCAGTCTCGCAGACCCAGAACTTCCTGGCTTGTTTCTGCTTTTGTAGCATTTGTGTGCTGCAGGGTGAGCAAAAGGTTCTGCTGCTTGATTCTTCTACTGCAAGAGCCACCTACAGGTAAATGGCAGCTAACCTGCAGACCAAGCAGTACTGCCTGGCGTTGGACAGGGTGAGCTCCTCCTGCCGCAGCTGGATGGTGATACTGACAGGGCTGGAGATGCTCTGCAGGGCCAGCTCGTAGCTGGGAGACAGGAATGGACACGGTGGGAGGAGAGAGCTATTGGGGAGCAGGCGAGGCATCCAAGAGCATCCAAAAGCCCTGAACAGCATCACGAAGCCACAGCCAGCAAGCTTGGGATGACCATGAGCAGCATCCAGGATGCTAGAGATTGTTTGCTACCATACACAATGGGAGCAGAACTCTTGCTGCAGGCATCCCATGGCCAGACAAATTGGGAACAAACCCAGAGCTCTGCTGCATGCACAGCCCACAGCCATAGCCTTGCAAGCTGAGGTGCCTTGCTGTTTGTTGCATTCATCCCAATCCCTGTGAATGAAGACTCAGAATGCAGTCAAGGCGTTGATCCAGCACCAGCGTGCTTTTATTCATTAAAAGCCAGGAGGGCGTGAGGGGTCTGGTGGACACATGGGACACATCCTCTCTTGTTCAGGAGAGAGGGGCTCAGAGCTCGTGCTGCTGCCCAGTGCCTGGGACTGGAGCTCTGATTCTAAGTCCCCTTCCACAAGGCTCGGCTCCTCCTCGCTGACACTGACCTGATCCCGCATGGAGGTGCTGCTGTCGGGGCACTCGGGCTGTGCTTGGGCTGGGCTGCACTGCAATGGCGCCCCGTCACAGTCCAGCTCAGTGACTGCTGTGTTCTGGCAGGCTCAGGTCAGCGTCTTCAGCACAGCCGGGAGAGAATGAGGGCTTCCACTTGAATGATCACCTTCATTCCATCACTGGTGTTATATGGAAGGCTATCATCCGAGCTGCAGCGATTCGTGCTTCCTAGCAGCTCTGCATTGATGGAAGCACACAGTGAACCATCGCTATTACGCTCTGGCTCTTCTACGTGGACGAAGGGCTCGATTCACCTAGGAAGGAGTAGATACACAGGCGTTAGTGTCAAACTTTCACACGCTGAATTATGAGAGTGGTTCTTGAGATTTGGTTATGTAGCGGCAGCAGGACAAAGCCAATAGGACAATAGCAACAGTAGTACCACTATCTTGAAAGGAACTGCTGTGCTTTTGTTGTTTTTCTTTCTCTTTTGTTTGGACTCCAAAGCCCTTGCACAAAACCTTCACGCTGTTGCAGTGTTACAGAGTTTAAATGTGTGCCTGCTGATACAATGGAAACCTGGAGCCACAACGGCTCCATAATAAAAGTCATAAGGAATCATGCTGAAACATATTGCAGTGGTGCCCATCTCCTGTCTTTCAAAAACTACTTGGGGAAAGGCACGAGACGGGGGTCCTCCAGCAGGTCCAGATCTTGACTTCACAAGAGACTCATCTGGGAAAGAAAGACAGGGCTGAACTGAAGATGTTAGGCACGGGCTTGAATGCTAGAAGGAGGTACAAGCCCACTGAAAGCATGAATTCGATGGCGCTGACAAGCAGTGTTTTGAAAGCGGGATGTGCACCCTTACCTGCCAGGACCACGACCTCTGTTTCTGAGGGCTCCCTGGCACTTGCGCTGCAGTTGGCGTTTGGCCACAGAGGATGGCTTCTCTCAGGCCTGAAGCAGGAACACCAACTGCCAGCTGCTGGTTCCTTCATCTTGCTTGGTCTGGAGAGAGAAAACAGTGACTGGCGTGAGTCGTGCATGGGGCAGGGTGAGGGAAGAGCCGCCCTGAGCTCTTGCCAACACTTGCTTGTTCCTAGCACTGCCTGGTTCCTGCTGAACACAGCTTAGAAGCTCGCTCTGTGTCACACAGTTGAGGATGGTTCCATTCCTAGAGCTCAGCCCTGGAGTCTTGCTGGCTTCATTCCCCTCAACCATGTCAAGCAAGATGCAGAGCACGCGAGCAAAGGCTGCACAGCTGTCCAGGACAGCATCTAAGGCAGGGCTTTGATTGAGCTGGCAGGCGTAACTACTTTCTGAGGAACCGTGCAGCCATGGAGGAAGTTCAAAAGCATCTCTGTCACTTACATTAGTAGTAGGCCCCCTTTGGTGGCTAAACTGAGCCCGTCGGGCAACTGTGTGTTAGTTGAATCTCAGAGTCCAAAGGGAGTGGAGATTGAGTACAACACCACACGCACCATTAACGTCACGTAGCTTCTGCAAGTTTGGGCACTAGCAGTAGTGGAGAAAAACCCACAAAAGCCCACCCAACCACGTCTGATAGGAAGGTGCTGGAAAGAAAGTCCTCTTTACCTTTCAGATGGAAAGTCGATGACTGCGTGGATTTTACCCCCTGCAGCTGCGGGGCCTTCTTCCACTTCGATGTCCCTGCTGTCTGCCAGTGCGGGAGAGCTGCTGTGGCCTCGCCTCTGTGCCTGTGCCTCCTCCACGGTGAGCAGCTTGGTGGCGGGAGAAGACACCCGCACAGACTCAGGCCCTGATGGAGAACTGTGCCCTGGAAGGGAAGACCACAGCTAAGAGGGAGGATCAGAAAGCAGCAGCACAGCCATCACAGTTCTGGGGGAGGTGCTGCCCGCTTCTCAGACTTGCTTATCCGAGCCACTGGAAGAAGAGGAGGTCAAAAGAACCGTGTGGTCAGAGGTACGTTCATGGCAAAGAACATGGTCATCATTCACAGCAGCTCACTGTATCGAAACAGGCAAACAAAAACCCAAGAAGAGGGGGGCAGGGAACTCAGAAAGCTTTGCTGCCACGCTTTCATCAAGCTTCACCTGCGTGCAAAACATCATCGTGACAGGGACGGTTTTCTCCTTCTCAAGTTTGGGCTTGGACATTCTCAGCATCCAGCCACAGGATGCTATATTCTAATCTACGCCCACAAGCCTGCTGGCCCCTCGATAGTAAAAGCATCTTTCAGCGATCTTGGAGAAGGTCAAGGTGTCTGATCAAGACAAAGCTAATGCAGGAAGGCGCTCACCTGCTCCATCTCCGATGCCTGATGTGGATCTGGAGCAGAAGAGGACGTCTGTGTGGCTGATGATGAATTCTACCACGTCCAACTGCCTCTGCAGTTCCATGCAGGCAGCTTGTCCGCTGGCGCAGGCAGACTCGTTCTGCTGGGATCTGTAGAAAAGGCAGACTGAAGAAGTCATGGATACCAGATCATTTCCCCATGTCTGGATTTGGCCAGCCAAAAGCTGTCCAATTGGGCTCTGGAGTCTTCCTGCCCGCAGTGGGCAATCAGTGATGCCACTGAAGAAATTCTCCTGGATGATCAAGGACACACCAGCCCCATCTAAACAAGACAGCAGAAATCGTCCTCTAGAAAGTGTGCCCGTGGGGAGAACAGATCTAAGCCGTGTGCTGAAATGGAAAAAGAAGTTTACCTGAAGAGGTTGGGAGCCCACACAATCGCTAAGTTCTTAGCGGGCATGTTTGTGGCACAGCAGCTCCCAGCGAGACAAGCCAAGTGTCTCATCAGGTACGCCAGTGTCCTGGAAAGCAAGAGGCAAACCTTCAGCACCAGTGAGCACGCCGTGCTGCAATTCACAAAACAAACCTCAAGACATGCCACTGCTTGTTCTTGCTACTGTCACGGAATAGGAAGCAGATCAAGCTTTCCCAGGTGCCACGTTGCAGCACCAAGCCCCAGCACAGCACAGACGCAGCCGTCAGCTGCACCAGCCGTGCCCCCGTGCCCAGGAACTGACCCAATCCATCAACCCCACGGATCCAGCAACCACTTCAACACACACACAGGCATCATGTTGCGAGCATGAGACAAAGCCTGCCATTGCATCATCGCCCTCTGAAATGCAGCAGGGCTGAGCTCACCAGACTGAGGGCAGCAGTTTTCTGACCTGTAGTGAGGCGCGGGCAGCTGCTGGATGACCTCCTGCATTCTGAGCAACCGCTCCTCATCTGTAGCGGCACAAACAGCATCCTGGAAGAAAGCAGAGAGGGATTTAGACACAGATCAGTAGAGATACCTGCCGCAGGGTCGGCAACTATGGGGACAGAGTGCTGTTGCTCAGCACCGAGGCGGATTTTATGCCTTCCAACAGGAAGAAAATCTGGGGAACACAGCGGCACGCAGCTGGTGCCATCAAGGCCAAGCGGTCCAAGCACTGGGCCGCTCTACAGACTGACTGATTGTGCACCTCAGCTCCTCGCAGTGGGCATTCATCTCCCAGTAACCTGTGCTATTCATCCCATTCCCGTTCCAGAAATAGTTGGGGAATAGCAAAAGAACGGGAATTCTCGCGAGCATTGTGAACACGGAAGTGACCACCTCCTGGGACCACCAAAAGTGGCATCAGTATGCTGCAACTGTGGATGTGGAGAGACATGCGTGTCTACCCCATGGGGCTAACAGAAAATCAGAAAAAAAGACCATGAGGTGCTGCAGGCGTGTGTGTATGTGACAGGCCATGCCAAGAGGCCCAGGGAAGAGGAACATGAAAGCCATTGCCTTGTGCTTACCGAGAACTTGCCATACAGCTGCTCGGTCAGCAGAGGGTTTGGGAGCTCCCTGAAGTACATCTTGCACAGGGAGCTCACGCTGTGAACGTCACGGACAGTTAGCTCCGGAATCTGCTCAGACTCAAATTCATGGCTGGACAGAAGGACACAAAAATGGGCTTTGAGAAAGAGGAAAACAAGTCAAATGCAATACATGATACAGTCGAGAAAAGGAAGGGGTTCCTGATTCACAGGAGAAAAGAAACACTCTGACAACTGGCTGCCTACTCCACAATCACATGCCAGGAGCCCAGAGCAACAAGGAGGAGTGTGGGCTGCTCCAAAGGGCTCTGCCAACAAGAGGAAACAGGAATGAGAGCTGACACCGCAGTCCCCCACAGCCTTCCAATGCTCTCAAGGACTGAAGAGAACTTCCTGCCCCAGCAAGTCTACTCAACGCCCCGTGTTCCTATCAAACAGACACAAGCCTGGCGCACCACCGCTGAGCGCATGCTGCCGGCACACAGCTGCCCCACAGCGCAGGCCTCGGAACGCCCGCAGCATGGCACGTGCCCCTACTGACAGCTGTGTCAGTCGCAGCACTCTTACCGTAGCTTCTGGATCTTGGACGCCACGCCGGACAGGCGGTAGATCCCCTGCACCACGCCGTGCTGCTCAAGTGAACTCAGCGCAGCTCTGCAGGACCTGGGGGACTACAGAACAAGCGCCAGCGCTTAGCTGAGCTCCTGATTCAAGTCCTGCTTCATCCGCTGCCCCTGTCACGTCCCATCCACTAAGCCCAGCTGGGCTACTGCATGCCTCCTCCTTAGAGGAGAAAGAAAGCCGGCACAGACGTCTCTGACAGGCAGGAGCCGGGGAGGAAACTGGACACAGACGTGTTCTTGGCTTTCCAGAAATGCCAGGACCTGCCAATCAGCCTGCAGAAAGTAATTCTGGGGAAGCCAGAGACACTGCAAGTCCCGTGACAGCTCCCACCGCAATGGAGGCGTGAAACCTCACGTCCAGAAGAGCTAGGAAACTGACACAGTACACTCTCTTGGGCCAAAAGGCTGCCTTTGTTTTCAGGCTAGCGTGGCATTGGCTTACACCTTTTGCTTTAAGCAAATACAAGTGGGCTGGCTCTCTTATGAGCATTAGCCTCAGCTTACCTTTCAGCCATCAACTCCCATTTCACGTTTCTCCACCGCTATCAACCTGCCCCTTGCCAGAGATGATCTCCCTTTCATCTTTACATGCCCAACAGAGGAAGCTCTCAGGAACAGGCTGTTCCTTACCATCACGGCCAGAGTGGAGAAGATGCTCTCCCAGGTCACAGCCAAACACCCCTTCCTTCTCCTTCTCCATCTCCCGCTGCTTTGGTTTCTTTGGACGGGCCTTCGCGAAGGAACGAAGGAAGCTGATGAGCTTGCCACGCTTCTTTGGCACTGCACAACACAAGGAAGAAACCAGTTCATTTCACGTTGGGCTCAGTGGGACCAGGCTGCGCGTCACACATTCTACAGAGCACGTAAAAGCGGGAAGAACATTGCCAACAAGTACATACAACAACGGATTTTCCCCATCCCCGGAGGAGTCCAAGGCCAGGTTGGATGGGGCCCTGGGCAGCCTGGTCTAGTCTGACATTCAAAGTGGAGGTTGGCAGCCCAGCCTGAGGCACGGGGGTTGGAGCTTGATGATCCTTGAGGTCCCTTCCATCCCAAGCCATTCTACGAGGATTCCTATCATTTGCCCAAGCCCTCATTCTCACTGCCTACAAAACAGCAGCCATATGCCCCGTGGGATGCATGGAGGATCATCAACACAGAGGATAACGTGGGATGGATAAAGGAGCTATTCAACACGGAACACACCCAGAAAAAGACTCCCTTTGACTTCCCCGCGCCATCACATGTAACATCCGTACCTGGCTTTGGTACTGAATCGATGAGGGCCTCAGGAATTTTTCCGTTAATGAGCTCCACGCACTCTCCAGGGAAAAATCCAACCTGGAACAAGAACAAAAAGAGGGATGGAATACCGAATGCAGGCACTTTCTCAGGCCTCAACTGTTAAACCAAGAAAGAATGGCCTGCAGAAAAGTAATCCCTCAGTTCAACATTTGCAGCCAAAAGACCTACAAAACCAAGACTCGGTTCTGGAGAAGATGGCTCTGTCCTCAGTGCTTTGTACCAAGGACAGAGATGGTCAACTCCTGACTGTGTAGTGAGCAGGAGAGGCTCTTGCTTCTAAGTCACATGAGGAGATGGTTTCCTACCCAAGCCCAGAGCCAAAGGGAAAGTTCGCTGACATCGACACAGGGAAACTGTTTACGTCCAGAAGCCACCCTGTGCAGGCCAAGCAGCTCTAAGCTGACCTTCCTGACTTGACTGCAGTGGCGCCCACAGGTCTGAAGCTTGTGCCTACCTGGAAGCCACGCTTGCCTCTCCACCAGGGGCTCAGCTCCTTTGCTGGCATAGCAATAATGCACACCAGGTCTCCCACCTGCAAGAGATTGCAACATCAATCCCAGCTTCAGCACAGCTGGGAGGAAAGCACAGCTGAAATGACACCCTTCTTCTGCACTGCCAAATAGCGCACAGCTTGAGAGCAATTGCACCAGGGCAGCTCTTCAGGCATTTCCTGTTGGAAAGCTGAACTGGGAGGTACAAGAGTCACTGCCTTACACACCATACAGAATACAGTGCAAGCATGCCAAATCAGACCGTCTTATAGACATGGCTGAACTCCTCCCTGCATCCAACCCAGTGCAAGTCGTATCTGGACCTGCATCTTCTGGGCTTCGCCTCACAAGGCATTCTGAAGGTGTCTGAGAATATTCCTGATGCATTCACACGGTATACTCTTCTGGCCATGACAACAAGGAACGCCTTTAACTGCTTACCTCCAAGGAGAGCTCATCCACTGCCTGGGCAACGTATCTCTTAATAACATGGCCAGCAGCAATAGCCGGAATATTAAGAGATGGCTCCTCACGGACCAGCAAGGGCTTCCCCTGGTTCTCAGGCTGAAACAGAGAGCACAGGCCATGGTGAGGAGCTGAGGACAAACAAGGAGGATTTCAGGGTGCCATCTAGATGCCACTAGCAAGGAAATGAAGCTTTTAAGGCAGCTCTTCAGTGACACCAAGAGAGCCGGAAGGATGCTCTCTCTCTCTCTTGAAAAGCAGGAGAGCACACCTATGGCTCACATCTGCTGGCTCAAGTCAGGGAACAAAGACCAATCACAGCTTCACACTGTACCTCCGTCCATGCCAGGTCAGGCCCACAGCTGATCTCGCTGCTCGCTGATGCCCATCACATGCAGGCGCGACAAGCTGCAACAGAAAAGAAACACATTTCCTGTGTTCACACAGCACTGGATTGAGAGTCTTCTTCAGAACTACTCTCAGTTGCCCACTGGCGGAGGCAGGTGTTCTAGAAACAACCACTCTGTGCAGTCTATTCAAACGGGACAGCCGTTTGAATACGCAGCGTTGGACCAAGTCGCTGTCCCTCTGCTAGCAGATGGGGACTCTGGCACAAAGCAGCAGATGCATTTGCCCAGAGCACGCTGAGAGCGCAGTAGCAGGGCAGGGAGAGGTGTCACTGCTGGGGCTGGAGCTGCTCCCCAGCCCCCGGCTCCCAGCAGCAGCCTCACCACCAGCGCCAGGCCGCAGCCTTGCCCACGCATTTCCTCTGCCTGCATGCCCACTGTGCTCCCTACAGCTGTCGGGCACACTCACACAGCCAAAGCATGCACGCTTGTGCCCCTGGCTCATGCTGTGCAGCTCTGCACAAACTGGGGCTAGGGCTCTTTGCCTAAGGGATTGCTTTCCTTCACACTAGCTGGTCCCAGCACTACAGGCAGCATCCTGCCGAGGGCTGAGCTGGAGGGGAAGTGGAAAAAACCCACGCGTGACCAGCTGGACGAGGCTGTGTTACTACACACGGTGCAACTAAACACGGGCTGCTGAACCATGTGGCAATACAAAACATGGCACGTACCTGGCAAGAGATCAGAACAAGGTAGAAGAAGATCCTTGAACCTGCAGCTGTTCCTTGTCACTTTGCTCTGATCTTCCGTGAGCAAAAGCTGCACCAAGGGAGCAGGCGGAGGGTGGGGAGGGGAGGGAGAAAGAGCAGGTCAGTGAGCCTGCACAATTTAGCAAGGAAGGCGAGGGAAAAAATGTGGGACAAATGCCGGCTTTGGAATGGATGGCCTGGGGGAAAATGGCGTCTGACGGTCCAGACTAAGCAATATGATCCTAGGAGCTCCGCCAGCCAGCACTTCTCAAGCCCTCGCTGCCCACCCGTCTATCCCGCACCAGTCTCAGCTTACCTACAAGACACTGCGCAAGACAGGCTGAAGACGAACAGACTCACTCGATGCACAAGTGCAACAAGCCACGTACTCACGCTGAGCTCAAGCGCTCCAATGAAGGGAATGCAGCACGCGCTGCTCCTCCCCTCATTCTAGCCACTTATGACATCACTAAGGGCCACCCGGCTGCTCCACCATGGATGGGCAAGGTGGGGAAGCAAGACCACGTCACAAGACCATAGGATTCCAAAAGGGCACCCCAAGCGTTCGAGAAATCAGTTGGTGGTTGGAATTCTATCTCAGCCACATCCTGGAGAAGCTGGCATGGGGTTGTCATGATCAAAGTGCAGGACCCGGCGCTCAGTCTTGTTGAGCCTCTTGCTGGGCCGATGGCAAATCCACACTAGGGTCCTTCTTTGCCCTTCAAGGGTGGCTTAGAGCAGCCATCCCTTTCACCTGTATGGAAATAAAGGAAGAGAAACACAGAACTACTACCAGACTGGTCTGCCAATTTCTTTCCTGCGTGCATTTTTGCCTTTGCTCACCAACCAAGAGCCAGGCCTTGCCAACTTGGTTCTTCTGAGAACGCGGGAGGGGCCGCAACATCACACCAGAAGCATCCCTTTCAATTGCAGCTCCATGGAGAGAATGACACCAACTAACAGGCAGTGAATTAATTCATTCACAAGCTGAACAGTGAGTTTGTTCTTCATTAAAAAACACACAGAGATTCCTAATCCAAAAGAGAATGGCAGGACATCATATCGACCAAAGAGGTTCCGGTTCCTACGCCTCATCCCCTTACCCCTAACTTCCCTGGCCTCATCCCCTACCCCTCCTCCTCAGTGATGCCCACAGGCTTCAAGTCAGCTCTCAAAGCCATAGGACTCCTTTCACACGACTCCATCACTAAAGGATGGCACACTTGTTCCATACACTCAAACGGACCAAGCAGTGGCATCACACTCACTTAAAGACACACACAGAAGCAGCCAAACCCTGAGCACGTACATCCCCTTCCTGCACTACTGGAGCCCACTAGCTCACCTTCACACCTCCGTGCATTTCTGCTGTTTTACACTGATGCAGCCCCTGCTACAGCTCCATGCGTGTCACACAAGGCCTGCAGGACCTCTTGCTCCGCAAACCCCATCTGCAGGCATTGCTTCATGAGCTTCACCACCTGCCCTCCTGAGCAAAAACAAACACTGAGAACAAGAGCAAAGCGCACTGGATTCCACCTGGCCTGCTCCCCAAGCCTCAGTCCTGCCACACATACCCTGCTATGCAGACTCATCCCTAGTGCCTAGCTGGACGTCAGCACACAAGAAGTTGATCAGATCTAGTTCCAAGTTGCTACCAAGCTTCCAGCAGAAGCTCTCTTACAGGCAGCTCAGTCATTGTGTTTCATTTTCTCCTCACCACAATCCTAGAGGTGTTTTCCACATCTGCCAGCAGGTGTTACCTTCAACCTTGTCATCGGACAGTGCTTCAACAGCACCAAGTTTGCTTCTGGGGCCCTCGTTCACCTCACTGTGTTAACACTCAAATGTCGTTCTGATTTAAGCCACTTTCTTTCTTTCTTTCTTCCTTAGAACAGTTGTCAGTCTAGAAGATGCATGTCTGAAGTTGGGACACCCACAGACTGCAAAACAGTCTGCCACATGGAAACAAAGGTCTGTGTCAAGGAGCACAGCTGCAAGCCACAGGAAAAATGTCACCTTGCAGCCCTTCTCTTTTTAAAACAGAAGGGAACACCTCAGAAACACAGAGCATGCTTCCTCATGCTCAAAAGCTAGCACGTGAAGCTTGCAGGAAAGGATTCTGAGCTGCCCTCGTTTACACTTCCCTCCACACTGGGCTCCATCGTGCAGAGCTGAATAGGAACTTCCTGGCAGTTGGCAGGGCCCTTTCTTGCAGCACTCCTGATAGTTCAGATTAAAATTACAAAGAAATCCTAACAGAAGTTCTCTCTGAGAACTACACCTAACCTTCTTCCTTCTGCAAGCAAACAAGCCCAACACAGTGGTAATAATATTTCCTACATCAAAAAGAAACAAGGATGTCACAGCAGGACAGAGATACGTCATGGACACAGTTTATAGGCATTTGAGAACCTAGTCATTCTTGCTACAGGACACCTGGCTTCTGTTAAAAGCTGAACAGTCCCAAGAACACCATGTTTCCATCAGCTGCCACCATCCAAAACAGCCAGACTTCCTGCTGTCACCTGGCCCAAACATTCCTTTTGCTCTACACTTCATTTCTTGCAAGAGAGATTTCAGCTCGGCACGTGCATCATTTTTCAAATGCCTCATCCCAGCAGCGAAGGATCAAGGTGCTGAGACAGCTGAAACAAAAAGGTTGTGCGAGTTTCCTGTTAGCACTGACCATGAACAAATCTACCACTGAGCAACGAGGTGAGCCCCCACTCACCTCAAGAAGAGGTCAACCTGCAACCCCATCCTTTCCTCCCATCCATGTGCACACACACGCACACATATGTATGCCACCCTGCCCCCTCTGCACAACCACGTGCACACACCACCTCATATGCCCTCATTTGCATTCACAGAGGTGTGCAAACCATCCCTTGGAACACGTACGTGCAAACACCTATCAAACAACATTAATTGTGTGCACGTGTATGCAACACAACTCCTTAGCACACACCTGTGCAAGCACACACTTGTGCCACCTTGTCCATGCACTCCCCTCGTGCTCGTAAACACTTGTGCACTCCCATACCTCTGCACACCACTGTGCACATACATACATACGCATGTAACCCCATCCTTTCACTCCCAACGTTCACACACACACCAGTACCACAACATCCCGGTGCGCACACACACATGCACATGAAAGTGCGACTCCAACCCTTTGCTCGCACATACATGAGACTCCCAATCCTGACACACACACACACACCTGTGCATAGCAAGGACACACCGGTGCAACTCCACTGGTTTGTTCACTCGTGCAAACACACGTGTGCAACTCCATCCGTGCACTCCACATGTGCTCGCTCACTCCTGCGCAACCCCATCCCCTTGTACACCCAGGTGCACACACACATGTGCAACCCCATCCATGCACGCATCCACACGCACACACACAGTTGTGCAACCCCACCACTTTGTGCAGTCCTGTGCACACTCACGTGTGTTTTGTAGTGATTTCCCTATCAGTCCTCATGTGGTCTCTTAGTTAGGATGGGAGTGAAGGGGAGCTGTTTGCATTCCCCTGCTGTCTGCTGCAGGGTTGTGCTGGCAGCAGTGCAGTTGCTTTGCTTTTCCTTTGGAGGGTCAGGAAGGAGCTTTCGGTTAGAAGCATGTCCTGTGCCCAAGCATCCCGATGGCACGCACGGGGTCAGCAAGTATGTCAGGAGTGGGTGAGGTTGCACACCGAGCTGCAGGAGAGGAAGGGGAAGAGGTCCCAGTGAGGCTCTGCACGATGCTCTACCACACTGGGCAGCTTGTTCCTGGCTCAGCAGTGGGATCAGACAAGGAGCAGGGGAGAAGGAAATCAAGGATGGCAGGGCACCATCAAACACAGTCGGTGTGTCACTGTGCAGTCTCGCAGACCCAGAACTTCCCAGCTTGTTTCTGCTTTTGTAGCATTTGCACGCTGCAGGGTGAGCAAAAGTTTCCACTGCTTCTTCTGATCCTTCTTCTGGAAGATCTGCCTACAGGTGAATGGCAGCTAAACTGCAGACCTAGCAGTACTGCCTGGCGTTGGACAGGGTGAGCTCCTCCTGCCACAGTGTGATGCTGACAGGGCTGGAGATGCTCTGCAGGGCCACCTTGTAGCTGGCAGCCACGAATGGACACAGTGGGAGGACAGAGCTATTGGGGAGCAGGCGAGGCACCCAAGAGCATCCAAAAGCCCTCAAGAGCATCACAGAGCCACAACCAGGAAACTTGGCATGATCATGAGCAGCAGACAGGATGCTAGAGATTATTTGCTACCATACAAAATGGGAGCAGAGCTCTCGCTGCAGGCATCCCCCAGCCAGACAAAATGGGAACAAACACAGAGCTCTACTGCATGCACAGCCCACAGCCATAGCCTTGCAAGCTGAGGTGCCTTGCTGTTTGTTGCATTCATTCCAAACCCTGTGAATCATAGACCCTCTAAGGTTGGAAAAGACCCACAGGATCATCCAGTCCAACCATTCGCCCAGCACCAATGATTCTCACTAAACCATGTCCCTCAACATAACATCCAAAAGCTCATTGAGCACCACCAGGGTCGGTGACTCCATCACATCTCCTGGGCAGCCCATTCCAGTGCCTGACCACCCTTTCAGACAAGTAGTATTTCTTAATGTCTAGCCTGAACCTTCCTTGACACAGCTTGAAGCCATTCCCTCTAGTCCTATCACTAGTCACACGAGAGAAGAGACTGACTCCCAGCTCACTACAACCTCCTTTCAGGTAGTTATAGAGAGCAATAAGGTCTCCCCTGAGCCTCCTCTTCTCCAGGCTGAACAATCCCCATCTCCTTCAGCCACTCCTCATAAGGCCTGTGCTTCAGAGCCCCTCACCAGCTTTGTTGCCCTCCTCTGGACATGCTCCACGGCCTCGATGTCTTTCTTACAGCGAGGGGCCCAAAACTGGACACAGTACTTGAGGTGAGGCCTCACCAGTGCTGAGTACAGGGGGACAATTACTTCCCTGCTCCTGCTTGGCCACACTATTTCTGATACAAGCCAGGATGCCATTGGCCTCCTTGGCCACCTGGGCACACTTGCTGGCTCATGTTCAGTCTAGCATCAATCAACACCCCCAGGTCCATTTCCTCTACGCAGTATTCCAGCCACTCTGCCCCAAGCTTGTAGTGTTGCCTGGGGTTATTGTGGCCAAAGTGCAGGACCCAGCATTTGGTCTTGCTGAATCCCCATCATGAAGACTCAGAATGCAGTCAAGGCATTGATCCAGCATGAGCGTGCTTTTATTCATTAGAAGACAGGAAAGCATAAAAGTCCTGTTTAAAGATGGGACTCATCCTCTCTTTTCCTAGCGAAGAGTGGCTCAGAGCTCATGCTGCTGCTCGGTGCCTCGGACTGGAGCTCCGATTCTAAGTCCCCCACCACAAGGCTCGTCTGCTTCTTCGCTGACGCTGACTTGATCCTGCTATGGAGGTACTGCTGTCGGGGTGCACGGGCTGTGCTTAGGCTGAGCTGCACTGCAATGATGCTGGGTCACAATCCAGGCTAGCGACTGCTGTAGTCTGGCAGGCTCAGGTCAGGTGTCTTCAGCACAACGGGGAGAAATGAGGGCTTGAACTTGGATGAGCTTCTTCTGCTCCATCACTGTTGTCATCAAGGCTGGTCACTGGAACTGCAGCTATTTGTGTCTTCTTAGGAGCTCTCCATTGATGGAAGCACACAGTGCATCATCCCAACTTGCTGTGGCTCTTCTGGGTGGACAAGGGCTCGGTTCACCTAGGAAGGAGTAGACACGCAGGGTTAGTGGCAAACTTTCACAAGCTGAATGATGAGAGTGGTTCTTGAGATTTGGTTATGTAGTGGCAGCAGGACAAAGCAAATAGGCTTCTAGCATCAGTAGTACCACTGTCTTGAAAGTAACTGTTGTGCTTTTGTTGCTTGTCTTTCTCTTTTGTTTGGACTCCAAAGCCCTTGAAGAAAACCTTTACCCTGTTGCAGTGTTACAATAGTTTAAATGTGTGCCTGCTGATACAAAGGCAACACTGGAGCCACAAATGTACTTTTCTGTCCATAATACGTGTCAGAAGGAATCATTCTGAGACATATTGCAGTGGTGCCCATCTCCTGTCTTTCAAAAACTACTCGGGGAAAGACACGAGAGGGGTGTGCTCCGGCAGGTCCAGATCATGACTTTACAAGAGACTCATTTGGGAAAGAAAGACAGGGCTGAACTGAAAGCACGGGCTTGAACGCTAGAAGGTGGTACAAGCCCTACTGAAAGCATAAATTCTATGGCACTGACAAGCAGTGTTTTGAAAGCTGGATGTGCGCTCTTACCCACCAGGACCACAACCTCTGTTTCTGAGGGCTCCCTGGCATTGTGCTGCAGTTGGCGTTTGGCCACAGAGGATGGCTTTCCCAGGCTGAAGCAGGAACCCCAGCTGCCAGCTGGGGATTTCTTCATCTTGTTGGGTGGATTTTGTCTAACCCACCACAGCCTCTAAAATGCCTTTTTTCATCCTAAAGTCCCATATTTTCACCCTAAAAATACTACTTTTTTAAGTTATATTACACATATTCTCCCCCAAAGTTCCACTTTTTCTTCCATTAAAAAAAAAAAACATATTTTCTCCCTGAAAACACCACTTTTCAGCAGTTACGTGGTACTTTTTGTTTAGATAACCCATGGTTCTGACAATATTTTACAGGCTTTATAGTTAAATGATTATTGTGGTGAAATGAATCAGTCAGCAATATATATATTATATTTACATATGTAAATACACAAAATGCCCACCTGTTTCTGCCAGGTCCTCCAGGAATGCTGCTGTTTTCTTCTTTTTCAAAGACTCAAAATGCCCCCTGAAGGCAGCCCACAGAACCAGGACATCAAGCCTGTATCTGCCATTGCTTTATATGATGCCCTGATGTGGAACACCAATAACAAACACCACACAGCTACAATAGAGATCCTTCTTGAGGGGAGGAGGGGGGGGGGGGGCAGTCAGCCCTTAAATGGGGTCTGGGAGAGCTGTAGCCAGGCTCCACCTTCTATTCACACACTGGATTGCCTCCACCTGTGCTCCCACAGCTGATTCAGTACTGCCTCAGCTGATCAATCAGTGGTTCAGGCCGTGACTCAGCAGTTCCCATTCACCTGGGGAGGCGTAGCCCTGCGAGCACAGCTGATGGCAATTCGGCTGTGGGGTGGGGCTGAGCTGGGCTCCTCCCCTCCCCAGACCCCATTTAAGGGCTGGGAAGTGAAGGGGGCAGCATCTGAACTTGGGAGTGCTTCCTTGAGGGTCTGAGGTGAGTCCTTTTGTATGGGAGGGCTGTGATCTCCCCCTTTCTTGGGGGATCCTGGCCACATTTTGAGGCTGGCAACCATCTGTACTTGGAAACTGCTTCTTTTGGGGTGTGGGTGAGTATTGGCCCTTGGAATGGGGTTAATGGTTCTTTTTGAATTTCAGGGTTGTGAGCTCCTCTTTTTGGGGGTCCTGACCGTATTTAAGGGCTGGTAGCCATGAGGACAGTATCTGAATGTAGAGGCTGCTTCCTTTGGGGTTTGGGGGGACCCTCTAAATGGGGTGAGAGATCCTTGCTTTAGTGCAGCGTTGTGTGCTCTGCCTTTCTGGGGAGATCCCAAGTTGGAGTAGAGCAGCTGTATCTGCTGTGTTTGTCCTTATGGTGCCTTCAGTCTCACCCTAAGGGAGACGAAGGGGTTCTCTCCCGTTCCCTGAGCTGCTGATGGAAGGACTGATGTCCATTCCTTCCTTTCAGGGCTCCCTTGCTTCTGGAATGCTTCAATCAGTCCTAATAATGCTGGTTGGCTGATTGAGCGCTGCAGTTCTGGGCATGCTGACAGTTAATGCCCTATTCCGTTCAGGGGTTCTGTATTCTGTAGGTCCTGTTTGCAGCCCTTTTTAAGCCCATTTCTCTCTGGCTGAGTCACTGCTCTCTCTTTCATGGTTGCCACCTCATAATCTCCAACCTGGAGTTCCAAACGTGGTTTGTCTTCTCCCACATCATTCCATCTTATGGCTGTAATTCACAGTGCCATGTGTTAATTGCACCCATGCAGAGTTGTTTAAGGGCATTCTGGGCATCATTATTGTGTTTTAAATCATGTTCCCTCTTCTGATCTCAGTTTGCAACTCGATGGGGTTTAAAGATCGTTGGCACTCCTCTAATCGGTGGTGTGAGGCCTGTGGAGCTGGTAATGGAACATCACGACTACACTAACTACCCCACAGGTCTTACGGTCATTTCTGTTTCACCAGCAGATCTGGGTTTGTGTTAATAAAAAAGAAAGGGTTGTCCTCTTCTGGGTGACTACGGTCAGGATCTCCAGATATCTCATCCCAGTTGTCAGGAGATGCTATTTGTTTCCTAATCTGTATGATACCCAAACCCCCACGCTTCTTCCTCCCATCCCCTGACCCCCATTAAGTAACTTATAAACAACATTAATTATATCCCTAATACTCCTTTGCATCACCTGTAGAACAATGCACACAGGGTGCAGCCCTACATATGCGGGGCAGCGCCTTCATTACTGCATTGTGTTTAACAGGTGGCAGCAGAGAGCTGCAGCACTCCCGGGTTCTGTAACGACTGCACGGAGAGATGTGCGGGTCTTCACGGGAACAGCAAGGAACCGAAAGCTGCATTTCCTGGGATGCCCTGGAACCCCACTTTGCTGACTGGTAATTGTCTGCCCAGCAGGTAAGGACAATGCACACCCACCAGTGTTTACCCCTTACTGAGTGAGACACAAGGTAGGGTTCCCAGAGCTCCTTTCTGCACTTCAGGGTGCCCCGAAGGCTGCCTGTCCTATTCTTTGCACGTTCTCCTTGGCTCTGGCCTTTCACTGCGGTGTTCTCCTTCCCTTTGCCCTTGGCATTCCCTACTGCATTCTCTTGCCCTCGTGTTTTTGCATTCCATGTCATGTTCTCTTGGCCATTGCCCTTGGCTTTCTTGGCCACATTCACTTCAGCATTCAGTTTTGGCGTTCCCTGCAGTCGCTCTCTTGCCCTTCTGTTTTGGCGTTTCTTGTCGTGTTCTCTTGGCCACTTCCTTGGCATTTCCTTCCACATTCTCTTGGCCCCTACCTAGGCATTCCCTTGCCCTCCTGTTTTTGCGTTCCATGCCACATTCTCTTGGCTATTGAACTTGTTTTTCTTCTGCCATGTTCTCTTCAGCATTCAGTTTTGGCGTTCCCTGCAATGTTCTCTTGCCCTCCTGTTTGGGCATTTCCTGCGGCGTTCTCTTTGGCATCATGTTCTGGTGTTCCCAGCCGCATTCTCTCAGCCTTCTGCCTTGGCCTTCTTTGCCGTGTTCTCTTTGGCCTCCTGTTTTGGCACTTCCTGCCACGTTCTCTTAGCCCTTGCCCTGACCTGAGCATTCCATGCCATGTTCCCTCGGCCTTCTGTTTTGGCATTTTTTGCTGTGTTCTCTTGGCCTTTGCCCTTGGCCTTTCCTGCTGCTGTCTCCTTGCCCTCACCTTGGCTTTCTGTTGGGTGCTCTCCTTGCTTTTGCCCTTCCCTTCGCCTTGGCTTTCCGTGGGAGTTCTGCTTGCCTTGTTTCTTTGGCTCTCTGGGATTGGCTGGGAGGCAGCATGAATGTTAATCTTGATCTGAACCTGTAGCTTAATGTGAGCTCTAATGATAATTATGTTAACCCACAGTGTATATGTAAACCTAACTATTAAGCTAATATTAAAAACGTCTCTTAACCTAAATGCTGCAATAAAAATAATGCCGCTTGTTTTCTGTCACAGTACCCTTAATCCTAATCATAGTGTGGAAAACAATTGTTAAGCTAATTGTAACTTCAAACCTATGCATAGCATTCATTATATTCGCAATACTCCCTTGTGTCATCCTATAGAGCAATGCACACAGGGTGCAGCCCTACATATGCGGGGCGGCGCCTTCATTACTGCATTGTGTTTAACAGGTGGCAGCAGAGAGCTGCAGCACTCCCGGGTTCTGTAACGACTGCACGGAGAGATGTGCGGGTCTTCACGGGAACAGCAAGGAACCGAAAGCTGCATTTCCTGGGATGCCCTGGAACCCCACTTTGCTGACTGGTAATTGTCTGCCCAGCAGGTAAGGACAATGCACACCCACCAGTGTTTACCCCTTACTGAGTGAGACACAAGGTAGGGTTCCCAGAGCTCCTTTCTGCACTTCAGGGTGCCCCGAAGGCTGCCTGTCCTATTCTTTGCACGTTCTCCTTGGCTCTGGCCTTTCACTGCGGTGTTCTCCTTCCCTTTGCCCTTGGCATTCCCTACTGCATTCTCTTGCCCTCGTGTTTTTGCATTCCATGTCATGTTCTCTTGGCCATTGCCCTTGGCCTTCTTTGTGGCATTCTCTTTGGCCTCCGGTTTTGGCATTCCCTGCATCGTTCTCTTTGGCCATCACTTCTGGTGTTCCATGCAGTGTTCTATTTGGCCTTATGTTTTCGCCATCCATGCCACATTCTCCTGGCCATTGCGCTTGGCCACCTTTGCCACATTCTCTTTGGCGTTCCCTTCCATGTTCTCTTTGACCTTTGCCCTTGGCCTTCTTTGCCGTGCTCCTTTCAGCCTCCTGTTGTGGCATTCTCTGTGACGATCTCTTTGGCCTTTGGTTTTGGCATTCCCTGTTGCGTTCTGTTTGGCCTTTGCCTTTGGCCTTCTTGTTTTGGCATTCCCTACAGCATTCTCTTTGGCCTTTGGTTTTGGCCTTCTGTGCTGCATTCTCTTTGGCCATTGCCCTTGGCCTCCTGCATCGGCTTTCCCTGCAGCGTTCTCATGGACCTCGCCCTCCATTTTGGCCTTGCCACGGTGTTCTCTTTGGTCTGTTTTGTTCTCTGAGGCCCTCTCTTTGGGCCTGCCCTCTGAGGAGGTGTTCTCCATACCTTTGCTTTCCCTTTGCCTTTGACGTTGCCTTCCCTTGGTTGTTGTCTATGCCTTTGCCCTCAGTTTTGGTGTTCCCTTGGGTGTTGTTGCCTTTGCCTTGGCCTTCCCTAACAGTCACTTTGAGGATAACCCTAATAAACCTAACCCTAATACCTTCACCCCAACCCTAATGAGCTCTGAACTCCAAACATAGTGCTAATCTGATGCAACGCCCTCAGCAAACTTACCAAGGGTGCACTCCATGCCGTCAGGCAGGTCATCAATGACGATATTGGACAGAACAGGCCTGCAGAGCACTCAGGATGGCATACCAGCTGCATTTAACACGATCGAGCAGCACTCATGAGGCCAGGAGGTTCAGCTAGTTCTTCATCTAGCAAGCAATGTACCCGTCCAAGCAGCCGGCTGCAATCTTTCAGAGAATTTCAAGGGATAGCACATCAAAGGGTTTGGGTCACCTTCGCTTTGAGTTTGCTAGCGTGGCTGACCCTAATCCCGTAACTGACATCCTGTAGCTGGACAGAGACCATTCACACTCCATCCAGGCTGTTTGAGACTCACGGCCATGCTGAGAGTCACACCAATTTCAGCGTGTGCAGTTATTTTGCATCAAACCAATTGGCTTTAGCTTTACAAATAATTTATCTCAACCAAATTGGCTTTAGCTTTGCAGTTAATGCATTGCAAATAAGTTGGCTTTAGCTTTGCCTTGCTTACGGGGTTGGGTTAGCTTTGCTTTGTTTGTTTGTACCGCAGGGCTAACCCAACCCCGTAACCAATGCCCGAGGCCATCGGAGCCCATTTGCGCTCCTTCCCGGCCAGTCTGAGACTCGCGCCCCTTTGCGGCCATTCTGTGAGTTGCATTGATTTTGGCAGGTGCAGTCAATTTATCTTGCCCAAATTGGCTTTAGCTTTGCAATCAATTGATCTTGCCCAAATTGGCTTTAGCTTTGCAATCAATTGATCTCAGCCAAATTGGCTTTAGCTTTGCAATCAATTGATGTCAGCCAAATTGGCTTTAGCTTTGCCTTGCTTACGGGGTTGGGTTAGCTTTGCTTTGTTTGTTTGTACCGCAGGGCTAACCCAACCCCGTAACCAATGCCCGAGGCCATTGGAGCCCATTTGCGCTCCTTCCCGGCCAGTCTGAGACTCGCGCCCCTTTGCGGCCATTCTGTGAGTTGCGCTGATTTTGGCAGGTGCAGTCAATTTATCTTGCCCAAATTGGCTTTAGCATTGCAATCAATTGATCTCAACCAAATTGGCTATAGCTTTGCAGTCAATTGATCTCAGCCAAATTGGCTTTAGCTTTGCAATCAATTGATGTCAGCCAAATTGGCTTTAACTTTGCCTTGCTTACGGGGTTGGGTTAGCTTTGCTTTGTTTGTTTGTACCGCAGGGCTAACCCAACCCCGTAACCAATGCCCGAGGCCATCGGAGCCCATTTGCGCTCCTTCCCGGCCAGTCTGAGACTCGCGCCCCTTTGCGGCCATTCTGTGAGTTGCGCTGATTTTGGCAGGTGCAGTCAATTTATCTTGCCCAAATTGGCTTTAGCTTTGCAATCAATTGATCTCAACCAAATTGGCTATAGCTTTGCAGTCAATTGATCTCAGCCAAATTGGCTTTAGCTTTGCAATCAATTGATGTCAGCCAAATTGGCTTTAGCTTTGCCTTGCTTACGGGGTTGGGTTAGCTTTGCTTTGTTTGTTTGTACCGCAGGGCTAACCCAACCCCGTAACCAATGCCCAAGGCCATCAGAGCCCATTTGCACTCCTTCCCGGCCAGTCTGAGGCTTGCATTTACTTCAGGTGGGCTGAGACCTGCTCTGCTGTTGAGGTGGGTTGCAGTACACAATGTTAGTGTAAATGTAAGGTCATTTATGGGATGTGGAGGCTTTGTGACCTTTGTCTTGTGAGTCTGACATATGTGTTATGTGTAAACCATGTCTTAAAATGTATGGAGTACGCGGGTGCTGCGCCTGTAAACGGTGTCTTGGAATTGTATGGAGTACGCAGGTGCTGCGCCTGTAAACGGTGTCTTGGAATTGTATGGAGTACGCGGGTGCTGCGCCTGTAAACGGTGTCTTGGAATTGTATGGAGTACGCGGGTGCTGCGCCTGTAAACAGTGTCTTGGAATTGTACGGAGTACGCGGGTGCTGCGCCTGTAAACGGTGTCTTGGAATTGTATGGAGTACGTGGGTGCTGCGCTTGTAAATGGTGTCTTGGAATTGTATGGGATCAGTGTATTCATGTTTTGTTTGTCAACATGTAGGCATTGCTGTAGTGTGCATACAATTGTATGAGTCACGTCTTGGGGAAAAAGTGCTGTAATAAAAAAATACTTGTGCAATCTAACTCAGAGGTGTGCCATGATTCATCATTATCTGGACTCGGATCCCACTTGAAAGTGCAACAGGTAGGTGTGCAGGTAAAGTAGACTTAGAGAGACTAAAAGTGAAAGTGGTTCAGTGGGCAGCAAAGAGGGTTGGCGTTGGGGTTAGGCAACGGGTTAGGGTTAGGCAACGGGTTAGGGTTAGGCAACGGGTTAGGGTTAGGCAACGGGTTAGGGTTAGGCAACGGGTTAGGGTTAGGGTTAGGCAACGGGTTAGGGTTAGGGTTAGGCAACGGGTTAGGGTTAGGGTTAGGCAACGGGTTAGGGTTAGGGTTAGGCAACGGGTTAGGGTTAGGGTTAGGCAACGGGTTAGGGTTAGGGTTAGGCAACGGGTTAGGGTTAGGCAACGGGTTAGGGTTAGGGTTAGGCAACGGGTTAGGCAACGGGTTAGGCAACGGGTTAGGCAACGGGTTAGGCAACGGGTTAGGCAACGGGTTAGGCAACGGGTTAGGCAACGGGTTAGGCAACGGGTTAGGCAACGGGTTAGGCAACGGGTTAGGCAACGGGTTAGGGTTAGGCAACGGGTTAGGGTTAGGGTTAGGGTTAGGCAACGGGTTAGGGTTAGGGTTAGGCAACGGGTTAGGGTTAGGGTTAGGCAACGGGTTAGGGTTAGGCAACGGGTTAGGGTTAGGCAACGGGTTAGGGTTAGGGTTAGGGTTAGGGTTAGGGTTAGGGTTAGGGTTAGGGTTAGGGTTAGGGTTAGGGTTAGGGTTAGGGTTAGGGTTAGGGTTAGGGTTAGGGTTAGGGTTAGGGTTAGGGTTAGGGTTAGGGTTAGGGTTAGGGTTAGGGTTAGGGTTAGGGTTAGGGTTAGGGTTAGGGTTAGGGTTAGGGTTAGGGTTAGGGTTAGGGTTAGGGTTAGGGTTAGGGTTAGGGTTAGGGTTAGGGTTAGGGTTAGGGTTAGGGTTAGGGTTAGGGTTAGGGTTAGGGTTAGGGTTAGGGTTAGGGTTAGGGTTAGGGTTAGGGTTAGGGTTAGGGTTAGGGTTAGGGTTAGGGTTAGGGTTAGGGTTAGGGTTAGGGTTAGGGTTAGGGTTAGGGTTAGGGTTAGGGTTAGGGTTAGGGTTAGGGTTAGGGTTAGGGTTAGGGTTAGGGTTAGGGTTAGGGTTAGGGTTAGGGTTAGGGTTAGGGTTAGGGTTAGGGTTAGGGTTAGGGTTAGGGTTAGGGTTAGGGTTAGGGTTAGGGTTAGGGTTAGGGTTAGGGTTAGGGTTAGGGTTAGGGTTAGGGTTAGGGTTAGGGTTAGGGTTAGGGTTAGGGTTAGGGTTAGGGTTAGGGTTAGGGTTAGGGTTAGGGTTAGGGTTAGGGTTAGGGTTAGGGTTAGGGTTAGGCAACGGGTTAGGCAACGGGTTAGGCAACGGGTTAGGCAACGGGTTAGGCAACGGGTTAGGCAACGGGTTAGGCAACGGGTTAGGCAACGGGTTAGGCAACGGGTTAGGCAACGGGTTAGGCAACGGGTTAGGCAACGGGTTAGGCAACGGGTTAGGCAACGGGTTAGGGTTAGGCAACGGGTTAGGGTTAGGGTTAGGGTTAGGCAACGGGTTAGGGTTAGGCAACGGGTTAGGGTTAGGCAACGGGTTAGGGTTAGGCAACGGGTTAGGGTTAGGCAACGGGTTAGGGTTAGGCAACGGGTTAGGGTTAGGGTTAGGGTTAGGGTTAGGGTTAGGGTTAGGGTTAGGGTTAGGGTTAGGGTTAGGGTTAGGGTTAGGGTTAGGGTTAGGGTTAGGGTTAGGGTTAGGGTTAGGGTTAGGGTTAGGGTTAGGGTTAGGGTTAGGGTTAGGGTTAGGGTTAGGGTTAGGCAACGGGTTAGGCAACGGGTTAGGCAACGGGTTAGGCAACGGGTTAGGCAACGGGTTAGGCAACGGGTTAGGCAACGGGTTAGGGTTAGGGTTAGGGTTAGGGTTAGGGTTAGGGTTAGGGTTAGGGTTAGGGTTAGGGTTAGGGTTAGGGTTAGGGTTAGGGTTAGGGTTAGGGTTAGGGTTAGGGTTAGGGTTAGGGTTAGGGTTAGGGTTAGGGTTAGGGTTAGGGTTAGGGTTAGGGTTAGGGTTAGGGTTAGGGTTAGGGTTAGGGTTAGGGTAAGGGTTAGGGTTAGGGTTAGGGTTAGGGTTAGGGTTAGGGTTAGGGTTAGGGTTAGGGTTAGGGTTAGGGTTAGGGGTTAGGGTTAGGGTTAGGGTTAGGGTTAGGGTTAGGGTAGGGTTAGGGTAGGGTTAGGGTTAGGGTTAGGGTTAGGGTTAGGGTTAGGGTTAGGGTTAGGGTAAGGGTTAGGGTAAGGGTTAGGGTTAGGGTTAGGGTTAGGGTTAGGGTTAGGGTTAGGGTTAGGGTTAGGGTTAGGGTTAGGGTTAGGGTTAGGGTTAGGGTTAGGGTTAGGGTTAGGGTTAGGGTTAGGGTTAGGGTTAGGGTTAGGGTTAGGGTTAGGGTTAGGGTTAGGGTTAGGGTTAGGGTTAGGGTTAGGGTTAGGGTTAGGGTTAGGGTTAGGGTTAGGGTTAGGGTTAGGGTTAGGGTTAGGGTTAGGGTTAGGGTTAGGGTTAGGGTTAGGGTTAGGGTTAGGGTTAGGGTTAGGGTTAGGGTTAGGGTTAGGGTTAGGGTTAGGGTTAGGGTTAGGGTTAGGGTTAGGGTTAGGGTTAGGGTTAGGGTTAGGGTTAGGGTTAGGGTTAGGGTTAGGGTTAGGGTTAGGGTTAGGGTTAGGGTTAGGGTTAGGGTTAGGGTTAGGGTTAGGGTTAGGGTTAGGGTTAGGGTTAGGGTTAGGGTTAGGGTTAGGGTTAGGGTTAGGGTTAGGGTTAGGGTTAGGGTTAGGGTTAGGGTTAGGGTTAGGGTTAGGGTTAGGGTTAGGGTTAGGGTTAGGGTTAGGGTTAGGGTTAGGGTTAGGGTTAGGGTTAGGGTTAGGGTTAGGGTTAGGGTTAGGGTTAGGGTTAGGGTTAGGGTTAGGGTTAGGGTTAGGGTTAGGGTTAGGGTTAGGGTTAGGGTTAGGGTTAGGGTTAGGGTTAGGGTTAGGGTTAGGGTTAGGGTTAGGGTTAGGGTTAGGGTTAGGGTTAGGGTTAGGGTTAGGGTTAGGGTTAGGGTTAGGGTTAGGGTTAGGGTTAGGGTTAGGGTTAGGGTTAGGGTTAGGGTTAGGGTTAGGGTTAGGGTTAGGGTTAGGGTTAGGGTTAGGGTTAGGGTTAGGGTTAGGGTTAGGGTTAGGGTTAGGGTTAGGGTTAGGGTTAGGGTTAGGGTTAGGGTTAGGGTTAGGGTTAGGGTTAGGGTTAGGGTTAGGGTTAGGGTTAGGGTTAGGGTTAGGGTTAGGGTTAGGGTTAGGGTTAGGGTTAGGGTTAGGGTTAGGGTTAGGGTTAGGGTTAGGGTTAGGGTTAGGGTTAGGGTTAGGGTTAGGGTTAGGGTTAGGGTTAGGGTTAGGGTTAGGGTTAGGGTTAGGGTTAGGGTTAGGGTTAGGGTTAGGGTTAGGGTTAGGGTTAGGGTTAGGGTTAGGGTTAGGGTTAGGGTTAGGGTTAGGGTTAGGGTTAGGGTTAGGGTTAGGGTTAGGGTTAGGGTTAGGGTTAGGGTTAGGGTTAGGGTTAGGGTTAGGGTTAGGGTTAGGGTTAGGGTTAGGGTTAGGGTTAGGGTTAGGGTTAGGGTTAGGGTTAGGGTTAGGGTTAGGGTTAGGGTTAGGGTTAGGGTTAGGGTTAGGGTTAGGGTTAGGGTTAGGGTTAGGGTTAGGGTTAGGGTTAGGGTTAGGGTTAGGGTTAGGGTTAGGGTTAGGGTTAGGGTTAGGGTTAGGGTTAGGGTTAGGGTTAGGGTTAGGGTTAGGGTTAGGGTTAGGGTTAGGGTTAGGGTTAGGGTTAGGGTTAGGGTTAGGGTTAGGGTTAGGGTTAGGGTTAGGGTTAGGGTTAGGGTTAGGGTTAGGGTTAGGGTTAGGGTTAGGGTTAGGGTTAGGGTTAGGGTTAGGGTTAGGGTTAGGGTTAGGGTTAGGGTTAGGGTTAGGGTTAGGGTTAGGGTTAGGGTTAGGGTTAGGGTTAGGGTTAGGGTTAGGGTTAGGGTTAGGGTTAGGGTTAGGGTTAGGGTTAGGGTTAGGGTTAGGGTTAGGGTTAGGGTTAGGGTTAGGGTTAGGGTTAGGGTTAGGGTTAGGGTTAGGGTTAGGGTTAGGGTTAGGGTTAGGGTTAGGGTTAGGGTTAGGGTTAGGGTTAGGGTTAGGGTTAGGGTTAGGGTTAGGGTTAGGGTTAGGGTTAGGGTTAGGGTTAGGGTTAGGGTTAGGGTTAGGGTTAGGGTTAGGGTTAGGGTTAGGGTTAGGGTTAGGGTTAGGGTTAGGGTTAGGGTTAGGGTTAGGGTTAGGGTTAGGGTTAGGGTTAGGGTTAGGGTTAGGGTTAGGGTTAGGGTTAGGGTTAGGGTTAGGGTTAGGGTTAGGGTTAGGGTTAGGGTTAGGGTTAGGGTTAGGGTTAGGGTTAGGGTTAGGGTTAGGGTTAGGGTTAGGGTTAGGGTTAGGGTTAGGGTTAGGGTTAGGGTTAGGGTTAGGGTTAGGGTTAGGGTTAGGGTTAGGGTTAGGGTTAGGGTTAGGGTTAGGGTTAGGGTTAGGGTTAGGGTTAGGGTTAGGGTTAGGGTTAGGGTTAGGGTTAGGGTTAGGGTTAGGGTTAGGGTTAGGGTTAGGGTTAGGGTTAGGGTTAGGGTTAGGGTTAGGGTTAGGGTTAGGGTTAGGGTTAGGGTTAGGGTTAGGGTTAGGGTTAGGGTTAGGGTTAGGGTTAGGGTTAGGGTTAGGGTTAGGGTTAGGGTTAGGGTTAGGGTTAGGGTTAGGGTTAGGGTTAGGGTTAGGGTTAGGGTTAGGGTTAGGGTTAGGGTTAGGGTTAGGGTTAGGGTTAGGGTTAGGGTTAGGGTTAGGGTTAGGGTTAGGGTTAGGGTTAGGGTTAGGGTTAGGGTTAGGGTTAGGGTTAGGGTTAGGGTTAGGGTTAGGGTTAGGGTTAGGGTTAGGGTTAGGGTTAGGGTTAGGGTTAGGGTTAGGGTTAGGGTTAGGGTTAGGGTTAGGGTTAGGGTTAGGGTTAGGGTTAGGGTTAGGGTTAGGGTTAGGGTTAGGGTTAGGGTTAGGGTTAGGGTTAGGGTTAGGGTTAGGGTTAGGGTTAGGGTTAGGGTTAGGGTTAGGGTTAGGGTTAGGGTTAGGGTTAGGGTTAGGGTTAGGGTTAGGGTTAGGGTTAGGGTTAGGGTTAGGGTTAGGGTTAGGGTTAGGGTTAGGGTTAGGGTTAGGGTTAGGGTTAGGGTTAGGGTTAGGGTTAGGGTTAGGGTTAGGGTTAGGGTTAGGGTTAGGGTTAGGGTTAGGGTTAGGGTTAGGGTTAGGGTTAGGGTTAGGGTTAGGGTTAGGGTTAGGGTTAGGGTTAGGGTTAGGGTTAGGGTTAGGGTTAGGGTTAGGGTTAGGGTTAGGGTTAGGGTTAGGGTTAGGGTTAGGGTTAGGGTTAGGGTTAGGGTTAGGGTTAGGGTTAGGGTTAGGGTTAGGGTTAGGGTTAGGGTTAGGGTTAGGGTTAGGGTTAGGGTTAGGGTTAGGGTTAGGGTTAGGGTTAGGGTTAGGGTTAGGGTTAGGGTTAGGGTTAGGGTTAGGGTTAGGGTTAGGGTTAGGGTTAGGGTTAGGGTTAGGGTTAGGGTTAGGGTTAGGGTTAGGGTTAGGGTTAGGGTTAGGGTTAGGGTTAGGGTTAGGGTTAGGGTTAGGGTTAGGGTTAGGGTTAGGGTTAGGGTTAGGGTTAGGGTTAGGGTTAGGGTTAGGGTTAGGGTTAGGGTTAGGGTTAGGGTTAGGGTTAGGGTTAGGGTTAGGGTTAGGGTTAGGGTTAGGGTTAGGGTTAGGGTTAGGGTTAGGGTTAGGGTTAGGGTTAGGGTTAGGGTTAGGGTTAGGGTTAGGGTTAGGGTTAGGGTTAGGGTTAGGGTTAGGGTTAGGGTTAGGGTTAGGGTTAGGGTTAGGGTTAGGGTTAGGGTTAGGGTTAGGGTTAGGGTTAGGGTTAGGGTTAGGGTTAGGGTTAGGGTTAGGGTTAGGGTTAGGGTTAGGGTTAGGGTTAGGGTTAGGGTTA